>NC_045769.1:13738815-14048026 GCF_008692025.1 Phocoena sinus | reverse complement strand
CATAGGACCCTGGTTCCCAATATATCAAGTCAAGTGTTAAGGAATTCCCCAAAAAGGTGGCTGGAAACTATGGTTTAAATAGCAATGTAAGTTAAAAACTGCTGTCACCTAGAGGGTTTTCATTGGTCGTGACAGTGTTTTAAAATCATTGCAAAACTTCAAAAACAAAATAAGAAGCAACTTCATCTGATTAAAAGAAAAGGCTGCCCTTTATGCTTCTGCCCTGTTAGATGCCAGAGTGATTGGTTAGAACAATCACGCTGCGAAGTGCTTTGAAAATGGTCTTCTAAATGCACTGGGTTTTGTTTTGCTTTGCTTTGTTTCTCCTGTTGTAGACTTTCTTTACCTAAATTTTGTGAGTCTTTAAGTCACTGCTAACTTGTCCTAACTACCTCTAACTTGTTGATCCAGCCGATTATAGCAACCAGGTTACTTCATGAGCCTCCCCCAAAAAGACAGCAATCCACCTTTCTGTCAAGACATAGAACCTTCGATTTGACCGTTGTTAACTGTCAGACGACCTTTGTCGACTAGAGAACAATGTTCCAGAAAATGGCCTCCCAGACCCCTCTCCCTCTTCCTCCCCCACCACTGGTAAGTTTTATTATCGAAAGTAATTGTTGGAAAACCAAAGGAGGGACAAAACTGTGAGTAATGGTTGACAAAGTCTGAACACGAGCTTTCTAGTCTATGTCTCAGGTCACTTCACAGCTAGCAAAATTCTCATTTTCCAAAGTAGGTCCTCAGACTGTTCCAGAAGTGCCCCTTGACCTTTCTTTAACATTTAAAAGAAGAAACTGCTTCTTAATCCCTCCCTATCTTTTCTTGATGCTACAACCCCCTAAAGTATAGCCTTTTCAGGGCTACCTCCCAAGACAGATATGTGACCACCCTTCAAGGAAACAGTGAGAACCATTACTTTTCATCCTTTAATTATACCTTGTTTTTTTCTATTTTCTTTCTTCTATAAAATGCTCCTATTTTCTGATAGGAGCCTCTTTTCCTCCCTTTTAAAGCCAAACTCAAAGCAATCAACCATTCATAAGAGTTTCACTTTCAAGAGGAAAAACGATCTCAAGGTTAAAAGAGAACTTGTACTCAGTTCCTGAGGCTCCTAGAACCACGTCATGGGTTCAGTAGCCCAAAGTCTTCCGTCCAATAGCTAAGAGGAATACTGTGCGGGCTAGTGTCCAGGGTCACCCCTCCACCCTTGGAGCTTGTTTCTTCTTTAGGGGACTTTCAGGTACCCTGGGATGTACCTGCTCCCACTGTCCTCCTTGAGCTTCCTGCTGTGGAATCCAACATCTCTCTCTATGATCCCCACCCCAACCCAGCTGAAAAGTATCGGTTGAGACTGGGACCTTACATGACGGTGATAAAGTATCAGAATTATGTGGCAGTGCTAAACCTCAATAATTTACCTCTAAGCAGTAGGCCTGAACTTAATTAAGGCCATGTTAGTAATGGTGGACAATTCAAATTCATGGCAGGTTTTCAGACTGACGTGTCACAAGACTCTCCTCTGCATTCTCATGCACAAACCTTCACTTACTTGAAATCATTTGTCGACTTATCATTGTTTTCTGGGCTTTTCAGCATTTCCACCAGGACACTGGAAACTTGTCTCACCATTTCTGGGTGTTTGCTGTCCTATGCAGCCAGAGAATGTTGAATGACTTCAAGGTATTCTAGGATATAGGGAAAAAATTATACAAAGTTGTTTAATATGATTTAATTTTGGTAATTCAGAAACCAGAATACCAGAACAATGTAATTCTTTTAAGTTCTCTGTGACCTCCTTTTTAATACAGAGATCTAGAAGTTGAAAAATTAAATGATTTTGTCAGGATGGAACAAAAAGTCAATGTTAGAGCAGAGGAGTACGGCCGTATTCTGCCAGTCTTGATCTGTTAACCAACTAGGACCCAGCTCTGCTGTCTAAAAGAGGCAAAAGAATAAAAATCCAATTCAGGGGCTTTATAGACTTAGAAGAGAATAAGCATATAGCACGACTATAGAAACTGGAAATAGTGTGCTATTAATACTTGTTCACCATTGAAATATTTGAATATTATAACAAATTCTGCCTAAAGTACAATCTGAGATTGCTTTTTTCAGAAGTATCTATCTGGTTAGAAGTTTTATGCCTTTTCCAGTTTAATATGAATGACAGGTGTTTAGTCACCTACAGCCCAATATCCCAAGACAGTAATTGTACATAATTTACCAAAAAATAGTTAATTATCTATTAACTATTGTTGATCCAGCAGGATTATAGAATTATAATCAGGTTATAGAAAAGAAAAGAATTAAAAGATAACTCTGAAATTAGATAATTACACCTATCAAAAGTATGAGTTTTCTTTCATTATTTTGGAAATCCTGGAATATGATTTACTTCACTATCAAGTCACAATTGAGATAACCCATTTTAAAGCCAATCCAGTCAGTTACCTTTAGAAATGGATAAATAACTCTTAACTGTGTATGGCTTGGGTATCTCTCAGGGAACTGTATCACATGGTGGGACTGGGGCAGACACAGCTCAAGTTGGATAAGCCTATGGGTGATCAACTGATTTATCAAGTGATTAACCCACCTACAGAAATATTTTTCTACATTAAATATTTACTACCATTAAAGTAAATTTTTGCTTGGCTTGGTACGCCAACAGATTCAGGTATTTTATTCTTAACCACACTACAAGGGATCCTGGGTAAGAACCACCAAATATGACCCATATATTGTTGGTGAACCCTTACTTTGTCTGCCATGATGGTTTGGAAGTTGGCAAGATCAACAAGGCTTGCTTGCCTGCTGCTGAGGCAGTGTAATAGGAAAGAACCTTTGTATTCTATTAGAAGTTAATCACTAAAGGGATGTTGCCTACAAGCTTAAGTTATACATAATGGCCCATCTCTGGGAACCCTGCCTCCCAGGTAATGGAAGCGTTAAACTAAAATATCTTTGTTTAAGTCACAGAAAACCTCCTGACCAGGCCCGCCTGTGAATGACTACAGGGAGGAAGAAATTAACACAATCCCTCTGGAGGCTGAACGGGACCAGGAAATGTTTGACTTTACCCCCTCCCCTTTTAGTATAAAAGAAGCCTGAATTCTAACTCAGGCAAGATGGTTCTTTGGGACACTAGTCCACCATCTTCTCCGTCTGCTGGGTTTCCGAATAAAGTCACTATTCCTTGCCCCAACAACTTGTCTCTAGATTTATTGGCCTGTCGGGCAGCGAGCAGGACGAGCTTGGATTTGGTAACGTAGTGGAGGCTGCTAGGTCTCCAGCGTTAAAGCATAAACACACTTTGCTTATGACAACAGTTAGAGCAGATGTGCTACTTAATACATGCTTGACTATGAGGCCAAAATGCAAATATTGAGAACATATTGAGACTTTTCCCCCCGTTTCCGCTTTAAATATTTCAATGAAGTGAGCAAAAGGACATTTTTATTAATACTGACACACTAAATGCAGACAGCAGAAAGCAGGAAGAGCTACCATTTCTCAAGTCTCATTTTGAGTATGTCTTCCCATCCTGGGCACTGGATGTGAACCCCAGATACGCTCCCATCACAAGATGGTTTTTCCTCATGCAATCTGCACACAGTACCAGGGCAATTGACTTATCAACCTGACTCCAAGGGTAGCTCTTATTTGAAAGAGATAAGCTGGCATTGCTTCACTGTTTTCTAAGAATTTAGAAAATCCATGGTTAATTGTTTGGAGGGTATTTTCTAGTCATTCTGGTTTGCCTGCGACACCCAGATAAAGCCAACATGAGCTTGAATTTCCTAAGTTATAAAGGACCCAAATAACAATCACCATCAAGCTGTTTTTCAGTAGGGTTTTCTATAAGTCTCAGGAAGTCTGTTTGCGTTAAGGTTGTTTTTAATCCTCAACATCACAAGAAACAAATTCACTCTCCACTTGCTAGACATACTAATTTCAAGCAGCTTAATACCCCAAGTGTCTGAATGCAGATATCAAAAAGATGTGCTAAAGACATAAAGAAACAATTCACAAAGAAGAAATGCAGTCAATGAACATATGAAAAAAATTTAGTCCTACTAATAGTCATAAAAATGCAAATATAGTGATGATTTTTTTCTCCTATCAAACTGTTGAATATTTTGTTTCAGTGTAATATTAAATGCTGGCAAGAGCTAGATGAGGCAGACACACTTGTGCAATATTGCAGAGAATAAACTAGAGAAACATTTCTGGGGATCATATTGGCCACTTATATCAAGGACCTTACAGAAAGTAAAAGAGCTTTTGACTCATTTCACTACTAGGGGCTGTAACAGGGAGTGCTAGGTGGACCCAAATATCCATTCTCCCCTTCTCTTAGAAAAGAAAGTTCAGCTAGACTCATAGAATTAAGACTGCATTTCCAGAAACAACAATGTCACTGAAGGAAAAATAGTATATAAAACCTAAAACACAGTTTGACTCTGTTTGGAGAAAAAAAAAACCAACACTATATATTGTTGACCTAAAACAAATAGACTGCCAGTTATTTTGCCAGCAAAAAATGGATTTATTTGGGATTAGCAAAGAATTGCAGTTTGGGTTCTACAATCATGGTGAGTCACGTGCAAAAACAGAATTCTTTTATAAAGGGAAAAGGAAGTTGGGAGGGAGATAGTAAACAAAGAGTCCATGGCTTTTCATTGGCTAAGTTGTGACTGTCCCTCATTGGCTGAGATCTTGCCAGGCATGAGAGCTCCCCCTTCTAGTTTCTCAACACTATTTGAATTGAGGTTTATATATATATAAACGTCAATTATATATCGTAATATATATATATTACAATATTTAACCATAGAAAAAGAATAAACAAATGTAAACCAAGATTTTAGCGACCATTATCTCTGATAGGTCAGTTAACTGCTGCAACCAAATTCCAACGTGTGTGTCGTGGTTTTCCCACCATGCAATGGTTCAACACCAGTTGGGTGTCCTATAATTCAAATCATTTCTGGCACTATCTACCTGGAGATAACATCAGATTCCATAGGTTAAGGGCTCAGGCCCACAAGACTGCCCTTTATTGCAGATGCCAATTGCAAGCCCAGGTTGTCACCTGTACTTCTGACCAACTGGCTGTAAATCAGAGGTTCCCACGTCCCCTCCTCCGATTCAATTGATTTGCTAGAGTGGCTCACAGAACTCAGAGAAGCATTTTACTTACTAGATTACTGGTTTACTATAAAAGAATATAACTCAGGAACAGCCAGATGGAAGAGATGCATAGGGCAAGGTATGGGGTAAGGTCAGGGAGCTTCTATGACCTCTTCAGGCATGAAACTCACCCTAAATCTTCAGGTGTTCACCAACCCAGAAACTCTCCAAAACCCATCCTTTTGGGGTTTTATGGAGACTTCATTACACAGTCAAAATTGATTAAATCGTTGGCCATTGATAATTGATTCAACCTCCAGCCCATCACCTTTTCCTGGAGGTCAAGAAGGTGGGAGTGAAAATTCCAACCCTCTACTCACATGTTTGGTTCTCCAGGCAACAAGCACCCATTCTTACGTGCATCCAAAAGTCACCTTAACACGTAACAAAAGACACCTTTGTCACTTAGGAGATTCCAAGGGTTTTAGGAGCTCTGTACCAGAAGTGGGGACGAAGATCAAACATATATTCCTTATTATAAATCACATCTCAATCAGATTATGAGAAACATTTTTTCTTTCTTTATAATCATCTATACTTTCCCCCAAAAATACCAATTTTAAAAATCAGGAAAAGAAATGTTTAAAACACCACTAAAAGAGCTTCCCTGGTGGCGCAGTGGTTAAGAATCCGCCTGCCAATGCAGGGGACACAGGTTCGAGCCCTGGCCCAAGAAGATCCCACATGCTGCGGAGCACCTAAGCCCGTGCGCCACAACTACTAAGCCTGCACTCTAGAGCCCACATGCCACAACTACTGAGGCCTGCGTGCCTAGAGCCCATGCTCAGCAACAAGAGAAGCCACCGCAATGAGAAGCCAGCACACTGCAACGAAGAGTAGCCCCCGCTCACCGCAACTAGAGAAAAGCCTGCGTGCAGCAACAAAGACCCAATGCAGCTAAAAATAAATTAATTAATTAATTAAAAAACAAACAAACAAGGGACCATATAATGTGATTCACAAATGTTATACGAGTTAATACAGTAAGAATCCCTATATTATATAGTAATCATTTACCGTAACAGTATGACAGATAGTAATCTAGGGTACAGTAATACATGCTAAAAAGTTTGCTTCTTTAAAAATTGTTTAAAAATTTTTTTCAAAAATATTGATTTCCTAATCCCTATCAGCCTTCAGTTTCCATTCGAGATAGAGCAATACCCTGAATAAATTATGAGGAGAGGTGTCACGCTGATTCCCACCAGGGTTCTTGGCCTTCCCCAGTCAATAGACTTTGACTAGAGGCCAGACAAGAAACTTAAGCAAGGCTTTACTGGGGCTCCTGGGGCCACAGGAGGGAGTGAGAACAAAAAACAGGTTCCCTGGTTCACTCCCCAAGGGGGAAGAGCTGGTTCCTTACCTGGGGTGAGGGTAGGGGTGTGTCCAGGGGTCAGGCTGGAGGGGTAGCTTAGGTGGTTTGCCCACCCCTTTGGTAGTGCTGAGTGCAGGGGGTACGCGAAGTACCCTGCTTTTGCCCCCGACACCCTGTTTTTGCTCCCAGCTCTTCAGAAGTGGCAGGGGGTTTTTTTGTATCTTTTGTATCTTGTTGTCTAGAATTTGCCCCAACTGCACATGCACACCGTTATTTTTTGTCCCTTATAGTTTTTTTGTATTTTATTACTCATGGAGACATTTGTCCAGGGGCAAGCATTGCAGCAAAGCGTCCCAGGTCCAAGCCTGTCTCAATGCTGCTCAGGGGTCATTCTGTGAAGTCACATTTAAAGGACAATTTAACAACCTACAGTAATTAAAACCCACAGTAATTAAAAGAGAATTCCATTCTTAGCAGGTGAACCGCAAAGCACATTAATGAGGATAAAAGTCATGACCCACATTTGACCCTTCTGTTCTTCCTTATTCTGTTTGGGAAACTCTCACAAGCCAAACCCTCATACTCTCTTCTTAGCCCCAGTTCAAGGACCTTATTTTCCTTTTCTCCAAAATTTTTTATGTGTTTCAACCTAATCTCTTTCCCAGCTATCTTGGTGTTCTCTTCAGTGATTAGAAGGTAGGGTGGACACAGGGAGGAAGGGACCCAGCAAATATAGGATTTTCTGTAGCAATGGAGAAGGAAGGAGTGCCGTAAACAATGAAGTCGTATAAGTTTTGTCCTAGCAAATAAAGAGCAACTCCACCCCAAAACAATTTATTGGATCCCTTTGATGTGTTACAGGTTAACTGAATTCAGAGTCAATGGTTATTTCTGACCTTGTCAAATA
Organism: Phocoena sinus; assembly: GCF_008692025.1. Classification (NCBI taxonomy): domain Eukaryota; kingdom Metazoa; phylum Chordata; class Mammalia; order Artiodactyla; family Phocoenidae; genus Phocoena; species Phocoena sinus. The sequence continues at coordinate 14,040,608 of NC_045769.1, read as the reverse complement.
CAGGCTGTGACTTCGGTCAATACAATTAGTACCTCCATTTTTGAAAAGTGTTTCAGGACCATACAGAAAACCTATATCAATATTCCAACAACACCCACAGACAAATCACAATTTCTCATGAAGAAAGGTACAGCTCATGAAATGGACTGTTACCACATCACGAAAAAGTCAGTGACTTAGAATTCCAAAAGCACATTTTTTGAAGCTAGAAAGAGACCTCTGCTATTAACATTTAGTTATTAATAGCTGTTCACTGTTAAAGGGTACCAAGAATTATGACTCTCATAATAAAGATATCATTTCGCTGACATGAATAGCATTCTCAGAGTTGTTAAAAGCAATGCATGCTCCTTTCAAAATGAGAGGAAAGACTTTGCACCCAATTTTTAAAACTTTTAGAAACACTTTATAATTCTTTGTTTGGTTTCATATAATGATAATAATTATAAGTAAGTTTTTTAAAAAATCACACTTTTCCACTGCATAATATACATAATACTAGGTGGGAAGAATAACACACTGAAGAACAACCAGGTCTTTTATCCTGCCGCGGCATTGTCACTATAAGCCAGATCTTGGCATCACACTTAACAATGACAAACTGTTTTTAATAAAATGGTCACTACTGCCTCTGAGTGGTGGTTATTTTAAGAGTTTAAATTTCATTAATTTTAAGTCCTCTGAGCCTAATAAGAGAGAATTTTGAGACTGACAAAGTATATATCTGTTCAAGTTTAAATTCTGGACATGAGGTTACAGCTTAAGCACAGGAAGAGTCTATTTTATTTAGAGCAAGAGAGTACAAAAATCTCATAAACGTACACAGTTGGCAGGCTTTGTCCATAAAATCTGGGTTCCACAAGGAAGAGGGCTCCCATGTCTCAGTGTTTTTCATCCGGGTAACGCTCGTTGACATCCATGCTTTGCCTGGCAGCACAAGTCATTAGATGTGCTGGGCCACCAGGTTTATGGAAGTCATCATCCATTAAATGCCTCTGTGGCAAGAAGAGCATTATTTTAAATCATCAACGCACCACAACTGGGATTTGTCTGTTTGCTGTTTCTAACAGTAGGGTGGTAGTACAATTTAGTTTGTCAAAAATAAAGATTTGGATGATGGTTCGGAGGACTGATGTAAGCAAGTGACATTGCAAGTTGCTGTTCCTACAAACTGCAGGTACATTTTGACAATTAGCAGTCAACAATATCGTTTGCTCAAATCAGACCTAACAGAATTAGCATATTAGATTTGGGATTATATGATGTTGAAAGGTGCCTCTACCATCTTTTTCACTCTGAAATGAACCAAATGCACAAAAAAGGATAAAAAGAAATGGCAACTCATTCTCTGAGGAAAATAGAAAACACTAAGAATCCAAATCATGGAGAGAGTTGGGAATTGTGGGAAGAGCTGGCAAAGCACAGACTTCTCCAAAGTGATGAAACATCCACGGGGCAAGCCAATGACCTCTAGCATGATACAAAATGATCTGTGAGGATGGACTGGGCTGGGGGATGCAGACACCCCCTTGAACCCCACTTGACACCATAGGGTGAAACAGGTAAGAGCGGTAATAAATAAATGAGGCATCCAACCCAGCTATTTAGACAAACATAGACAAAATGGCTCCAAAAGAAGTAATAAAGATAAAAGTAGAAGTCAATGAGACTGAAAAATGATAGAACTAGAAGAATAAAACCAACATCTTGCTCTCTAAAAACAAAATGAAAATTTAAATAACCCAAATAAACTGTTATCTAATGTAGTAGCTCTCAACACGGGCAATTTTGCCCCACCCTCACCCCCAGCAGACATTTGGCAACGTTTGGAGATATTTTAGCTGCCACAACTGGAGGGAAAGGGGGCTGCTACTGGTATCTGGTGAGTCAAGCTCAGGAACGCTGCTGAACGTACTACAATATCGGGACAGTCCGCCACAGCAAAGAATCGTTGGGCCCCAAATGGCCGTAGTGCCAAGGCTGAGAAACCCTAATCTAATCTAATCAAGAAAAAGGGTAAAAGAGTACATATAAGTAAAATAAGAATGAGAATAGAGAAATAATCTCTCAAAGGCATTCGAAAAATTATAGAGCCGTTTACTCAAATCTAAGCAAATAATTTTGTGAATTTGTATGTAATTAATGATTGTGTCAGAAAATATGCATAATTAAAAGACACTGCAGAAAAGATAGAACTTCTAGACAAATTATCGTAGAAGGAATAGAGAAAGTTGAAAGAAGAGAGAGAATGAAAGAGAAATACAGTTGACCCTTGAACAGATCATTTTCATGCTATTTATTTATTTTAATATTTATTTATTTGGCTGCCTCGGGTCTTAATTGTGCACGTGGGATCTTTTGTTGTGTCGTGCGGGCTTCTCTCTAGTTGTGGCACGCAGGCTCAGTAGTTGCAGCGCGTGGGCTTACTTGCCCCACAGCACATGGGATCTTAGTTCCCTGACCAGGGATCAAACCCACTTTCCCTGCATTGGAAGGTAGATTCTTAACCACTGGACCACCAGGGAAGTCTCTTCATGCTATTTAAATAGCTCCAGAGCATAGAGTATGGAGGAAGTCTTCCCTTTTTCAAAAAAAATTGGAGTTACATATGATATCAAAACCTGACAAAGAAAATCCATGAAAAAGAAAATTACAAGGGAATTTCAGTAATAAATATCGACGTAATAAAACAAACTATTAGCCAGAAGATTCTATCAGCACTTTAAAGCAATAATACATGATGCCAGGTGGGATGCATATTAGTGATGGAAGTTTCAACATTAGGAAATCTAATGTAATTTACCATTTTATAATTACCAGTTTAATAAATCACAGAAAAATTATATGATCATCTTCATTATTTCCAAAAGACATTTGATAAAATTCAACATCTATCCTTTAAAAAAGGAATACATAGGTACCTTATATCATGATTTTATGCACCATATAATATCTATAAGATATACACCCGTACATTAATATGTAGTTACATTTAGTTAATTATAAATGTATGTGTTTAAGAAAAAACATGTTTTTTCTTAATATCACCATGAAGAAGAGAAAGTCTCTTTCTCAAGACAGGCCATTCCAAATATTTCATAGTCCAGGATACAAAGATTACTCCAGAAATGAGCACACAGCACAAACAGAACCAAGTGAGTTCTCTCACCTGGAACTGTGGTTTATTCTTGGAAAGAGGATTTTTCTGCTCTGGAGTGTCATTGGTATGAATTTGGATTTGTGACAGCAGAGCCTGACCAGTTCTTCAGAGGTGTTCACAAAACTATAAAATTTTTGTCCTGCTAGGTAAGAAGGATATGAAAAGAATTTAGAAGAGAATCAAAGAATTAATAGTTAAATCCAGTCAAATGCTGAAAGCATCTGGTCAGGGGTTTATAGTCTCAAATCTGATTTCAGAATTAAATCATGTGTACAGTAATTGAGAATGGCTGCGAGGCCACCCCATTTGATAAGCATGGACTCAAAGTCCCTGTTGGCTCAATGGCCCTTAAAGAGAGCTCTGTTTGTCCCTCTTGGCGAAAAATACCCTCCCAGCATGTTACTCCAGATCTTATGTCCTGACCAAGACTTCCGGTTGCATGCAACTTCATCACGTATGGAGATAAAAACAATCTGTGCACATTGGATATTTTAAGCACTGGTAATGCTTAGGAGAATTTGAGTACTTAACAGGTTAATCCAGTCATTCCAATGAAAAAGCGCATTAGGTAACTGACTTAAACTTGAAAGGAATAAGAGAAGTTGACTAAGGTTGTAAACAGTATGAGAACATTTAAGAGAATTTATGATTCTCCATATGAACAATTTTAATGTATTTGACTTATCAGAACATCTAAGTGTGGGGCCTTTAGGGACTTTCCACCCCCTCACTTGTTCCCGTAAACCAATTCTTCTCCCTATCGTGCGCCACTCCTTCTCCCTATCGAAACCAATTCTTCTCCCTATCGTGCGCCACTCCTTCTCCCTATCGAAACCAATTCTTGGAGTTTTTCAGTTGACGGGGACTTGCCAGACAGCGGGTAATTTTCCAGTTGCCCGTAACAGGTATACGCCCTAACCGCCACAATGAACAAACAACTATAACGGCCAGAAGGTGGGACAAAAGTTCCTAAGCCAATGAATTCAAAAGTCACCACATTTACCCAATCATTGTGAGAATATACCCGCCCTATGAGTAAATAAACCTATAAAAAGTATGTGATTCCGCTTTTAGGGGTTCCCCATCGGCCTCCTGCGTGAGGTTCAGGGAACCCCGGTGCATCGGCTCCTAATAAACCTCTTGCGTGTTGCAGCGGCTCTCGACTCTTGGCGGTTCTTGGGCGAGTTGGAATCCCTCGTAGACCGTTTGGGTCTAACATTTGGGGGCTCGTCCGGGATCCCCACTCGCCCCCGGGTCACAAGAACATCGGGAGTCGGAGGTATCAGGTAGGCTCGAGCCCAATTGTCTGTTTGTTTGTCGTTTGTTTGTTGCTAGCCGCCATTAGGAAAAAGCCGTGCGAACCGGCTTGCTGTGGAATCTGTATTGGACTCCTGGCTAGGCAGACGTGCCGAAAGCTGGTGTCCACGGGCCCCGGGGGACGCCCTGGTGGTCCATCTGGAAGGAGAAACAAATTTTGTCTCCCCTTCATCTGGTTCTGGCAGGTTATATAAGCTGCCATCTGAATTTGAGTTGGTTTCGGGTTTAAGTTCGCGGCGGCAATATCAATGTGTGTCTTTTGAAATTTTATTGTTTTTCTGTACTATTATCTTTCTTTTGACGGACGACAATGGGACAAACTATGACGACTCCTCTTTCTCTTACCCTAAGCCACTGGACCGAAGTTAGGGCTAGGGCCCACAACCTTTTGGTAGAAGTAAGGAAAGGAAAATGGCAAACGCTGTGTACCTCTGAGTGGCCTACATTTCAGACAGGGTGGCCACCCGAGGGATCTTTTTTGTTAGATAAGGTTGGGCTAGTCAAGTCTAGGGTCTTTAACACAGGACCCCACGGACACCCAGACCAGATACCATATATCTTGGTCTGGGAAGATCTAGTTCTCTCCCCGCCTCCGTGGGTCCGGCCCTTTGTTTCCTCAACAGGCACGTCTGCATGCGCTCCAGCACAATCGGAGATATTGGCCCTGAAGAAAACCCCAGACACGGAAAAGTCATCTGCTGCCCCGGACCCGCCAAAGGCGATATATCCTGACCTGCAGTCTGATTTGCTTCTTCTAGATTCCCCACCTCCTTATCCTACGGCCCTAAATCCCATGTCGCCCCTAGGACCCCCAGCTTCACAACCCTCCGCACCAGTAGGGCCACCTGTTATGGCGGAAAGGGGGGGTCCCTCGGCGGGCACCAGAAGCCAGAGGGCTGTTTCCCCAGATTCTCCTGCTTTACCCCTTAGAGAATATGGCCCCCCCGATAACCACGGGAATAGACCCCTTCAATACTGGCCCTTTTCCTCTGCAGATCTTTATAATTGGAAGATGCATAACCCTACTTTCTCTAAAAACCCACAGGCTCTTACTGCTTTAATAGAGTCTCTTGTCTTCTCCCACCAACCCACCTGGGATGATTGTCAACAGCTCCTCCAGACTCTCCTCACAACTGAGGAGAGGCAACGGGTTCTCCTGGAGGCTAAAAAGAATGTGTTAGCCGCCAATGGACAACCTACCCAGTTGCCTAACGAGATTGATGCCGGGTTTCCACTCGTCAGGCCGAATTGGGACTTTAATACCCCGGAAGGTAAGGAGCACCTGAAAATGTATCGCCAGGCTCTGGTGGCGGGTCTCCATGGAATGGCCAGGCGCCCCACGAATTTGGCTAAGGTAAGAGAGGTAACTCAGGGGCCCCAGGAATCGCCAACCGTGTTCCTAGAACGCTTAATGGAGGCTTTTAGACGATTCACTCCTTATGATCCAACCTCTGAGGAACATAAGGCCACCATAGCAATGGCCTTTATTGACCAGGCGGCCCCTGATATTAGAAAGAAGTTACAAAGGCTGGATGGCCTACAAGGTTTCTCCCTTCAGGACTTAGTAAAAGAGGCAGATAAGGTATATAATAAGAGGGAGACAGAAGAAGAAAGAGAAGAAAGAAAGCAGAAGGAACAAGAGGCTCGTGAGGTAAGATGAGATAAGAGGCAAGAAAGACATTTGAGTAAGATACTGGCCACTGTAGTCAGAGGAGGAAACAGTAGAGACAGAAATAGACAGGAAGGGCGAACAACGGATAGAAGGCGGCCATTAGACAAGGACCAATGTGCCTACTGTAAAGAAAAAGGTCATTGGGCAAGAGAATGCCCTAAAAAAAGGAACGGGGGAAGGATCACTAAGCCTTTTCATCTGTACGTGGCCGAGAATAAAGGTATTGCAAAGGGAGTACTAACTCAGAAACTGGGCCCCTGGAATCGCCCGGTTGCGTACCTATCAAAGAAATTGGATCCTGTGGCAGCAGGATGGCCCGCCTGTTTAAAAATAATCGCCGCGGTGGCCGCTTTGGTCAAAGATGCTGACAAACTGACTTTGGGGCAGAACCTAACGATAACAGCCCCCCATGCATTAGAAAGTGTAATTCGCCAGCCACCCGACAGATGGCTAACAAATGCCAGGATGACTCATTACCAAGCCCTGCTGTTAAACTCAGATCGTATTAAGTTTACCTCAGCCACAGGACTCAACCCGGCCACCTTGCTACCCGACCCTGACCTGGAAAGCACTACCGTCATCCATGATTGTCAGGAAGTACTGGCTGCAGCACACCGTAGCAGACCAGACTTGATGGATCAGCCCCTCCCCAACGCCGACGTTACCTGGTTTACTGACGGAAGCAGTTTCCTAGAGGAAGGTAAGCGTCGGGCGGGAGCTGCCATGGTAGACGGGAAAGAGGTCATCTGGGCAGCCGCATTACCGCAAGGGACATCGGCCCAACGGGCTGAACTAATCGCCATGACTAGAGCATTGGAACTAGCAGAAAACAAAAAGGTAAACATCTATACGGACAGTAGGTACGCATTTGCTACCGCCCATGTCCATGGGGCCATTTACCAACAAAGAGGGTTGCTCACCTCGGCGGGCAAAGAAATTAAAAACAAAGAAGAAATAGTGGCACTGCTAGCTGCCCTCATGCTCCCCACTAAAGTCAGCATCATTCATTGCCCCGGACACCAGAAGGACAATACCCCGGTGACAAGAGGCAACAACATGGCAGATAGGGTGGCACGAGAAGTGGCTCTACGGGAAATCATACTAGAACTATCAGATGAGAGTCCTGGGAAACCAAATGATAGGGGAACAATTACCCCAGCCATAACTAAAGGAACATTATCTCCTCAACAAGCAAAATCCATGCTACAACAAATTCACAGATGGACACACTTGGGAACCAAAAAGATGGTGTCCCTACTACACAAGACAGGTTATGATACCCCTGGACTAAGTAAATTAGCTGAGCAGATTGCACGAGAGTGCATTCCATGCCAACAGGTAAACTCCCATAAAGGAAAACTTGAGGTCGGAAAAAGGCTCAGAGGAGACCGCCCAGGAGCCTATTGGGAGGTCGACTTCACTGAAATACGCCCTGGAAGGTACGGTAACAGGTATCTTCTAGTTTTTATAGATACCTTCTCAGGATGGGTAGAAGCTTTCCCGACGAAGAAGGAGACAGCTACTGTGGTGGCCAAAAAGATCTTAGAAGAAATTTTCCCCCGGTTCGGGGCACCAAAGGTAATAGGATCAGATAATGGTCCCACCTTCGTCGCCCAGGTAAGTCAGGGTGTGGCCAAATACCTGGGGACTGATTGGAAATTACATTGTGCCTATAGACCCCAGAGTTCAGGACAGGTAGAGAGAATGAATAGAACTCTAAAAGAGACCCTAACTAAATTGTCCATAGAGACTGGCGGTACAGATTGGACGGTGTTCCTTCCCTTAGCCCTGTTCCGGGCTAGAAATACCCCCTCCCGCTATTATCTTACTCCATTTAAAATACTATACGGGGCCCCACCTCCTCTTTTTACGCTAAGGGAGAAATTAAGTCCTGACTGCCAGAATAACACTGACTTATATGCTAGGCTGTTGGGACTCCAGTTGGTCCAAAAGGAGGTGTGGTCCCAGCTGGCAGAGGCTTACCGACCAGGAACACCAGCAGAGGCTCATCCCTTCCAAGTCGGAGATTCCGTGTACGTCCGTCGGCACCGAACCCAGACTCTAGAGCCTCGGTGGAAAGGACCATACATCGTCCTGCTCACCACCCCCACGGCTATAAAGGTAGACGGCATCGCTGCGTGGATCCACGCTTCACACGTGAAGGCCGCACCAGCATCTGCAACATCGGAATGGCGAGCCCAAAAGACCAGCAACCCGCTCAAGCTCAAGCTTCTGCGATCATCAGATTTATAACTTTAACTTTGTTACCCCTACTGACTGTGAGTAATTTTAGTCCTCACCTGCCCCAGCGTTTAACCTGGCAGGTAATTTCCCAAACTGGAGATGTAATATGTCTGTTAGCAATATCGCTCCCCAATGGACCTGGTGGCCAAACCTTTTTCCTGATGTTTGTAAACTGGCCATAGGGGCTCCCGGTTGGGATTTAGAAGACTATTATGATCAACATAATGTTCCAAAAATTTTATCAACTAGAGCTGATTCCTCCGGAAAGGGTTGCAAAAACGGGATTCGGAGGACTGGGCTCAGAGCTCCTGCTTTCTACATATGCCCCGGGTTCCATCGCCACAGGTCCCTTAATTATAAATATGGAGGAACTGAAAACTTTTATTGCAAAAGCTGGGGATATGAAACCACAGGAGACACCTATTGGAAGCCCACCTCTGGCTGGGACTTTATTAAGGTGACAGCCAATTATACACACCCAACCAACCCCTTAACTTATAGGCTTGAATGTACTAAATGGTGCCATCCCCTTAAGATCTCTTTTAGTGAACCAGGAAAAAAAGATAAAAAACTGGATAAATGGCCATTCATGGGGAATCAGGTTTTATAAAGAAGGATATGATGATGGATTACTAATGACCATCAAACTAAAAATTGAAACCCCTACTCCAGTTCCTATAGGCCCCAACCCTGAGATAGGGCACTCTTTGCTACCTTTGGCCCCTCCCACAGCGTTACCAGAGATAAGAAACCAAACTTTTGAGCCAAAAGAAATGACAATCAAGCCCAAGACCCCCCGGGACCGAATGCTCTCATTGGTCCAGGCGGCTTTTGAGGTTTTAAATGCCACAAACCCGGAGGCTACCAAATCATGTTGGCTTTGCTATGCTGCTCCTCCCCCTTATTATGATGCTATAGGATATAATTCTAATTATAATAATGTTAACACTCCAGATCAATGTCGATGGAAACAAGAAGAAAATAGTAAATTGACCCTGGCCTCAGTATTAGGAAACGGTACATGTGTAGGAACGCCCCCCTCGTCCCACCGACATCTTTGTGCCAATTTAAGCCTCCCACAGGGCTCAGGGTATCTCCTCCCTCCTCCGGATGGATGGTGGGCATGTAACACAGGATTGACCCCCTGCATTTCTTTAGAGGTCCTTAAAGCTTCAACCGATTTTTGTGTGTTAGTTCAGCTGGTCCCCAGACTCATTTATCATTCAGATTCATCCTTTCTAGATGAATATGAGGGCAGAGGAAGGTTTAAGAGGGAACCCATAACACTCACCCTGGCTGTACTCCTAGGACTAGGAATGGCAGCCGGGGTAGGAACGGGTACAACAGCCCTCATCCAACAACCCCACTATTATGATGCCTTAAGGCAAGCTGTAGATGTTGACCTCCGGGCGTTAGAAAGTTCCATAACTCAGTTAAAAGAATCCCTCACCTCGCTTTCAGAGGTGGTAATGCAAAACAGGAGGGGATTAGATCTGCTGTTCCTTAAGGAGGGCGAACTATGTGCTGCACTAAAAGAAGAATGCTGTTTTTATATTGATCATTCTGGGGCTATTACCAAAACTATGGACAAACTTAGGGAGCGCCTGGACAAAAGACAACAGGAAAGGAAAAATCAAAAAGGATGGTTTCAATCGTGGTTTGATAAATCTCCCTGGCTTACTACTTTAGTTTCCACCTTGTTAGAGCCCCTCATTATTTTATTGTTGCTCTTAACTTTTGGACCATGCATTCTGAATCGCCTGATAGCCTTTATTAGAGAACGCATTAGTACGGTACAAGTTTTAATGCTAAGGCAACAATACCAAAACTCGCAAAAAGAAACTGAAATTCCATGATTGAAATTAGTTACAAAAAAAAAAGGGGGGAATGTGGGGCCTTTAGGGACTTTCCACCCCCTCACTTGTTCCCGTAAACCAATTCTTCTCCCTATCGTGCGCCACTCCTTCTCCCTATCGAAACCAATTCTTCTCCCTATCGTGCGCCACTCCTTCTCCCTATCGAAACCAATTCTTGGAGTTTTTCAGTTGACGGGGACTTGCCAGACAGCGGGTAATTTTCCAGTTGCCCGTAACAGGTATACGCCCTAACCGCCACAATGAACAAACAACTATAACGGCCAGAAGGTGGGACAAAAGTTCCTAAGCCAATGAATTCAAAAGTCACCACATTTACCCAATCATTGTGAGAATATACCCGCCCTATGAGTAAATAAACCTATAAAAAGTATGTGATTCCGCTTTTAGGGGTTCCCCATCGGCCTCCTGCGTGAGGTTCAGGGAACCCCGGTGCATCGGCTCCTAATAAACCTCTTGCGTGTTGCAGCGGCTCTCGACTCTTGGCGGTTCTTGGGCGAGTTGGAATCCCTCGTAGACCGTTTGGGTCTAACATAAGTACTTGGGAAGGTTAGTTTGTTAAACTAAGATTTTGAAGGACTTCAAAGAAAATTGAACATATTAAATTTACAAATAAAATTTAAATATTTAAGAGAATTTTATTAGATTACAAAAGCACCCTTAAAAGTGACTGTTAACATTTGCTAGGTTTATAAATAGGTAAGATCTGTAATTTAATTTTTAAAGTACAAAGAATTAGGTTTCTAAATTTGTCACTTACTAAAGACTAGTAGAAAGGACTTGATAACTTATTAAAGTTACAAATTTTAGCAAAGTCAAATTTTGACTTACTACAGTCAAATAATAATTTTGTGTATGCCGATTAGACTCTGAGTAACCTTGAGTACAGACGCCATGCTCAGTGACACCAAAACACTCCCTTTGACAAGATCACAAGCATCCATTAGCTTGGAGAGCCCAGGGGTGGTCTCTGTTACTGTCAAGAGGAAGCCTGTCCCACAGCAAGGCAAAGCCAGAAGCAAGAGATGAAAAGATAAACTCTTTCTCTGTGTCTCTCCCTGCCTGAAGCCTGACCTCCCTGAACTTTTGAGAGCCAGTACAGTCCTCCTTTATGCTTAATTTGAGTTGAGCTTCTCTTGCTTGCAAATAAAAGCATACTGTCTCCGGTGTTTGCAGCTCAGAGCCTCTCCCATCTTGTGACCTTTTCATCTTCTCTCCCAGCTTTGAAATTGACAGCTCATGTTAGGGTTACAAATATTTAACTTTCTGTGTTAGCTTATTTAGACACAGATAAATTGTTTTTAGTCCATTTTTAATGTGACTAGAAAAGAATCAGGTTAAGGTATAGCACTTTTAGTATATTGATGGGACTCCTACAAATGAGAGGGGAAAAAAGACAAGACACCCAATAGGAAAATGGATAGAGAATAGTAATATGCAATTCACAAAAGAAAACTGACCCCTCACTAGCAACAGAGAAGTGCAAATTAAAACAATGCTGAGGGCTTCCCTCGTGACGCAGTGGTTGAGAGTCTGCCTGCCGATACAGGGGACACGGGTTCGTGCCCCGGTCCGAGAAAATCCCACATGCCGCGGAGCGGCTGGGCCCGTGAGCCATGGCCACTGAGCCTGCGCGTCCGGAGCCTGTGCTCCGCAACGGGAGAGGCCCCAACAGTGAGAGGCCCGCGTACCGCAAAAAACAACGCTGAGAACTCACAGATACAGAGAACATACTAGTGGTTACCAATGGGGAGAGGGGAGAGGGAAGAGGGGAGGGGCAATACAGGGTACGGGATTAAGAGGTACAAATTATTAGGTATAAAATGAGCTACAGTGATACATTGTACAACACAGGGAATACAGCTAATATTTTATAATAACTATAAATGAAGTATAACCTTCAAAAATTGTGAATCACTCTTTGTACACTTGTAACTTATATAATATTGTACATCAACTATACTTCAAAAAAAACCACACAGGAAAAAAATAAAACAACCATGAGATGCTATTTTTACCCATCAGATAGTCAAAAATTCAGAATTTCAATAAAATCATTTGTTGGTAGGGATGTGGAAAAATAAGAACCCTTATGCATTGCTGGTTGGACCATAGCTTGTGTGTTCATTTGGAGAGCAATATGGCAGGATTTTGTGAAACTGAGAAACCTGTACCTTCAGATACAGCTTTTCTACTCCTGAGTCTACTTCCCAGAAAAATTTTCTCATAGATGCATTGGGGCTTCTAGGAGTTAGAGACCATGAAGTTGTCCATAAAAACGGGAACAGATAAGTAAAATGTGCACCACCACGCATAGAGATTGCTGAACAGAAGGAAGGAAGAAGCTAGCTGTGCATATAACATCAAGGACAGATCTCAAAACCTCATGTTGATAGAAAAAAGAAAGTAAGGAACAGAATTGATTTAGGGCATGATAACATTTAAGTACATTTTCTAAAACAGAAAGCAATACATATGTTTCTCATGAACATACATGTAAAGAAACTTACAAAATCATTTGGAAAGGTATATAGTAAATATACCAGACACAGGAGGGGAATAATATTAGGAACGAGGAGTGAGGAGAGAGGAAAATAAAATAAAATCGTAAAAGAGAGGTTGCAGAGTAGAATGATGGTGATTATATGCCATCAAATTAGTATGATCAGCTGTTCTATGCATCTAAAAAATCTTTATGATCATAATTTGGAATTGAAAGAGGTAAAAGCAAAGCCAAGAGAAATAACATAACATTTCCCCTAAAGGAAATGTGGGCACACAAACTCAACAGAATGGCCGGCAAGCAAAGCCATTTCCCATGGATGCTAACAATAGAGTAAGTTTATGAAAGAATATTCTGTGGCCATGACAGAGGAGAAACAGAGCTCCAAATTACATAGAAAGTATGATTGTAACTACATGAAAAGGAGAAAAACGCATGAGAGCACAGGGATATAGAAACAGTTATGTAAGGAGGGGGAATCATGAGTAAACTTTCCTGTAGTAAAAAAATCATTAAAATATTTTGAAAATAAGACATTCTGTAGAGCACAGGGAACTGTAGTCAATACTCTGTAATGACCTATATGGGAAATGAATCTAAAAAAGAGTGGATATATGTATATGGATAACTGATTCACTTTGCTGTACAGCAGAAAGTAACACAACATTGTAAATCAACTATACTCCAATAAACATTTTAAAAATAAATAAAAAATAAACATCCCAAATTCCAAAAAATAATGATAAAATAAGACATTAACAGAATATACGAATAGATATCAAAGACGAGAACCACATTACAACTGGCCTTCTTGGAAGACAATTATTTGTTTCGGCTTGCTTGCTTTCTTATTTTTAAAATTGTACTAGTTAGTCTTCTACCACATGCCCCAAGCAACGATGCTGAAAAAGACCTCAGAAGAGATGGGGAGGGAAGAGATATGGGAACATATGTATAATATAACTGATTCACTTTGCTATAAAGCAGAAACTAACACACCATTGTAAAGCAATTATACTCCAATAAAGATGTTTAAATGAATACAAATAAAAAGTCATTAGGAAAAACAAAACAAACAAACAAAAATAAAGAGATGGGGAGAAATTCCACAAAGTGTTGACATCTGTTAGATGCAGCTACAGGGGTATCCACGATGTTATTTTCTGTACTCTTGTGCATATTTGAAATATTTCTTAATTAAAAGTAAAAACATAACAATGAGATAGGATGCAAAATTCCTAGCTCAGAGCCTGGCCTGGAGGAGGCAGATAGAAAACTTTGGTTCCCCTCCCCATCTGTGCCCCTACTCCTCCCCTATCTCCGTGGAACCCTCCACAAGGCCTCAGGCTTACGCCACCCTTCACCGGTCGCCACCTGCCCTGCTTATGGATTTTTACCTGTTGCAAGACTTACCCATTACCATCGCTTAAATGGTCAAAGTTTTGCTGGAACCACTGGTCCTTTTCATCCTTTGCAGTTGATGGTGGAGGAGACCTATCTGTCTGGGGAGGACGCTCTGGGCAGAGGAACAGAAGAGAAACAGCAATGAGTGCAGTAGCCACCCAGGAGCTCGGCCTTCATTGTCCCCCTTGTAACAGCGTTGGCCCCGTTGCTCTATCTACTGCCCCGATACAGGTTCCCCAGGCATTGGCACTTTGTCCTTGGCCCCTGGACCTTCTTGATGTCAACAGTTTAAGATGCCTCTAACCACCACCCTGTGATTTAGGGGACATTCTAGTAAAAACGGTCTAAATGTGGGAGAGGGTGACATCTAGAACTTTCCCATCAGCAAGAGGCAAAGCTGCCTAACAGTGGCCTCTTACTTGTTCTGCTGGGGAGGAGACCCCTGGTCTGTGGCTCCTAGGGCCGCAGGAGCCCCTGAGGATAGGGTGAGAGCAGAGGAGAAAAGTGCCTCCATTGCCTTCCACTGAGCAGTTTCCTTGACTTTTTTCCTGGGCCTATGAACAACACTGCCTCTCTGTTGTCTCCTGCTGGATACCTCTAAACTCCAAACAGAAAATGACGAGATGCCAATGAAAGCACCACGAGCCCAGGATTGCACTGTGTCACCATCCTGCTTGAATCCAGGGCTTCTGAACCTTGAGTCTTCATGTCATCTTTCCGATGTCCCTGGTTCTACTGATATCTGTCCCTTGCCAACTTCTCCCCCTGTTCCTCTTCCTTCCTCCTCATTCTTCATTATCTATCTGATTATCAACCACAAACACTACTGAGTTCCTACAAAACTTCCAGGGCTTCCTTGAGAGCTAAAGGCTGTTGATGGGTTCCCCACCACCGAAAGAGCTTCCAATTTAGTTGAGAGAATAAGAACTACATGAAATGTTGCAAAAGCAATGCATGTACCTGTGCCAAGTATGAAGTGGGAGTGGTGATGCCTGATTCTTAGGGCATCCAGAGCCTCCTTGGACAGTCCTGGAGAGACTTGTCCACTCAGCACCTCCTAACCAGGCAGGAGCCCAGTCCAGGCCTTCAGAAAGATTGACTAGTTAGTAAGAAAGGTCAAAGTTTCAGGTGGTAATGGAGGCTTTTAATGGTACAAGAATCCTGCCCCCTTGAGCACTCAGTTGCTAGCATTTTTCAGAGCTGAAAACTAAAAAGAATACTGTAATTATAAGGAATAAGAGGGTATGAGTTTAGGAAGGGCCTCAGACATGCTGTCTTGGCACTGACCCAGAAATCAATAATTACACCCAAGAAATCAACCTCGCTCTGTTGGAAGGGTATGCAGAATAAACAAGGACCATGGGTGTCATGTCCTCAGGAAACCCTAAGGAATCTGTTATCTGAGGATTACCCCAGAGCAGCTAAAGGATTCTCGTCTTCCCAGTCTTAGTTCCACACAGGTTCCAACGAGCCATATTAAAACAGGGAGTAACGGGCTTCCCTGGTGGCGCAGTGGTTGAGAGTCCGCCTGCCAAAGCAGGGGACCTGGGTTCGTGCCCCGGTCCGGGAGGATCCCACATGCCGTGGAGCGGCTGGGCCCGTGAGCCACGGCCGCTGAGCCTGCATGTCCGGAGCCTGTGCTCCGCAACGGGAGAGGCCACAGCAGTGAGAGGCCTGCGTACCACAAAACAACAACAACAACAAAAAAAACAGGGAGTAGCTTTAACATTAGTCATCTCTTGCCTGAGTCCTCTAGTGTGTTTCCTGGAAGATTAGAATGATGTCATTGTTCAGGATGTGTTTCCAACTAACGGTTCAGAGATCCTTATTTGATCAGGCAACTCCTCCTTTTACACAGCGGGTAGCTTATGTATTCTAGGATCCTGATTTGTTCTTTATCTGAGTGATTGCTGAGAATATCTGAATAAGGCCTAGATTCTTATCTTTAACCAATAAAAACAATAAGACCTGTATTGGCCCTCTACAAACACATACTCCTTCCATGCTCAGCAAAGAACTTTCCTGTTCAGTATTAGATAACAACATTAAAAGTTATGAGCACTGCCCCAGTGTTCACTGCAGCACCATTTACAGTAGCCAAGACATGGAAGCAACCTAAGTGTCCACTGACAGGTGAACGGATAAAGAAGATGTGGCACATATATGTATAATGGAATATTACTCAGACATAAAAAAAGAATGAAATAATGACATTTGCAGCAACATGGACGGACCTAGAGATTATCATACTAAGTGAAGTAAGTCAGACAAAGACAAATATCATGCGATATCATTTATACGTGGAATCTAAATAAAATGATTTAAATGAACTTTTTTATAAAACAGAAATAGACTCACAGACATAGAAAACAAACTTATGGCTACCAAAGGAGAAAGGAGGGGGAGATAAATTAGGAGTTTGGGATTAACAGGTACACACTACTATATATAAAATAGATAACCAACAAGGTCCTACTGTATAGCCCAGGGAATTATATTCAATATCTTGTATGTAGATAACCTATAAGGGAAAAGAATCTGTACCTTGCTGTACACCTGAAACTAACACAACATTGTAAATTAACTATACTTCAATTTTTAAAAAGTTAAAAAAATAAAGACACCAGGAAAAAGAAAAGGAATGGCCACTGAGATGAAGAAGTAACAGAATGATGTCCAATTAGAAATAATAAGATTCCAGGAAGAAATATTATAAGAACAACTTCTCATGAATATAGTGTCATAGCCACCCACAGATGGCCTTCAAGAAGCAAACAAATAGCAGAGGCTCCTGATGAGAAAGAAACTGGTGAAAATTGCATAAGAGGCAGATGACATTTAAAATCCATGATCTTGGGCTTCCCTGGTGGCGCAGTGGTTGGGAGTCCGCCTGCCGATGCAGGGGGCGCGGGTTCGTGCCCCGGTCTGGGAGGATCCCGCGTGCCGCGGAGCGGCTGGGCCCGTGAGCCATGGCCGCTGGGCCTGCGCGTCCGGAGCCTGTGCTCCGCAGCGTGAGAGGCCATGGCAGTGAGAGACCTGCGTACCGAAAAAAAAAAAAAAAAAAAAAAAAAAATCCATGATCTTCTCATGCCAGGGGTAGGGGTGCTATTTTTGAAGCACAAAAAAAGGTTTATGTTAGTTTAGAATCAATGTAAAGTTTTTCCTGCCATATTTTATTTTATTTATTTTAATTTTCAGTGGTTGGGAATGTTCTCCTTAAATAAGATTTACAGGGGAATTCCCTGGCCGTTCAGTGGTTAGGACCCAGAGCTTTCACTGCCATGGCCTGGGTTCAATCCCTGGTTGGGGAGCTAAGATCCTGCAAACCATATATATATATGGTTTACAAAATATTTAACCTGATTTTATAATAATCCTCTTACCACCCCGACCAAGTGTGCTAAATCAAACTCAGAGGCAACTCCAGTCATCGTTGACAATTAAATTCAGAGAGCTTTTTAATATTTACCCTGAAGGGATGTCTAAAACCCTTTAGAGTTCCTAGGATTTAACCTAACATGTGTTCTGCTATTTTCAGTATTTGGTCTCAAAGCTACTATATTCAACTCATCTGAGAAAAATAGGTGTGGATTAGAGACACTTAGTGACACTGGCCCCTTCCTTACTTCTAATTGTTTAGGGTGGTTTTTTGCCCACTTTGGGTTAATGCAGAGTTCTGTTTGTTTTGATTTTAGTATAAATTCTTGTAAATATATATAAAGCAACAAAACAAGAAAAAGAAAGAATTGATCAAAAGTAGGTGAAGGTAGCTAATTCATATTGAAATGAAGTATTACAGAATCAATTCCCAGAATGAAAACACTTCTATCTCTGATCACAAGGTGGCGATAGTACCCTACTCATATCATATAGATAACCGATGCTCTGAGAATTCGTGAATACTCATTAAATCGATTGGTGAGAATGTACTCTATTTCTGTTCTGTAAATGAGTCACAGATGTAGAGAACAAACTTATAGTTAGTGCGGGGTTAGGGGAGGGATAAACTGAAAGATTGGGACTGACACTACCATATATAAAATAGATAACTAATAAGGACCTACTGTATAGCACAGGGAACTTTACGCAGTATTCTGTAATGACCTACTTGGGAAAAGAATCTAAAGAAGAGTGGATATATGTATAACTGAATCACTTTGCTGTACAGCAGAAACTAACACAACATTGTAAATCAACTACACTAGAAGAAAAATTTTAAAAAACAAAAAGCGATGAGAATGTATATTGCAGATGTGTGACACATTTTCCCCATTCACGTCAAGATTTTTTTTCAACGGAATTGAATTGTATGAATATTTACTGAATGCTAGTCTGAGGGAAACCCACACACGGTTCCTTGGTTTTGATATAGTCCTTCCAGGATCACTTCCACACATAGTATAGGCTTGAGGAACAAGATGGAAACTTGAGTGGGTCCTCAGCATCATTTAAGGTTGTACTGGCTTGCAGAGCTCTAGTAAGGCGTGGTCTTGGAAGCTTCCCAAATGAGAATGATCTAAAATTGGCTCCTTGTGATAAATTACCACAAATAGCCGGGGTTCTCTAAAACCAGCTTTCGGGCTTCCCTGGTGGCGCAGGGGTTGGGAATCCGCCTGCCAATGCAAGGGACACGGGTTCGATCTCTGGTCTGGGAAGATCCCACATGCCGCGGAGCTGCTAAGCCCGTGGGCCACAACTACTAGAGCCCACGCAACGAGAGCCCATGCTCCGCAACAAGAGAAGCCACCGCAATGAGAAGCCTGCGTACCGCAGCGAAGAGTAGCCCCCGCTCTCCGCAACTAGAGAAAGACCGCAAGCAGCAACGAAGATCCAATGCAGCCATAAATAAATAAATAAATAATTTAAAACCAGCTTTCTTTTCTCCTGTTCTTGCAGACGGCCTGGCTTGAACCTGACCTCCCTCCATACAGACCCCACCCTGACCCTTCAGAAGTGTCATCCTCCCTGACTGGCAAGTGACTGTGACACTTCAAGACATGGTTTGGGACTCTAGCCCTACTCCCTGTGGGTGGTAACTCTGTACCCATCTCCCTTACCATTGGCCATGCCTTGTCCCTGGACTGGCTGTTGCTGCTCCCAGCTTGCTCGCTGGGATGGAGATACTGGCATAGCCCACCCACTGGAAACCCACCCACTTACCCAAGCCAAGCCTCAATACCATCTTTTCTTTAAGAAGTGCATTCTAACGTAAGACAATTAACTCGAGGCCGTTTGAACAAACGCCAGAACAGAGTATCGTAAAGAGTATATACTTCTTCGAGCTTGATGAGATTTTGTGTGTAGGTATTTTTCATTCATTCAAAACACAATCATTCTTCTCCCCACTGAGAACATATCGAACCTTCCACAGCCACCCTCTCACCAAGTTCATTCTCTGCCGCTGCTGTGTTCTTTTAACTGTTCCATGCCACCTCCATCAAAAAGTACTGGGCCCCTTAGTGGTTCTCGGGAGCCAGACTGTCTAGGTTGGTAATCCTAGTTTAGACATTTACCAGCAGAATGCCCTTGGGCGAGTTACCTAAATCAGAAGGTTCAGGGTTTACACATGCGAAGGACATAGCACAAGGCCAGGCACTAAACAAGCGCTTGGTGAACAGTCACCACCATATTCTCACTGTTCTGTACGTCTGGAAATAGTTTCTTCATTTGGATTAAGCGTGTCTTTTTCTTCTGATGCTTTGACATCTGGGGCCTTGCTGACCCTGGAGAGACTGCCCCCCTTAGGACTAGCCAATTCCTAGAGATAGCTGAAGACTCACGTGAGAACATGCCTTTCACTGACAATCCAACCAGTCCAGAGTCCACATCCAATCACCTCCTTTATCTTTCCCTCACGGAGCTCGCACACTGGACCACTATACCCAGTCTTAGTCAACCCAGGGCCAGGTGCCAGACAACTAGACACAGTTCTACCCAGAGTCTGCTGAAATTATTCAAACTAGCCAATCCTAAACCTGATCACTTTGCCTCACCTGTTCCTTCCATGGAAACCACAATAAAGGTTCTTGCCCATATTTTCTCTCTCTGCCTCTGGTCTGATCAACCCTGGTGCCATGTGGCCCCACACGGCGTGGTATGCTCCCCCTCCTCTTGGGAATTGTGAGTAATAAATTTTCTGTTCGTGGCAGCTATCTTCTGAAGTACTGGTCTCCCCATGCATGGATACTAATAAAACGTACATTTTAGATTCAAGATAGCCTTGAGATATTGATATTGTCAATGTTATTAGAATTAAACTCTACCCATAGACATAATTGCCAATGTAATTCATAGAATTACTATCTAACATCTACTGTGAGCTAAACACCCTACTATGTGATTTGGGTATACAATAATTTAAAACAGTCTGTAGTTTTCCTGATCTTATCACCTCTTAGAGGAATCAGATACATGTGTAACATAAATAACAAGGATGACAGAACAAACTGTGATCACTGCAATTACAGAGACACAAGGAAATCATGAGAGGGCAGGAAAAATAATGATTCATCCTAGGAAGACATTTCCATTATTAATGGACTCTAACATTTTCATTTTCTCTCAAATATTCTACATGTCTTTATTCTACACAACTAAGCCTTTCCAATGCAATGTGGGAATTGATAAACACTTAAAATTCACTGTTTAAAAAACCTAGCACTGCCTTGATTCATTCAAGTAAACCATTGCCACCTGACAAGATGGTATGTTCCTGTAACACACATTATGAACCTTTACTGCCCACAATTACTCCAAAGACAGAAATGAAGTGTCAGAACTTGTTTATACTTGGAAAACTCAGTTATAATATATACGTGGGCAACTTGTATGTGGTGTCCAACTAGCCTGGCCTAGTGACAACCTAGTAGGTTCACTTGGCATAAAGTTTACCTTGAACTGAAAATAAGCAAAAAGTATTTAGAGATTTCTTTAAATCCTTCTATTATACAATTTGACTGCCTCTGTGGATTATCATTTTTTTCACTTAAGGGTGATTTTTATGATGAATAAAGTATGACACACACATAAGGATCTCCTTACCATGAATATTCACTAAGCATTGGCATCTTCCTGTGATGTAGGGGAGGCATCTCACATCTTACATAAGAGTACTGTAGGGATTATTAATATGTGGTTTCTGGATAGCCCCACTCAGATTTCTGCATGAGGATCACTCCCAATGGCAGTTGTCTTTCCTGCCTTTTTCCAGTTGCTGTCTCCTTCTTTTTGAGGTCAAAATAGCCCAGAAAGGACATGGCTTTCCATCCACGGACCCTCTTTCAGCTGTGCCAATGCAAGTGTTCTTGAGCTCCCTGTTAGCCCACATGGTGCCCTCTGTAAATCAGAAAAAGACAACTCTCAGTGCCACCCCTGGGAAATTGTCCTAGCAAACAGGGGTTCATGTGTGTTCAAATGGTGAAGGCAGCCCTGGCGTGTGCACATACAACCTGTGTACCATATGATAAGCCCTGCTCACACCTGTGAAAGAGAAATGTACATTCCTTGCCTATCTCAGCACTGGGTGCCGATGTCCAGGACTGTCTGACAAAAAGCGTAATGTTTTGCGATTAATAATGTAGGACCAAAGTTTGTGAATTCTTTGCATTTTTAATTATGTAAGGTTCCAGATTATTCCAATCAGAACCTCACTTCCTGTCACTTGCATCCTGATGAACTTTCTGAACAAGAGCAAAAAGATGAAGCTTACACTGGCAGAATGAAAACATCCCCAGATCTTAACCCCTAATAGTGGGCTGGGATTTGTGTGTTGAGTTGTCATTTTTGTTTTTCCTTCCCTTTCCTTATCCTTTTAACCACGGATACATTTTTATTAAGGAAAGGACAAGGGGAGATGAAGAAGCATGAATAGAGCATCTCCATCTACATTTTTGGAGTGTAGTATATTGCTGTGAACATTTCTGTGGGCATCAGTGGAAGTTAATCACCAAATCAAATGAATGAGGCAAATAACAACGTGTATCATTACAAGCAACCAAGTAAGGTTTTCATAGGTTCGTTCATCAATACCACCTACCTGTTAATATTCTTTGTGGGGTCAAAGTAATAAGTTTTAAAATAGTGTTAATAGTGAATAATAATATTAGAGTTTTCTTAAAAATGAATTTAGATGACTTTCATACGACAGAATCTCATACTTAAACCATGTGCTCATTATGTCTTGCCCTCACCAAACACATACATGCACACACACACGTACATATGCATACACTATTTAATTTGGTGAGAGTCAAAATGAGAGCACATGCCTTGAGGACATACATCACCTCTACGTTTTTCTATGGAAAGAGTTGAGAATCATGGTGCACTCGTTTCCTGTGGCTGCTATAACAAATTACCATGAACTTAGTGATTTAAGTCAACGTGAATTTATTAATATTATCGTAAAATTCTGGAGGCCAGAAGTTCGAAATAGGTTTGACAGGACGAAAACCAAGATGTTGGCAAGGCTGGCTCTTCTGGAGGCTCTAGGGAAGGGCCTGCTTCCTTGCCTTTTCCACGTTCTAGAAGCTACCTGCTCATGACTCCTTCCTCGCATCACATCACCTCTGCCTCTTCTGTAGTCAAGGCTCCCTCTTATAAGAACACTTGTGGTTACATTTAGACCCCAGGGGAAAACCCAGAATAATCTCCTCGTCTCACCACTCTTAACTTAATCACATCTGCAAAGTCCCTTTCATCACGTCAAGTAACATTCACAGATTCCAGGGCTTAGGAACTGTGTATCTTTGGGGACCATTATTCAGCCATATATTCACAAAGAGTAAGGTAATGAAGAGTCAGGAATTCCAGATCAGATAGCCTGGGCTCTTTCTACTTGTTGTGAAAGTTACTTATACTCTGCCTCAGTTTCCTCATTTGTTAAATGAGGATAATAATCGTACCTCCTTTGTAGAGTTGTTGTGAGGATTAAATGAGTTAATATATGTAAAAATCTTAGAAACTGAACTGTACGAGAAAAAAGTCTTAGAACAGTGCCTTGGATACATTGAGTGTTCATTATGTTTGAGTGATGATTATTATCCTACTAAAGACTTGTGCATCCGCTTGGCAGACAAACAGACAGACACACACACACACACACACACACGCACACACACCTCAGCATCACTCTCTCTTGTCTCCAGGTCCTCACCTTAGTTCCAGACCCAAAGTCAGTGAGCTCTGGCTCTGAGCCCATGTTGGCTAAGGCACCATGTCTAAGATTCTCCCCATGGCAACTCATCTGAGAGCATCAGGGAATTTGGTTCAGCTCTTGTCACATTAAACAAAAGATCCTGCTTCCATGGTCATTGGCAACTGAGAGCAAGATCTTGGCCTGATTCTTGTCCCTACTCGTGCTCCTGTGATCAGCTTCCATCCCAGGAGACTCACTCCTTCCTTCTACCCCAACTGCCCCTTGTCTGCAAAATAAAATCACTGACCAGGGACACAGCCCTCTTTTATTCCTTCAGTCTCTCTCTTGGGACAGAACGGCACCCCCAGTCACTCTCAGCTCTCCGAATCACTCACTCATCCTGTGGAAGTTGACCTCTCTGGATCTTTTTGTGACTGTAACCCAGGGATAACTGAGCAGAAACCACAGAGCTATCAACTCAAAGAAGCAAAGCCTTTGCCTTCCGTAAAGACATCTGAGATTCTGGCACCTCTTTCTTAATAAGAGGTTGCCTTTTCCCGGGCACCCTCTGCCTCACTGCTCTTGGAGCGAGGGAACTGGTCCACCAGAAGGATATTGGTTTATTTCACTATGTACCTTTCCATTTTCATCCACCTCTGTAGCCTCTCTGCAGAAGTGAACTTACAAAACCTAACAAAGTCACAGAAATTGATCATCTTCATTTCAGTACAATATAGGACAGAAAAATGTCAGCCTGTAGTATAACTGAATGGTGTGAACATATTGAGTTCAAGAGGTGACAGGGGTGGCACTTTTCAGACTTAATAAAGAGTTCCCAGGACACAGCTATACTTTCACCTCTTTCCAAAATTATGCTCACAACAGAAGATAAAAGTTCCTTATGAAGCAGAATTTAATTGCCTCATTGGAATACCTCATTTTCATATGCAAAATGCAAAATAGTCCCAAATTCAAATTTCACACTAAGTTACTCAGCCTCACCAAGACTTTCATGGGTGAGACTGAAAGCAGACTCTGGTCCCCATCAGTGCGGGAGAAAGCACTGAATAACCATTTAAGGAGGCAATTGACTCCCTCTTGCAAGAGCACTGGAGTCACAGCTAACTGCTGAACAATCATCGACAGGGAGACACTGGAACTCACCAAAAAAGATCCCCCACATCCAAAGACAAAGGAGAAGCCGCAATGAAATGGTAGGAGGGGCACAATCACAATAAAATCAAATCCCATAACTGCTGGGTGGGTGACTCACAAACTGGAGAACACTTATACCACAGAAGTCCACACACTGGAGTGAAGGTTCTGAGCCCCACATCAAGATTCTCAAACTGGGGGTCCGGCAACAGGGAGAGGAATTCCCAGAGAATCAGACTTTGAACCTAGTGGGATTTCATTGCAGGACTTCAACAGGACTGGGGGAAAGAGAGAGTCCACACTTGGAGGGCACACACAAAGTAGTGTGCACATCAAGACCCAGGGGAAAGGAGCAGTGACCCCATAGGAGACTGAGCCAGACCTACCTGCAAGTTTTGGAAGGCCTCCTGCAGAAGTGGGGGGTGCCTGTGGTTCACCACAGGGACAAGGACACTGGCAGCAGAAGTTCTGGGAAGTACTCCT
Organism: Phocoena sinus; assembly: GCF_008692025.1. Classification (NCBI taxonomy): domain Eukaryota; kingdom Metazoa; phylum Chordata; class Mammalia; order Artiodactyla; family Phocoenidae; genus Phocoena; species Phocoena sinus. The sequence continues at coordinate 14,015,660 of NC_045769.1, read as the reverse complement.
TGGCATAACCCTTCCTGGAGTCCACCATTAGCCCCACCAAAGAGCCTCTAGGCTCCAGTGTTGAGTCACCTCAGGCCAAGCAACCAACACAAGGGAACTCAGCCTCACCCATTAGCAGACAAGCAGATTAAAGTTTTACTGAGGTCTGCGCACCAGAGCAACACCCAGCTCTACCCACCACCAGTCCCTCCCATCAGGAAGCTTGCACAAGCCTCTTAGATAGCCTCATCCACCAGACGGCAGACAGCAGAAGAAAGAAGAACTACAATCCTGCAGCCTATGGAACGAAAACCACATTCACAGAGAGAAAGACAAAATGAAAAGGCAGAGGACTATGTACCAGATGAAGGAACAAGATAAAACCCCAGAAAAACAACTAAATGAAGTGGAGATAGGCAACCTTCCAGAAAAAGAATTCAGAATAATGATAGTGAAGATGATCCAGGACCTCGGAAAAGAATGGAGGCAAAGATCGAGAAGATGCAAGAAATGTTTAACAAAGACCTAGAAGAATTAAAGAACAAACAGAGATGAACAATACAATAACTGAAATGAAAACTACACTAGAAGAAATCAATAGCAGAATACCTGAGGCAGAAGAACAGATAAGTGACCTGGAAGACAGAATGGTGGAATTTACTGCTGCAGAACAGAATAAAGAAAAAAGACTGAAAAGAAATGAAGACAGCCTAAGAGACCTCTGGGACAACATTAAACACAACAACATTCACATTATAGGGGTCCCAGAAGGAGAAGAGAGAGAGAAAGGACCCGAGAAAATATTTGAAGAGATTATAGTCGAAAACTTCCCTAACATGGGAGAGGAAATAGCCACCTAAGTACAGGAAGTGAAGAGAGTCCCATACAGGATAAACCCAAGGAGAAACATGCCGAGACACACAGTAATCAAATTGGCAAAAATCAAAGACAAAAAAAAATTACTAAAAGCAACAAGGGAAAAATGACAAATAACATACAAGGGAACTCCCATAAGGTTAACAGCTGATATCTCAGCAGAAACTCTACAAGCCAGAAGGGAGTGGCACAACATATTTAAAGGGATGAAAGGGAAAAAATTACAACCAAGATTACTCTACCCAGCAAGGATCTCATCCAGATTTGACATAGAAATCAAAGGCTTTACAGAAAAGCAAAAGCTAAGAGAATTCAACACCACTAAACCAACTCTACAAAAATGCTAAAGGAACTTCTCTAACTGGTAAACACAAGTAAAGAAAAGGAATTACAAAAACAAACCCACAACAATTAAGATAGTGGTAATAGGAACATACATATGGATAATTACCTTAAATGTGAATGGATTAAATGCCCCAACCAAAAGACACAGGTTTGCTGAATGGAAACAAAAACAAGACCCATATATATACTGTCTACAAGAGACCCACTTCACACCTAGGGACACATACAGACTGAAAGTGAGGAATGGAAAAAGATATTCAATGCAAATGGAAATCAAAAGAAAGCTGGAGTAGCTATACTCTTATCAGATAAAATAGACTTTAAAATAAAGAATGTTACAAGAGACAAGGAAGGACACTACATAATGATCAAGGGATCAATCCAAGAAGAAGATATAACAATTATAAACATATAGGCACCCAACATAGGAGCACATCAATACATAAGGCAAATGCTAACAGCTATAAAAGAGGAAATCAACAGTAGCACAATAATAGTGGGGGATGTTAACACATCACTTACACCAATGAACAGATCATCCAAAATAAAAATAAATAAGGAAACAGAAGCTTTAAATGACACAATAGACCAGATATATTTAATTGATATTTATAGGACATTCCATCCCAAAACAGCAGATTACACTTTCTTCTCAAGTGCTCACGGAACATTCTCCAGGATAGATCACATCTTGGGACAAAAATCAAGCCTCGGTAAATTTAAGAAAACTGAAATCATATCAAGCATATTTTCAGACCACAATGCTATGAGATTAGAAATGAATTACAGGGAAAAAAAGTAAAAAACACAAACACTTGGAGGCTAAACAATACGTTACTAAATAACCAAGAGATCACTGAAAAAATCAAAGAGGAAATCAAAAAATACCTAGAGACAAATGACAATGAAAACACGACGATCCAAAACCTATGGGATGCAGCAAAAGCAGTTCTAAGAGGGAAGTTTATAGCTATACAAGTCTACCTCAAGAAACAAGAAAAATCTCAAGTAAAAAACCTAACATTACCCCTAAAGAAACTAGAGAAAGAAGAACAAACAAAACCCAAATTTAGTAGAAAGAAAGAAATCATAAAGATCGGAGCAGAAATAAATGAAATAGAAACAAAGACAACAACAGCAAAGATCAATAAAACTAAAAGCTGTCTCTTTGAGAAGATAAACAAATTGATAAACCATTAGCCAGACTCATCAAGAAAAAGAGGGAGAGGACTCAAATCAATAAAATGAGAAATGAAAAAGAAGTTACAATGGACACCACAGAAATACAAAGCAACATAAGAGACTACTAGAAGCAACTCTATGCTAATAAAATGGACAAGCTGGAAGAAATGGACAAATTCTTAGAAGGGTATAACCTTCCAAGACTGAACCAGGAAGAAACAGAAAATATGAACAGACCAATCACAAGCACTGAAATTGAAACTGTGATGAAAAATCTTCCAGCAAACAAAAGTCCAGGACCGGATGGCTTCGCATGTGAATTCTATCAAACATTTAGAGAAAAGCGAACACCCATCCTTCTCAAACTCTTCCAAAAAATTGCAGAGGGAGGAACACTCCCAAACTCATCCTACGAGGCCACCATCACCCTGATACCAAAACCAGACTGAGATACTACAAAAAAAAAGAAAATTACAGATGATGAATATCACTGATGAATATAGATCCAAAAGTCCTCAGTAAAATACTAGCCAGCGGAAGCCAACAGCACATTAAAAGGATCATACACCATGATCAAGTGAGATTTATCCCAGGGATGCAAGGATTCTTCAATATATGCAAATCAATCAATGTGATACACCATATTAACAAATTGAAGGAGAAAAACCATATGGTCATCTCAATAGATGCAGAGAAAGCTTTTGACAAAATTCAACACTGACTTATGACAAAAATTCTCCAGAAAGTGGGCATAAAGGGAACCTACCTCAACATAATAAAGACCATATATGACAAACCCACAGCAAACATCGCCCTCAATGGTGAAAAACTGAAAGCATTTCCTCTAAGATCAGGAACAAGACAAGGACGCCACTCTCGCCACTATTATTCAGATAGTTTTGGAAGTTTTAGCCACGGCAATCAGAGAAGACACAGAAATAAAAGGAATACAAACTGGAAAAGAAGAAGTAAAACTGTCAGTGTTTGCAGATGACATGACATTATACATAGATCATCCAAAAGATGCCACCAGAAAACTACTAGAGCTAATCAATGAATCTGGTAATTGATTGCAGGACACAGAATTAATGCACAGAAATCTCTTGCATTCCTAGATAATAACAATGAAAGATCAGAAAGAGAAATTAAGGAAACAATCCCATTCACCTTTGCAACAAAGAGAATAAAATACCTAGAAATAAACCTACCTAAGGAGGTAAAAGACCTGTACTCAGAAAACTATAAGACACTGATGAAAGAAATCAAAGAAAGATGACACAAACAGATGGAGAGATATACGATGTTCTTGGATTGGAAGAATATGCATTGTGAAGATGACTATACTACCCAAAGAATCTAAAGATTCAATGCAATCCCTATCAAACTACCACTGGCATTTTTCACACAACTAGAACAAAAAACTTCACAATTTGTATGGAAACACAAAAGACCCCGAATAGCCAAAGCAATCTTGAGAACAAAAAACGGAGCTGGAGGAATCAGGCTGCCTGACTTCAGACTATACTACAAAGCTACAGTAATCAAGACAGTATGGTACTGGCACAAAAACAGAAAGATAGATCAATGGAACAGGATAGAAAGCCCAGATATAAACCCATGCACATATGGTCACCTTATCTTTGATAAAGGAGGCAGGAATGTACAGTGGAGAAAGGACAGCCTCTTCAATAAGTGGTGCTGGGAAAACTGAACAGGAACATGTAAAAGCATGAGATTAGAACACTCCCTAACACTGTACACAAAAATAAGCTCAAAATGGATTAAAGACCTAAATGTAAGGCCAGAAACTATCAAACATAGGCAGAACACTCTATGACATAAATCACAGCAAGATCCTTTTTGACCCACCTGCTAGAGAAATGTAAATAAAAACAAAAATAAACAAATGGGACCTAATGAAACTTCAAAGCTTTTGCACAGCAAAGGAAACCATAAACAAGACCAAAGGACAACCCTCATAATGGGAGAAAATTTTTGCAAATGATGCAACTGACAAAAGATTAATCTCCAAAATTTACAAGGAGCTCATGCAGCTCAATAACAAAAAAACAAACAACCCAATCCAAAAATGGGCAGAAGACCTCAATAGACATTTCTCCAAAGAAGGTATACAGATTGCCAACAAACACATGAAAGAATGCTCAACATCATTAATCATTAGAGAAATGCAAATCAAACCTAAAATGTGATATCATCTCACACCAGTCAGAATGGCCATCATCAAAAAATCTAGAAACAATAAATGCTGGAGAGAGTGTGGAGAAAAGGGAACACTCTTGCACTGCTGGTGGGAATGTGAATTGGTACAGCCACTATGGAGAACAGTATGGAGGTTCCTTAAAAAACTAAAAATAGAACTGCCATACGACCCAGCAATCCCACTACTGGGCATATACCCTGAGAAAACCATAATTCAAAAAGAGTCATGTACCAAAATGTTCATTGCAGCTCTATTTACAATATAATAATTGTATTTAGCCAATTGTATTTAGCCAATAATTGTATTTAGCCAATAATTGTATTTAGCCAATAATTGTATAAATACAATTGTATTGTATTTATAATAATTTACAATAGCCAGGAGATGGAAACAACCTAAGTGTCCATCATCGTATGAATGGATAAAGAAGATGTGGGACATATATACAATGGAATATTACTCAGCCATAAAAAGAAACAAATTTGAGTTATTTGTCGTGAGGTGGACCTAGAGTCTGTCATACAGAGTGAAGTAAGTCGGAAAGAGAAAGACAAATACCGTATGCTAACACATATATATGGAATCTAAGAAAAAAAAATGTCATGAATAACCTAAGGGTAAGACAGGAATAAAGACACAGACCTACTAGAGAATGGACTTGAAATATGGGGAGGGGGAAGGGTAAGCTGTGACAAAGTGAGAGAGTGGTATGGACATATATACACTACCATACGTAAAATAGATAGCAGGTGGGAAGTAGCCGCACAGCACAGGGAAATCAACTCGGTGCTTTGTGACCACCTAGAGGGGTGGGATAGGGAGGATGGGAGGGAGGGAGACGCAAGAGGGAAGAGATATGGGAACATATGTATATGTATAGCTGATTCACTTTTTTACAGAGCAGAAACTAACACACCATTGTAAAGCAATTATACTCCAATAAAGATGTAAAAAAAAAAAAAAAATGGGGGACCGAAACTAGAAGGGTGGGATAGGGAGGGTGGGAGGGAGGGAGGCACAAAAGGGAAGAGATATGGGGACATATGTATATGTATAACTGATTCACTTGGTTATAAAGCAGAAACTAACACACCATTGTAAAGCAATTATACTCCAATAAAGATGTTAAAAAATATTAATAAAATAAAATAAAATGGGGGACGGAGATCCATACGTAACCCAACACTAATGCAGTGAGTTAGGAGCTCACTAAATACACTGATGCTGTGCTAATGGCACACAATCCAAGGAAATCAATTCTTTCATTCCTTTATTCAATCAACAAACACTCATTGAGTGTCTTCTCTGGTTCAGGCACTGTTTTAGGCCTTATAAATACACTTATAAAGGTGACAGGCAGGTTCTAACTCTGATGGAGGTTATATTTGTGTGTGTGTGTGTGTGTGTGTGTGTGTGAGAGAGAGAGAGAGAGAGAGGGAGAGGGAGAGATAGAGACAGAGTAGGGTGGGCTAAGGGAGAATAACAGGCAATACAAATAAATAACTAAACCAGAAAATTATAAACCATATAATTATAAGGGTCTATAGTGGGTTGAATGGTGGCCTCCCAAAAGTTATGTCCCTCTCCTAACTCCAAGAACCTGTAAATGTGACCTTATTTGGAAAAAGGGACTTTGCAGATGTAATTAAGTTAAAGATCTTGCGATGAAATCATCCCGAATTATTGGGGGCGGATGACCTAAATCCAATACCAAGTGTCACTGTAAGAGACAGAGAGAGATATAAGAAGAGAAGAAGGTGACTTTGGAAATGGAGTCAGAGATCAGAGTTTTGCAAATGCAGCCAAGGAACGCCTGGAGAAGCTGGAAGAGGCAGAGAAGGATTCTCCACCTGGGCCTCCAGAGTGAGTGTAGCCCCACCAGCACCTTGATTTCTGACACCTGGCCTCCAGAGCTGTGAGGGAATAACTTCTGTTTTGCACCATGACGTTTACAGTGTATTTGTTACAACAACTCTAGAAAACTAATACAGCTTTTAAAGAAAACAACATGGGCTGATTGAGGCCGGATACTGGAAGGTCTCATGCTGTCAAAAACTATGCTCTTTGCAAGGAAGAGGAGACCAGGAGCTGCATCCAGGGTCCCCCTCACAAGTACTATGCAGAAGGTGCTCTTCCTTGGTTACCAGCTACAGTTGTGGCCAGGAGCGGACCTCTGCTTCCGTTGCCAGCCAACATCTCTTCTCACTTTTTCTGATTAATAAAAAGTCCCTTTCTTGTGTGGACCCACATGTTGTTCAAGTGGGTCTGACTCCCTCCCTGAGTCCCTCCAGATCTCATTCACACAAACAGACACAGCCACAGTGTCACCAATCAGAGAACCCCATCATCTGGGCACAGTGATTGGTCCAGGAATAGACATGTGACTCAGGCCAGGCCAATCAGAGAATTTTCTCTGGAACTCTGAGAAAAGACTTCCTGTCTCCACTAGGGGGCGCGGCTGGTGGAATGTGACACTGGGGCTGTGGTTACCTGATGCAGGCTTTCAGTTAAATGACCCTGTAGCTTTCCTTCTTTCCCCCTTTTGTTTAAATTAGTTCTCAGTCTCTCTTGCTTGTAAATGAAAGGGCTCTAGGTTGAGGCCCTGTCCTGGTGACCTAGGCCAGACCACATGTAGCACATAGGGTTCTTTCCATCTTCCCTGGACAAAAGTCTAGAGGCAGACCTACTTCTCAGAAGGGACCCTGCACCCACTCTGCGCCCAGTCCTTCTTCGCCTGCTAAAGGGTAGGGGGCAGGTCTTCTCACTGTCTGGCCGTGAGGGAGAAGAAAGAAGCAATCCAAAAGGAAAAGAATCAAAGCCAGGGGAGCTTCAAAGAGACACTGAACCCCCAAACGACGGTTTTTAACACCTTTCTTTATCCCTTTGAAAATGCAATCCCCTAACAATGTGCCCCAATTTTGTTCTTGGCCCGAACCCCGATCAGTGTTTCACTCTGTATCAATCTCAGTTATTTGGTGCAAGAACAGAACTGATTGTAGCCGATGCGAGCTGAGAACGGATTGATCAGAAGGCTGGAGAACTGGCCCAGAAGATGCAAAAGAACAAAAGGAGGATGAATCACAAGCAAAAGCAGGCCCCTGGACCAATGTGGGGTAAGGGCTCCAAAGCCAAAGACTGACATCACTTCTCCCTGGGACTGCTGCTGCCGCCTCCCCCAACCCTAAAGGAGTTTTTCCACATCAAGACTCTAGGGGAGAACACCTGATTGGCCTAGTGACAACCTCACGAGGGGACGCGCGGATGGAAAGTATGTCGGGTGGGCTCTGCCTCCTGCTGCTACTCCTATGGGGAAGTTTCCTGAACAGAAATTAATTTTTAAATATCTGTAATACTTTGTGCTCTCTCCGGCTGAAGCAAAGGGGAAAAGCTTGGAGACGCCCCCGCAGTTATTGGCTAGTGTCACAACAGTGCCCTCTAGTGACAGACTAATGATGGGTGAAAAACAAGGTAAGTATCGATGTTTACACACCCCACTAAAAACGTCCTGCTGAAATTCAGTCACGCTTAGTTTCGTGATTTAGACCATGGCACAAAGCAAGAGAAAATTCCAAGATGCAAATGCTAAACTGTGAAAGGGATATAAAAAGGACTGTGACTTGTAATAGATGTTAGGTTGCCTCAACCACAGTCCGCACCCACGGGAATTCAAACACCCCTTGTGGTGAGAGCAACAGTGTCGTTTTTGCTCTGACTGTCTGCCCATGGGAATTCAAACAGCCCTCGTGGTGAGAACAGCAGTGTCATTTTTGCTGTGACTGTCCAGTGTGGCTACTTCCTTGAAGATAAAACCTGCTCCTTTGGAAGTGAGGCTCACTGGCCGAGGTGCAGGGAGTCTGGACAAGCTCCCAGAGTTGAAGGCAGAAGGTGTGGGGTATCTGAGGGTCCACTTCCCTGGGCTCTAGCACACAGGACACATTTGTGGAATGGATGGAGGAAGCCAAACCTTTGATAGAGCACAGCAGCACCAACAATGAAGGAAGTGTACAGGGATGCTTATACACTAAAGAGGACCAGGGGAGACAAGGAGGGAGGTTCTGTCAACTGTCATAGGTCTGCAGTCAACAGATAAAGGAGGGAAAGTACACACCTGTTAAATGGAGGAAATGCTGGTGAAGAGGGGCTGCCCGGAGTCAACATGGCCCTAGGACCTAGGCAGGAAGGAAATGGTTTATCTCTATTATGGAATGGATGTGTCCTCCCAAATTCAAATGCAGAAGCTCTAATCCCCACTGTGGAGGTGAGGACTTTGGCAGGTAATTAGGTCATGAGGGTGAAGGCCTCATGAATGGGATTAGTGCCCTTATAAGAGACATGAGAAATAAGTCGAGGCGATGTTTTGTACAGCAGGATGTCTATAGTTAATAATACTATATTGCATATATGAAAGGTGTTGAGAGTGAATCTTAAAAGTCCTCATCACAAGAAAAAAACTGTGTGGTACAGAATTTAACTAGACTTATTGTGGTGATCATTCTGCCATACGTACAAATATGGAATCATTATGTCGTATACCTGAAACTAATATAGTGTTATATGTCAATTATACCTCAATTTTTAAAAAATCAGAGACAGGAGAGAGTTCTCTCCCTTTATCTCTGGGCGCCACAAGAGGACACAGAGAAAAAGTGCTGGTGCAAGACGGAAAGAGAGCTCTCACCAGAAATGGGCCATGTTGGCACCTTGATCTTGGGCTTCCCAGCCTCCAGAGCTGTGAGAAGTAAATGTCTGTTGTTTAAGCCACACAGTCTATGGCAGCCCCAGAAGACTAAGACAATCTCTTGTCACTGGCTTCTAGAGAATGGAAGCCTCATAGGTGTCCCCAACCCTTGCTGTGCATTCATTGAACAATATACATGTAAAAGCACCTACTCTGGTCCTAGGACTGCAACAGGGACTGGTGCCTGGGCTGCTTTAACAGGACGCCATCTAGTCAAGTCCCTCCTGACAGTGGACTTAATTTGAGAACTAAAGGACAAAAAGGGGCCCACCAGGGCAGGTCTGGGGCATGCTGGAGGAGCAACAAGGAAACCTGGGTGGCATGCCAGTTGTTGGGGCACAAGGTGTGGAGGGAGGGTGGCACCGTGTGGAAGTGGAGGTCTTCCTTCTCGCACGCCCTTCCGGGAGCAGGACAGTAGCATGATTAAGGGTGTAGATGCCAGCCTGACAGCCCAGATTCTAATCCTAACAGAGCCGCTTAGTTATTGTGCCATTCCTGATTAGGCTCTCGACCTCTCTGTGCCTCAGTTTTCTCATCTGTAAAATGGGGGTCATTGTAGCACCGACCTCACGGGATTGGTGTAAAGATGGAAATAAGTAAGAAATGCCCACCTAGGAAGGGGGCTCTCAGGTCAGCCATCGTCAACTCAGATTTAGTATTACTGTCCTTCTTTACAATTACTGTTCTTAAAAGAAAGACCTCAGAATCATCGCTGGCAAAAATGGAATCTGCAAATAGAATACATTGTACATGCTAAGCAGAGACCTAGTTATGTCTTCGGTAGCTCAGATGGATCCCCTGGAATAACTAGGCTTTTTCAATGATGTGTTTGAAACGAAGTTTAGCAGGCTTGAGTTCTTAATAACATAAATCCGAATTATGTGCTCTCTGGGGCCATAAGCTCCTTTTGTTTTCCTATCACAAATTACAGACAATATTTTAAATTGCTAATTGTAAGAAATGCTCAGGAAACATCTCAAACCTCAGAGAAAGGTTGGACAGGTGTGAAAGGAAGGAGAGAGCTGTGGGGAAGAGAGACCAGCTCGTTTCTAAGTGATGTGGGTTGAGCAGTCCCAGAGCAGAACCCCAACTATGAATTGGAATGTAGTGAGAATTTCCTCAGAGAAGGAGCAAATCTTCTTTCTGATCCTCTCAGAGCTTAGCCAAGGGGGCCCGTCAGAAGTTGCAGCTACAGGTCAACCCCTTGAGGAATCTTGGGAGATGCTGCAAAGACAAAGTATTTTTTTTTTTTTTTTTTTGCAATACGCAGGCCTCTCACTGTTGTGGCCTCTCCCGTTGTGGAGCACAGGCTCCGGACGCGCAGGCTCAGCGGCCATGGCTCACGGGCCCAGCCGCTCCGCGGCATGTGGGATCTTCCCGGACCGGGTCACGAACCCGTGTCCCCTGCATCGGCAGGCGGACTCTCAACCACAGCGCCACCAGGGAAGCCCAAAGACAAAGTATTTTAAACAAAGTGAAGAACGAAGAGAGTATCAAATTCACACACACACACAGAGGAAGAGAGAGAAGGAAGAGAAAAGAAGGAAAAGAAAAGAAAAAGGAATGAAAACGGAGGGGAATGGCAAAAAAAGGAAGAGAAAAAAAGGGAGGAAAAGCCCACACACTCTGGCTTGGAGAAGACTCAAGAAAGGCAGCCAGGGTTAAGTTATCCCAGGAATTTCTAAGTTTTATAGCGAGGAGATGAAACTTAGGAGTTTCCAATCAACAGAAAATGGGTGTGTGCTCATGGCCCCATTCTGCTCTCTCCTCTCATCTTCCCCTTTCTCCATCTTTCTCTGGGAGGGAAGGAAGGGGTTCTCACCTCCTCCCACTCTTGCCTCCATCCGTCTCTGTGCTATCAGCACCTCCCATGCGTAACTGCATTGTTGGTAGAGCAGTGGAAAGACCAGCGTCACCACCACAAAATCCCATTGTAATAGGGAAGAACAAATCTCACTCCATGTTAGATCTGTTTCTTTTACCTTAACCTTTGTATTCTATTGCTTTTGCTCCAACTTAATCACTATAAAGGGATATTACCTATAGCTTAAGTATACATAATGGCCCATCTCTGGGAACCCTGTCTCTCATGCCTGAATATTAAACTAAAATACCTCTGTTCAGTTCACAGGAAACATGCTGACCAGGCTCACCTATGAATGGCTGCAGGAAGGAAGAAATTAACACCTCCCCTCCCAAGTCTGGCCGGAGCCGGGAAATATTTGCAACAACTTATCACCTTTTTTACTTTACCTTCTCACCCTGCCCTGCTTTGTTCTATAAAAGAAACTAGCATCCAAAACCCCAGCAAGGGGCTTCCCTGGTGGTGCAGTGGTTGAGAGTCCGCCTGCCGATGCAGGGGACGCGGGTTCGTGCCCCGGTCTGGGAGGATCCCACATGCTGCGGAGCGGCTGGGCCCGTGAGCCATGGCTGCTGGGCCTGCGCGTCGGGAGCCTGTGCTCTGCAACGGGAGGGGCCGCGACAGTGAGAGGCCCGCGTACCGCAAAAAAAAAAAAAAAAAAAAAAAAAAAAATAGCCAAACAACTGTAATGCAACTTGGTTTTAATATACCTATAAAAATATTAAATTATCTGACCACCAGTAGTCACTTGTGATACATGTTACATTTCAAAATATACAGTGTAGGGCTTCCCTGGTGGTAGAGTGGTTGAGAATCCGCCTGTCAGTGCCGAAGACACGGGTTCAATCCCTGGTCCGGGAAGATCCCGCATGCCATGGAGCGGCTAAGCCCAGGCGCCACAACTACTGAGCCCACGTGCCACAACTACTGAGCCCACGTGCCACAACTACTGAAGCCCGCATGCCGAGAACCCGTGCTCCACAACAAGAGAAGCCACCACAATGAGAAGCCCACGAACCACAATGAAGAGTATCCCCCGCTCACCACAACCAGATAAATGCCCACACACAGCAATGAAGACCCTACACAGACAGAAACAATAAATAAATAAAATAGAATAAATATATTTTTAAAAATACAGTATAAGTAAAGAGTCTGGATAATTTGATAATTTGGATTAAACTAGTTCATAAGTTTGTCCCTGTTATATATAAAATCTCTTTTGAACTTTAGGATATATTTGATCCTTTCTATCCATCATTTTCCTCCTAGATGTGTAAACATAAATGACACACATAGTAAAAATCTTAGAGAGTTGGATTTCTTTTTTTTAATTGTAGCATTGCTTTCACTAAAAGTTGTTTCCAAAAAATCCTTTGTTGTTAAGACATTTAAAAAATGTGGATCTGGAGGACCATTTGTGATTATAATACCTTACATATTTACAGTGTTTAACAGTATCCAAATGCTTTCATATGCATAATCTTGATTTTCCTAACAACCTTAGTACAGAAGATAAGGCAACAGAAGATCAAAGAGTTTAAGGTCACATATAAATAGTAAATTTTAAACTGAGACCAAAATCTGGGCCTCTGTCACATAGCCCACTGGCATTTCCATCCCATCATGCTGTAAATTGGATTCCTATAGTGAGTAGGAGGATACAATAGAGTACATTTTAAGAGTACAGTCTAGGGCTTCCCTGGTGGTGCAGTGGTTGAGAGTCCGCCTGCTGATGTGGGGGACGCAGGTTCATACCCCGGTCTGGGAAGATCCTACATGCCACGGAGTGGCTGGGCCCGTGAGCCATGGCCGCTGAGCCTGCGCGTCCGGAGCCTGTGCTCCACGGCAGGAGAGGCTGCAACAGTGAGAGGCCCGCATACCGCAAAAAGAAAAAAAAGAAAAGAGTACAGTCTTATTTTACAAGTCAATTTTGTAAGTTACTCGTTCAAATTCCTCAATATTTTTTATGCTTTCCATGTACTTATATTCCTACCTATGTATTATGTTAAAGGAATTAGATAAGCTCAAAAAAGTCGGAAAGAAACTTCAAAACCGCCTGCTGTGCTTTTCAAAGCAGCTCAATAATTCAACTTAAATAAGACTTTCATTTTTTTTAACTCTTATTATAGAAAACCATACCAAAAGTAAGTTCTTCATTCCACATTCTAAGATCTAACTTTAATCTGAGGGAAAGAAAGAATATGGGGATAAGAATATACTGATAGTATAAGGACAGAAATCCGTTTAGAAGTCTTGTCTTCGTCCATTTGCAGCTGTCTTCCATTTCTACTCTTTTAGGGGGACAGAGCACACAAACTCAGTCCAGTCTCGCTGCCATGAGATTCATGCTTAAGCCTGAACTCATCCTTCTCTCCAATTAGGTCTACTCAGTATAGGGGTCTCCAAAAGATCCAGCTAAATCAGCACTTATAGTCACATAACATCTGTTCTGGAAAATGGAGTTCTTGGAGTCAAATAACCTTGTAAATTAACTGAAACACCTCAGATTTTTAAGAAATGTGTGTACAGACCCAACCAAATAATACATCATATGAGCAACTAAGAATTCATCCATTATGATTATAATTGCAATTCATAATATGCCCCATCTCCATCCACAGGTTGTGAATTCTTACCACAGCCTGTGCAGCAAGTGTGGTAATCAGCTGTGGAAAAGTTTCCCAGAGAAATAAGTTTGAACTTCCACCTGTTCTTAAGAATAGATAGAATGGATTGGTGATACAGTGAAACCATAAAGAAGTTTTGGGTTTGATGGCCACAGAATGTATGTGTACCATATACCAATGTCTTATCCAAAGGTAGGTATTTGTACACTGTGTTGCACGAATGGATGTATAAATACAGGAGTTTGAACATGGCCAAAAAAACCCAAGTCTGGCTCCAGTGACCCAACCAATGCAATCTTCCTGCCACACTCAGTGGAGATCTCGAATCATCCAGTCATATTCCACTCCTCTCTGCTTAATTATATGAACCACGGGCCCCACTGGGGTGGTGCGGAAACAAACAAGAAGTGGAGGAGCCGGAAAACCCCCTAGAGCCTAGCTTTCATTTTTAACTTGATTTTTTTGGTTTCCAGGGTTGCTGCTCATTAAACAGGAGAAAAAGAGAAATGTTTGTAATGTTCAAAACATTTTGCACGTTAACTCATTCCAGGTGCAAACAACTTTAAAGGCAAAAGTCACTAGAGGTGAGTGGTGAACAGGGCCTAGTTACCAAATGAGGTCACATAAAAACTAAAAAACACTAAAGAATAAATAGCCCATGCTGCCCAGGGGGATGAACAATGCAATGCAAGTAAAAATTAAAACCAAATTACAGACTCTAATCAGCATTGCATAACACATCCGGCTTATTTGCATATAATGCAATTATCCTGATAGGTACTGAACTCAACACACCCAGCTGTGTTAGTGTGTCTCCAAGGACGTGAGGCATTGGGCTTTTTCCCTGTGTGTTGGCTGTGTTCCCTTATGACCATGATGGCAAATAAACAACCACTCACCAGCACTGCTAGACTCTGAACATTTGAAATAAAAGTGATACAGATCTGTGCATGGCTAGCATTTAGAGCCCCTCAGATGAACAAGAAACAGGCTGATTCTGGGTCAGTGCTCCATTTCTAGAACATTCTATTTGATTTTGTGTTTTAGAAAACCACAGTTGTCTTATGCTATATAAAGAATTCTTCTTCTGCTTCTTTTTCTTCACCCTGGACTGGCAGAGGAAGGGGACATTTTGAGATTATCATCCTGGAACAAAGGTCCCTTTGGTCAGCAAGTGACAGAGGATGAACGCTTTCCTTAAAGATTCTGTTGTTTTTGGAAGCAGCTGCCCCTAAGGAAGAGGTTGACAAGCAGGATGGTGGCTGGTGGGTCCAAAGATCCCTTGGAAATCTGCTCAGAAAAGATTGCCTGGGTCCAGAGCTGACCACGGTGAATCCTGTGTCAACATCCGTCTCTGCCTCTTGGTTCTCAAAGCCGTTTTCCCGTCTGAGGACCTCTATTCTGGCCCCGGGTTCGAGGTGGAGAGAAGGCAGAGGCAGCTGGGAGTCCGCAGCTGGGCTGCTGGGCTGGGCTGAGTGGCCAGGGCTTTCCCACGAAGTGCCACTAGCGCTGTCTGATGCTGTCTGCCCACCAGGCTCAGGCCGCTCCACCGACCCTACCTTGAACCTCCTGCTCCTTCGGCTTCTCGGCTCTAGGGTCCTAATTGCAGAGACAGGGGTCAGCCTGGAGCCCTGGGGGAGCGTGTCAGCTCCCGAGGTGCCATTCAGAAAGGCAAGCTCACCATTCCTAACACCAAGTCCTGGATTCAACTGGACCTATGGGACAAGGAGAAGAGGAACAGGTGTAACCGATGTTTTCCATTAACTAAGTGTCAAGAACAGACTATGTCCTATTCAGCCTTCTGCCATGCTGTGCCCATAGCAGACTTTCAATAAAGTCGGTTGAATTGAATAAAAGTGACAAGTACAATCCTTCAAAGGGATGAGCTGCCACCTTTGCCTCCTGGAAGGTCATTTGACATTATATTCTACCATTTTTTTTTTTTGATCCAATGAGGTCTTTTTCTTCTGGAAATGGAAACTGGCATGGCTTAGTTCCATATTAAGAAATCGTTCAGGGTTGATATTAGACTATCCAATCTAGACGAGCCTCCTTGTCATTAATTTTTACTTGAGCTCTGGTAGAATTTTACAAGACTGACCTTTCTCCTTTACATATGAAGACTTCTTCTCCTTAACCTTCTATGTCAACACGTTCTTCTGGATTTTCTCCTTCCTTTCCATCTACCCCTTCTCAGGGTCCACTGAAGAAGCCTCCTCCCCTGTCAATTTGTGACAGGAGGTAGTTCTTCAGCACTAAGCAGCCATCTTCTTTTTTCACTTTACACACTCTCCCAGCCAACCTCGTTGAATCCCCTGCCTTCAATTATTATCTAAATGATGGAGGCTTCTGAAAGTCTAATTATAGTTCAGATCTGTCTCTTAAGCTTCGTACCTACCTATCCAACTGTCTTCCAGGCACAAGGTCCTAAAAGTCAACATGTCCCAGATTGAACTCATCCCCCGTCTCACCCTAAATCTGTTCTGCGTACTCTTCCCTGTCTTAGAACCTGGCATCGTTTGCCCCACAGTCACCAAGCAAGAGCATCATCTTCCCTTCTCTATCCCTCATGTCACGCATTCCCATGGACTCTCTCCCAAAGATCTCTCAGATCTTCCCGTCTCTCCATGTCCACTGCCATTAACCCTAGTCTGAATTACCGCAACAGCCATCCGAAGGGACACCCCATGGATGGCCTTGCCTCCCTCTAATCCATTCTCCACTCCACTACCAGAGGAGCTTTGAAAACAGTTTTGATCATGTCACTGTCCTACTTCAAGTGGCTTCCTACTCTTCTTAAGAAAAAAATCTAAGCCCTTTAGTATGGGCTCCCACACCCTTCACGGTCTGTCCCTTCTTACCCCAGCCTAATTCGCCACCTCTTCCACTTGCCAAAATTGAAATTTGTTCAATTCTTTGGACGCTATTTGCTCTTTCTTAATGCCAGTGTTTGTGTATATTATTTCCTTTGTCTGGGATATGTCACCTCTGACCCTTCATACCTGTTGTTAACTCCAAGCTTACACATCATTTCCTCTTAGAAGCCTTCTCCATGTCACTGAATCTGAGTTAGGTACCCCTAAATATTGGCTCTGCCACTAATTAGTTGTGAGGCTTTAGACAAGTTACCTAATTTTTCTGTGCCTCAGTTTCCTCATCTATAAAAGGAGATCACAATAAGTACCAATGTCAAAGAGTTGTTGAGAAGATTAAATGATAACAGGGCCTGGAAATAGTAGTGCTAAACATAAGTTGGCTATTATCATCATCACAAATATTATTACTAGCTGTCCTGGCAGCCCGTAGTTTCCATGTCATAGTAGTTACCACACTATTTAGCACCTGTTTGCTCACTTCTCTATATCTTCTTCTAGACTTTGCCAGCTGGAAGTGCCGGGATTGTATACACCTTCTTCACCATTGTATCTCCAGTACCTAGCACAATGCCTAACACGTGGTAAGTAGTCACTAGATGTCTGTTGGATAAATAAAAGCTTAATGCCTAACAAACCATAAATTATTTGTATACAGAAATGTATGGCCCCTAATTATTAGCCATTAGGTAGATACAAAGTCTTACTAAGAAACTGCCACAGGACATTCATCCTGTGGATGGCCCTTTCTGCAGTCTTTTTTTTTTTTTTTTTTTTTTTCTCTGCAGTCTTTTAAGAGAGAGAATATCAACTTTTCCTTTCTTAAGAGAAGTCCTTAGACGATATGGCAAAAGAAAGCACAAGATTATTAATGTAGAAATGCAGGTGTGTGCAGTTGGAGTGAAGAATTTCCAGGAGAAGCATAATGTCAAGTGGTTGAGATAAATCTTCTGAGAGAGAATAAAGCTCCTCTTGCCAAAAAAGCAACTGAAATGCATTTGTAGGAATTCTGGTCATTTAGAGCCCATCTTTCTAAGAAACATTTGTAAAATGTTACAAATTGAGAGGTAGGTGTTTTCGAGTTTCAGGGGAAATTAGTAATTATCTTGATGAACAGGAAGATCATTGGTCATTCATTTGGCTCTAAACACTTGAGAAGTAAGAGAATACACATCACTGAAACATGATTAAGCTGTTAAGGGGCAGACTGACATCATGAAGGGAAAATAATATTGTCTTTTGCTAAAAGTGATTCCAAGAGATAGCAAAAGAGGATTTCTCCTACACTGAAAAAAAAAGATTGCATGGGAACAAATTATATAGATAATAAGAAACCCCAAAACAATGCCAAACTTGCTTACTTAAGAGTTGAATCTAGTCTCTTCCAATTAACTGATCTTTTGAAAGGTACTTATTTTAATTTATTAACCAAAACCAATGGTGTTAACCCACCATCCTGTAGCAGCAGCAACCTCTGAGCCATGCTTACAAGGATTCCTTCAGGGCAGCATAAAGCAAAGCACTGAGTGAGAGCGGGCATGTAGGGTTGGGAGTGTGTGTGTGTGTCTGTGTGTGTCTGTGCGTGTCTGTGTGTGTGTGTCTGTGTGTGTGTCTGTGTGGGGTATGAAGAATGGGGAGGAAATGAGGAGAGAAACGAAGCGGGAGGAATAGAGTCTGAATGAGTGCCTCTGAGAGACTCAGACATGAGAAAGGAACCCAGAAATGCTACAGAAAAAGCAAATGAATTACTCACTTCACGAGAGACTATCTTCTTTTATTTTAAATGGCTAATAAAGAACGTCAAGATGATCTTAGCTAAAGGTCTGTCGATAAAATGAAGAGGAATATATGTTTGCTTTGGCCAAACTAGCTTCTGCAATATTTACTTTTCTGAAGAGAAACTTATTTCCTGACAACAGGCAGTTAATCAGTCAACAAATGGTTCAGAAGCAGCTGTCTGTCTGGTACTCTACCAGACATAAACATTTACAATAAAATACCGAAAAGAGATGGCGAGTCATAAAGTCCCAAATTATATGGTACAAGAATGAGGAAATCTATAATCAGTTGTGTGTTACAAAGTTTCAGTGTAAAATGTTCCAGTTAAGAATGCGCTTATAGCAGATTTCACAGAGGAGGTGGTACTTGCACAGGGTCTTAAAGGATAGACAAATGAAGAGGAAGAGAAAGACATCTCTGGACAAGGAACAGCTCAGGCCGTATATAAAGGCAGATATCCATAAAATGGAATATTATTCGGCCTGTAAAAGAAGGAAATTCTAACACATGCTACAACATAGATGAACCTTGAAAATGTTCTGGAAATAGATAGTGGTGATGATGAAGTACAGTGTAAATGTACTATTAAGTACCATTAGGCACTGAATTCTACACTCAAAATGGTTAAAGTGATACATTTTTATGTTATGTATATTTTACGACAAAAAAATACATGGGTGCGGGAGTGAGCCTAGAGGTCTGGAAAGAAGGTTGGAATAACTAGAGAAGGAGGGAGCAAAGGAAACATTCGGGGGGGCCTGATTATGAAGAGCCTTGAAATTCGGACAAGTGAGTTTTAATTTTATTTGCTAACTTTGCTATTGAGCTGACAAGGAACATAAATCCAGCCATCATTTAAAAATGTATTCAACAGGGCTTCCCTGGTGGCGCAGTGGTTGAGAGTCCGCCTGCCGATGCAGGGGACACAGGTTCGTGCCCCGGTACGGGAAGATCCCACATGCCGCGGAGCGGCTGGGCCCGTGAGCCATGGCCGCTGAGCCTGCGCGTCCGGAGCCTGTGCTCCGCGACGGGAGAGGCCACAATAGTGAGAGGCCCGCGTACCGCAAAAAAAAAAAAAAAAAAAAAATGTATTCAACACTCCTGTGCAGGATCAAGCAGATGCCTGGAGCCAGAGTGAAGAGTTAGAACGTTGTAATAACAATGCACATTTGGAGTTAGGTGGGTTTAAGGAAGGAAAGAGAAAAAAAGAAATGGCTCCAAAGGGAAACTTGAACAGTTTGGGGGGGGGGGGGGCTGCCTGAATGTGGGTCTTCCAAAAAGAGAGGTTTTAAAAACGACATATTTCAAAACCTGTGCAAATGGGAGGGTGACCAGAGCTGGAGAACTTGGGGGCAGGGCTGCAGAGGATGACTTTGGTTTTGTTTGGACTGAATTTGAGATGAGGAGACGTTACGTTTAAATGGTCTTACAAGGAATTGAAAAAGCCAAAAGCTCAGGAGATAGAGGAGATGAAAATACAGGGCTAAGTTGAACAAAGAGGACAACTAAATGCCCAGGATGGGCTTTATTTCTTAATCTTAGGGAAACCTTAAACTTAGGACAGTGGTTCTCAACTGCGGGAAATTTCACCCCCCAGAGGGCATTTGATAATGTCTGGAGACATTTCCTGGTGTTACAACTGCAGGGAAGTGGAGCCGGTTCTGGCATCTAATGGTAGCACTGGGGATGCACTAAATATCCCGTAATGCGTAAGACATCTCCCCCACGGCAAAGAATTATCTAGTCCAAAATGTCAATAGTGCCGAGGTTGAGGAAACCTGATTTGGGGGCAAAAAGAGTTGAAACTTTGAAAACAAATGTCCAAGTGATAGAGAGATAGGATAAATCCTTTAATTAGAAGATCCAAGTTATGGAAGCTCACAGAGGAGAAACTTTCAAGCAAGGAGTGGTCAGCATTTGCCAATACTGCTGACCCTGACCTCAGGCACTGGTGGCCTTAGAGAGAGCAACAACTCTTCTAGCATCTGCATGAGTGGTGGGGACACAGGGCAAACAGCAGCCCCCAAGATTGGAGAGACATATGAATGAATGCGGGGAGTCATGGCTTCCCAGAAAAGAGGATCAAAAGTGGAAACCACTGCAGGAACCAGGACGGGGCGAGGAAAACCTGAACTGTAATTGGCAAATAGCTGGAGGCTTAGTGTGGACAACTCTGAGAGTTAAAAACTCCAGGGGACACAGTCCCGGGGGAGCCTCCCCCAATTTTGTGAGATTTACCTCCAGGAGCGTGACTAGACTCTCACAATAAATATCAGAGAAAAATCCCCTTGTGCTTCCGGAAAGAGAAGGAGAAAAGGAACCTTTTTTTTTTTTATTGAAGTACAGTTGACTTACAATGTTGTGTTAGTTTCTGGTGTACAGCAAAGTGATTCAGGTCTTTTTCAGATTCTTTTCCATTATAGTTTATAACAAGATATTGAATATAGTTCCCTGTGCTATACAATACGTCCTTGCTGTTTATCTATTTTATAGATAGTAGTTTGTATCTGCTAATCCTAAACCCCTAATTTATCCCTCTCCCCTCCTTTTCCCCTTTGGTAACCGTAAGTTCTTCTGTGTCTGTGAGTCTGTTTCTGTTTTGTAAGTAAGTTCATATGTATCATTTTTTTTTAGATTCCACATATAAAGTGATGTCATATGATATCTGTCTTTCTCTGACTTACTTCACTTAGTATGAGAATCTCTAGGTGAAAAGGGACCATTTTTAAATACTCCAGAGCACTCTGTTCTTACAAGTCCTTCTCTCAGGGGAAACTAGTTAACCAGAGCCTAACATGCTGGCATATTATCAGAGCCTAACTGACCTGGGTGAAGAGAAATACCCAACTCCAGCTTTCTCTAGCCTTCCACGTGAGAGAAGGGAAGTACTCAACTCCAGCCCACTCTAGCCATTCTCGCCCACCTAAGCAAGGAGGAAAAAAAAAAAATTAAACACTTGCAAAATTCACAGTTCAAGGCATAGACTCACTAAGACAGAGACCTAATTATAGAATGCTTCCCCTCCCCCAACTCCTTACTACCACATTAATAAAGGCTTATTTGCAGCAGTTCCTATACCTGCTACATCATGCCTGGATATCAAGAAAAATTTACAAGGCATTACAAAAGGTAAAAAGCACAATTTGAAGAGACAGAGCAAGTATCAGAAGCAGACATAGCAGGGATGTTGTAATTATCAGACCTGTAATTTAAAACAACTCTGTTTAATATGCTAAGGACTCTAATGGATAAAGTAAACGGCATGCAAGAGCAGATGGCAATGTGAAAAGAGAGATGGAAATCCTAAAAGAAGAACCAAAAAGATAAAACAACAACACTGTAACAGAAATAAAGAATGCTTTTGATGGGCTTATTTGCAGACTAAACACAGCTGAGGAAAGAATCTCTGAGCTAGAGGATGTATCAACAGAATCCTTGAAAAAGAAAAGCAGAGAGAAAAAAAAAAAGTCTGAAAAAAAAAAACCCAGAACCGACTATCTAAAGACTATGGGACAACTAAAACAGGAGTGGTAGACAAATAATGAGAAAGAGAATGGAATAGAAGAAATGTTTGAAACAATAATGACTGAGAATTTCCCCAAATTTATGTCAGACGCCAAACCAAAGATGCATCCACTAAGGACTGAGACAGCAGAATGAAAACTGCCAAGTGGAGAATAGGGTAGCCCAAGGTATGCATTTAATAAACACTTGGTGGATGAATAAACATTTGACATACCTGCTTTTGTATTCAGACATTCATTCATTTACTGAGCATTTACTAGGTACCCTAATATCAATCTCATCAAAAATACACATCCTAGGCTCTAAGAAGCATCAGACAGTGTGCGCTGACAGGAGGTTATGTGGGAAAAGACGTGGAGAGACAGCTAGCAGCCTTCTTACACAGACAATAATTGTGCTACAGTTTCTACTTTACAAAGCACCTCCGTGTATACTCTCCTTTTTGATCCTCATAATGCAAATTGTACATGTCAGTACCATTCAGTGGCTCTGTCAGTGACTGCTGATTATAGTCAGAATAAGATAGAAGCTAATTGGCAAAGCTTTTGCTCGTTCACACTAGAATGGATTTGCCTACCATGTGCCAGATGCTGTTCTAGGTACTGGGAGTATAAGAGTGGACCGAATATATAAACAGCTCATGCAGCTCAATAGTAAAGAAACAAACAACCCAATCCAAAAATGGGCAGAAGACCTAAATAGACATTTCTCCAAAGAGGACATACAAATGGCCAAGATGCACACGAAAATCTGCTCAGCATCACTAATTATCAGAGAAATGCAAATCAAAACTACAATGAGGGGTTTCCCTGGTGGCGCAGTGGTTGAGAGTCCGCCTGCCGATGCAGGGGACACGGGTTCGTGCCCCGGTCTGGGAAGATCCCATATGCCGCCGAGTGGCTGCGCCCGTGAGCCATGGCCGCTGAGCCTGCGCGTCCGGAGCCTGTGCTCCGCAACGGGAGAGGCCACAACAGTGAGAAGCCCGTGTACCGCAAAAAAAAAAAAAAGAATTCCCATTTCATCTTCAATAAAATGGGGGAAAAACACTTTAAAAAAAAAAAAAAACTACAATGAGGTATCACCTCACAGCGGTTAGAATGGGCATCATCAGAAAATCTACAAACAACAAATGCTGTAGAGGGTGTGGAGAAAAGGGAACCCTCTTGCACTCTTGGTGGGAATGTAAATTGATACAGCCACTATGGAGATCAGTATGGAGGTTCCTTAAAAAACTAAAAATAGAGTTACCATATGACCCAGGAATCCCACTACTGGGCATATACCCAGAGAAAACCATAATTCAAAAAGACACATGCACCCCAATGTTCATTGCAGCACTGTTTACAATTGCCAGGACATGGAAGCAACCTAAATGTCCATCGACAGACGAATGGATAAAGAAGATGTGGTACATACATACAATGGAATATTACTCAGCCATGAAAAAGAACGAAATTGGGTCATTTGTTGAGATGTGGGTGGATCTAGAGACTGTCATACAGAGCGAAGTAAGTCAGAAAGAGGAAAACAAATATCGTATATTAACGCATGTATGTGGAATCTAGAAAAATGGTACAGATGAACCAGTTTGCAGGGCAGAAGTTGAGATGCAGATGTAGAGAACAAATGTATGGACACCAAGGGGGGAAAGCCACAGGGGGTTGGGGGTGGGGGGGTGATGAATTGGGAGATTGGGATTGACATATATACACTGATGTGTATAAAACTGATGACTAATAAGAACCTACTGTATAAAAAAGTAAATAAAATAAAATTTTAAAAAAAGAGTGGACCGAAGAAGGTCCCTGTCCTCGTGGTGCTTACCTCCAGTGGCTGACCACGTGCCTGATGATGTGGCCTCTACCCACCTGCCCATCCTCCCCCCGCCCGACCCCCTCCCTTCTCTCCAGCCACATGGAACCACAGGCGCTTTTCTGAACATGCCTGCTAAGGAAATCCTATTCCACACATTGTCACCCGCCATCTCCTCTGTTTGGAACACTTTCCTCCCTTCCCCATCTAGCTACTTCCTTCCGGGCCATCCAGCTCAGCCAGGCCCAGGCATCACCTCTCAGGGAAGCTTTGCCCATCACCCTCATTGGGTCTAGCATCCCCCCCTTCCCCCCCACCTCACACACACGTCCATCCTGGAGGGGTTACACATGGGGAAGTTAATTTGTGATTAAAGCTCTCCCTTAAATAGATACTAGTTTCTTTCGCTGGTGGACATTAGTCATTTTTGCCACCCAGCATTTGTCCCCTCACTGATCTTCCTTGGGGACCCTTGTCCCCCACCTCCATGAGTGCCAAGAGAGTCTGAGTCCACAAAAAAATCTCGGGATGCAGGATAGTAGAGCCTTTGCCTCAGAACTAAGCTAATCCACCTAATCCCATTCCCCAGAATGCAATGATTGATTTAGAGAAGAGAATCGGATCCCAGTTGGTCCAATTGACGTGAAGTCCAGAAGTTTTGTTGGCCCATTGTAGGGTGAGGAACTCAAAAGGGTAGTCCTCAGAGCTGCTGGCAGCCAGCTGGTGACCACAAGGGCCCGTCTGAGGAAGTGGCGGAGCTGGGAGTCAGCTCCTAAGCCTCAAGACTCAGGCTACTTACTTACAAAAGCCAGTTCATTTGCTCCCCCCCCATCCTCTCTGCCCCCACGGAAGTTTGGGCTGGGTTTTCTATCCGGAAAAATTCACCCCATTATAGGAGTGAAGTAGCTACAAGGTATTATCTTTTATAGTGTATTATAGCCAAGCCTCTGTATATGCTTTCTTCAGGGACTTTTATAGGACACCAGAAACAGAAGTTCCCAGAAGATAATCACCCGTTTTGTTGGCAAAAGCCTAAACTCATTGACGTCTTTATCCAAAAAACTATTCTTCACTCCCCAAATTTGACTTAACTTTCCAAAGGAACTAAGTTGTATAAGCCGTGGTTCAGAAGTTAAAATGTCAGTTAGCCTTTGAAACAGAAATGTGTCCCCTGCTGCACACACATATGAAATTTTTGCTTGACAGTGAGGTTTAGATTCTGGAGATTAACTAAGGCTGAAGGAAAAACTTTAGATGCCTTGGGAATTAGTGAGCTATGTAACAGGCAGCTAAGAGAAACTGTGCCTGTCCACCTTATGTGAATAAGGTAAATAATTTTTTTTTTTTTTTTTTTTTTTTATTTATTTATTTTTGGCTGTGTTGGGTCTTTGTTTCTGTGCGTGGGCTTTCTCTAGTTGTGGTGAGCGGGGGCCACTCTTCATCGCGGTGCGCAGGCCTCTCACTGTCGCGGCCTCTCCCGTTGCGGAGCACAAGCTCCAGATGTGCAGGCTCAGTAGTTGTGGCTCACGGGCCTAGTTGCTCTGCGGCATGTGGGATCCTCCCAGACCAAGGCCCGAACCCGTGTCCCCTGCATTGGCAGGCAGACTCTCAACCACTGCGCCACCAGGGAAGCCCGAGAAGGTAAATAATTTAGAGATCATCACATACACTATCAATATGACTCACGTTTTATTAATAACTCAAAGCTGATGACAACAAAATTAATCAAAAGGAAAGATAATTCATCTTCTAGCCTGTTTTTACTTTATCCAATAGGCCTTAAAAGGGTTACTGACCATTTCTCAAGGACAGAAATTTTGCTGTGAATATCACATACACCTCCCTGCCTGCACACACTTACACACACACACACACACATGCACACAGCACTGGACTGCAGTGGTTAGCTGCCTGGCTTTGGAACCACGTAAACACTTCCTCTTGTGTCTTGGGCAAGTAACTATTCCCTCTACCCTTCGATTTTCCCTTCTGCAAAACTTCCTATGTTGTAAGAAGGACTAAATAAAACAATCAACGTGAAATACATACTCTAGGGCATAATATGAACAACAACAGCTAAAATTGAATTCTAGGCACTAAAGCACTTTATAAATGTCCGGTCATTTAGCAGAGATAACAACCTGTACTCTAGGAAGATGCTAATATTACCCTCATTGTGCTCATGAAGAACCCAAGGCTCAAAAATCACACAGCTACTGAAGAGCAAGGTTCAACTGCCACATAATCCTTCATAAGAAATGACACATGGTAGCTATCACGATTGTGCTTGCTTTCAACAGGATGCCTACAGAAGAAGGCTTTAATTTTAAGATTTTATTTTGAAGGGTTCTAACTATATAACTTTATTTGGGGTAAAATTTGACAGTGATGCAAGATGCTTAAAAATTAAGTCAATAGGACGGCGTACTTAACATCCCCAACCGTAATTACAGCTTCAGCTTCCTTAGGTCCAGATGGAAAGAACTAATGATGTTTCTGGACCCAAAGAGTGGGCAAAGTATTTGTGTATAGTTGAGTAGCATGATTAAAGGAAAATCTGAGAAGTAGGGTGCTGCCCGATTCTATTGCAAACTACTTGTGCAAGTTACCGGCTCACAGAATCTGAACTTCCTTATCTGTCAGAGGAAGGGATTTTATTAAATCAGTGCCTCTCAACCACGTTACAAGCTACATATTAGAATCATCCAGGGAGCTTTTAAAAGTATTACCCAAGCCAGCGTGCCCCTAAAGATTCTAATCTAACGGACTTGGGGTGCAGCCATGGCATGGGAACGTTTGAAAACTCCCCAGAGACTTTGGTGTGCAACCAAGGTTGAGAACCACGACATTAAATCATCTCTTGGATGTCACATCACATGGTTACATGTGCATCTAAAGATCATGGAGACCAGACAGAAATACCTGAAGTAGAATCTTGTTGCCGTCATAGTCCTGTGTTTGCCACCGGGTATGGCTGATGGGGACACACGGATGGGGTAGAAGAGGCACTAACTGGCCAATCTCTTGAACCTTGAACTGCAACACTGAAGCCTCTTTGGGGTCCACCGACACTCCAGGGGGCAGCTGCTTCAGTGAGAGCTGCAGGACAAAGCTCTCGGTGGAGTAGAGCGCGAAGAAACAGAAGCTGCTCTTCTGCAAGGTGGCTTCCCTCTGCAGGATCATCTCATAGAGCCTGATGGCATCCTCGTAGTTACCAAAACTGCAGTAGAGCGTCACTCTCAGGATCTCGGTGCCACAGAGCACCTGCCTCACGCCCCAGACGGGCATCTGGTTGTCCAGACTATAGAATTCCTGATTGGCAAGAATATAGGGGCACGGTCTTCCCTGCGCACTCTGGGTGGGGTAGCACTGCCACGGCCAATGCTGTAGGGAGTCAAGGACGCGAAACAGCCGCTCCTTTCCGAGGCTTTCGTGCAGGAAGAGCAGAACAGACATCCCCGGGAAGCGGGACCGCTTGGAGTGGCATTTGTCATAGTATTTCACTGGACTGACCCGCTCAGACACCAGAAAGACACGGACCTCTGGGCAAATGCAGTCCAGGAGCTGGTCCAGGGTTTGCTGCAGAAGTGAGCCATGCCCGGAGTTGGCCAGGAGGTGGACAGTCATGGCCAGAGGCTCCCGTGTCTCGTCCATCATGGGGGCCGAGGATGACAGAGGATGCAAGTGAGCAGGGCCCACTGGTTCAGCTTCTGAAATGAATGGAGGGATTCCCACGTGCAGCCTTCAGCCCACCAGGAAGGCTTCAGGATTTCAGAGCCAAGCTCTTACCCTGTGCTGCTGGTCGCCGCTGGCCACACTCTGAGAGCATCTCTGCAAATCAGGCACAACAGCTTCCAGGACACACCACAGTGGCAGGGTCGATGTCACCCAGCCGGTGCATAATGTAACCGCGTGTGTGGGGCTGCGCTGGGCGCTCCCAGGGTTTCTGTTTGACCTAAAAAACCTATAATCCTGAGAAACACCCGAGTGGGCGGTTCTTACACTCAGTAAAGGAAATGACCAGGCAAAAAGGAACATGAGTCGGCTCTGTGAGGCTGATAGCAATCTGTTTAGTTGAAAAGACATCCATTTTATGGACCCACAATGGGCTCTGATTTCCTCCTTACCTCCCTCCCTGTTTATAGTAAGCCACCTGAATACAATGACTGCTTTAAAACAATTCTCAAAACTTGTCTCTTTGCCAGGAATTTTTCCCCTTTGTCTTTTTACTTTATTTTTGAACAATTGATGCCAAGGCATTGAAGAGAAGTTACTTTATCTAAATAATGTTGACGGTTCACTGAAAATGATTCGTTCTGCTGACTCAAAAGACATTGATTCATGCCAAATCCTTAGAAAGAGTGAGAGCTTTCCAACGTCAATAATAATCATTGTTCATGTCTATTGAAGATTTACTACGTGCCCATCATAAACTGTTCCAGAGCTTTACATAAACTGGTTTAATCCTCCAGCAAATCTATGAAGAGACTATTATCCCCAAATTACTGAGGAAGAAACTGAGACACAGAAAAGCTAAGTAACTTGCCAAGATCTTGCAGTGAAAAAGTGACCGAGGGAAGATTTGAACCCAGGAACTGAGTGGGCTCCCTGTGAACCACAGAGAAGGTACCTCTCTGGGACCCGGATGTCCCAGACCGGATTTTTCTTCCTAAGTATAAGGAAAGGATGCCCAAGCAGGCTCTTGCTGAGGACACACATTTCCCAGAGATTGTGTGTGCTGTTGAATCTTAAACTGAATAATCTTCGGTAAGAATACCCAAGCTCTAAACATAACACTCACCCTAATGTGTTCTAAATATCCATTTAAAAATTATTTGCTACTCTGATAGCTCTGCTTCTAAACATGTGGACAAGCACATTTTTCTAAACATAATTCATAACATAAGCAATTTATTAATGATTGTAGTAGAACATGGTGTGACTTGATGTTTTACAAACCAAAAGGCACTTTTGTGATGAAAAATATAGCTTACTCTAACTTTATTTTATATATGTTGATTGCTTGAGTAGTAAAAGAACCAAATTTAACATCAAATATTGTTATCCGTGGAAGGGAATCATTTCTATTCAGATTTCCTTTCTAAATCTAACCTACACTTCTAATCATTTGCGTTTCATAAGTCCTATACCTTTGCGTTGGAAAAATCTATAAATATAGTTTATTACAGGTAACTTGTTTTTTAATTACCACCAGTGATTCAGTAATTAAATTCATTTTGCTTCAACTTTCCCAGCATCATTCAAGTTTTTTTTTTTTAAAGGCATTATAGTTCTGAAGCTTTTTAAAAAATTTGATTTAGGTTACACACTGGCGTTTGAAAGGCAATAACTTTCTCATCCCCCAGTAGGACTCCCCTCACCTCTCCCCTGTCCATCCACACATGCGGCTGACTCGGGCATTTGAGACTTTAGACACAGTTTTTGTAAACAGTCTTTGCAATTCTGGAAATAGCTGTAAAGATTGAGGAGAAAAATTATACCCCTGAGACAAAGATATTAACTCGCAACATTGTGTAGAAGGCAAGTGATTATGCCCTTATATAGAAAAGGTTTTGCTCTTTTTGATGTTGTTTTAAATCTTCCATCCAGTGCGAAAACATTCTTTTTCCTTGTGAGGTTGTCAATTCTGTGAGGACTGAAAAGATTTCGTTAATCTGATGGCTGCCTAAGTGCCAAGAAACCGGGGCATGGGACAGGGGGGCACAGCCACACCCCTTTCTGACTGACTGCCTCTGCAGTTATTTCTCCAAGAACCTGAAATGTTGACCTCCCAAGCTCACCTCCAGTGACGGCCTCCGTTCCTCACAGACCCCTCCACCCACGGCAACGGACACATCCTCAGCTGGGCTCCACGGCGCTCTGCATTTTTGCACACTGCCTCTGTTGAAAGCACAGATGAATATATTAGGGGAAGTCATCAGCTTTGCCGCCCAGTACCTGGACAGCTGACACTCGATTCTCTACCTTGTTTTTTCCCTGAAACCTGGCAAAAGATGCCTAGGTGTCTGTCAGTCACCAACTCCTGGACAGTCCCCAACTGGTCAACTCCTCACAGCAAAGTGGAGAAGCTGGTGACAGGAAGCACCGGGAAATCTAAGAAATCAGCTAGTTAGGAGGATTTGTTGGAACCTGTGGACATCCTTCAGGATTTTTCCCTGCGGCAAATCTCAGAAATGTACGGGGATATATTCAAACCCTGAGATCCTACCCACACCCCAAGAAAACTTTGAGAAAGAGTTTCTTTCCCTCTTTATAAAATGTGTTTATTTATCCCACATGCTGAGAGCCAGCCACTGTGCCTGGAGCAGAGGAGAGATAATCACCAAGTCTCGCTTTGGAAGAGCACCTTCAATTATGTCATCAGGGATCAAGGTCACTGCAGGATACCATGGAAACCCCTAGGAGGAGCCACCAACCTAGATGAGAGGGCCAAGGAAGCCCAAGGAAAGGAGATGCTATTTGAAGTTCTGGAAGGTGAGGAGAAAGGAGTCAGGCAGGTAAGGAGACTGGATGTGGGGAAGAAAATAATATATCCCAAATAACATCCCCAAATAATATTCCAGGGACGGGAAGCTGATGGGGACAAAGTACCCCCCTTGTCCCCATCAGGACAAGTGTGAGGGCCCTGGGACCCACAGGCTGAACTCAAGGTGGCTGCCGGGTGAGAACAAAGAAGGGGATAAAAAGCTGGAAAGGCAGCCAGACTTCTCAGGTCACCGTAAAGGCTCTGGATTTTCTTCTACCAGGAACAGAACCCCAAAAGAGTTGACTTGAAAAAGGATCCAGTGATGGGTCCAAGGATCCTCCCAGCATGGTGCTTACAGGTGAGGCTGTCAGCCATCAAATAGGAAACGCTGGAGAAAGGAAGCAGCTGGGAGTGAGGTTGAGGGGTGCGGTTTGGACACGGTGAGTGTCAATGCCTGCAGGTCATCCACGTCGAGATGGCATGTAGTCATTTAAAATGGAACTTAGAGGAGATCCACAGACCAGAGAATATGGGCGGGGAACCATTGGTCTTTGGGTAACCGTGGGAATTCACAGGATGATCCAGCTGGAGAATACACAACGAGGATAGGAAAGGCGAGAAGAGGATGGGACTCCGGAGTACCCAGATCAAGGGCCATGCGGCATGTAAGTGGCATCCAGAGAGAATTGAAGAGTGGGCGTGTCATCCAAACCCAGCGTGGGTGTTTGTGTCTTGGGTTACGAGGATTTCAGGAGGTAGCCTTGGCTGGGCAGACCACGATACTCAGTGTCAAAGAATAGCATTTGTGACTCACTCGACCTTCTCAGTGGAGGAAACTCAAAAGAAGCACCAAGCAGACCTAAGAGCCATTCAATCCTGTTTTCCTCGTTCCCAGAACAACCTTAATTCTGATTCTTTGTCTGATACTTGGTTGCTAAGCAGGAGCTAGACATTCAGAACCTGGGCAGGAGCTGGAGAAAAGGTGCTGGGAAGGGATCACATCTTGCTTACTTTTAAACCCCCGATAGCAGCCTACAACCCCAGACCTGCAGAGCAGGCACAAGGTGGATCTGCAGCGGTGAAGAATCTTGGCATTTCCTAAAGGATAAGCATCGCCGGGAAGCAAAGGGACTTTCCCAGCATCACATAGCTGGTTAGTGGCAGAGCCTGGGTTTCTGGTTTTTAAACCATGCTTCCCCACCACTCCTAAGAGAAGCTGTGCACAGCAGCTGCATCTATTCAGGTCAGAGCCATTCAAGTTCAGGACATGTGCCAGCATATAAAAAAGAAAAAGGGAGAAATGAGGGGTGGGCATTATGCACATTGTTTGTGCCCCGTGCCCTAAGCACATCTGGTTAACATGTTTCCCCATACTCAGCATTCCCGCTCTGATGCCATTTATATACTCAGCTTTCACCATCTGGCCAGCCCTTCTTCCAACACACGCACACGCACACGCACACGCACATACACACGCCTCTACCCTGGGGTCATCACTTCTGGCTTCTCAAGGGAGTTCTGGCAGAAACAGCAGCAGGCAGACCATGGAGACCTATGACTCCTGTCCCCTCGGGCTCCTCCTAGAGCAGAGGTGGCAGGAAGTGGCCACAGAAGTTCCTTCTCCAGGCTGCTGTGGCTCTTAGCTGAAAGCTTCTCTCCTAGTTCCCCAGAGAGCCCCTGCCCAACCCCAAACAATGCTATCAGCTTCCTATTAAATTGCCATCTGTTTCCCTTTTCCCAGGACAATGCAGCCCAGCAGCACAGCCTGTGAGCTGATACGCTGCAGTTTTCACAGGTGCAACAAAGAAGGCGTGTTTCTTCCTCCATCTTTATGGCCGCCTTCCTTTCTCACATTGTTTCCAGTGCTCTGACCAGTTATAGTTACCAGCTGAACCACTCAGTAGCTGTTGTCGACTGCACTAAAATCGCACAAGTGCGATTACAAGTTGTGAGTAAAGTTTTATTCGGGACCCTACTGAGGGCTATTGCCCAGGAGACAGACTCTCAGGTAGCTTTGAGGAACTACGCTGAAGAGGTAAGGCAGGAGCCAGGATGTAGATGAACCTTTTTGCTGGGAAAAACACGTAATGAAGCGTAAAATGATGACTGCTAGTCACAAAGAACAGACATCTCCAGTTACTGTTGTTAGTGCTTTTCTATGTATGGGAAGATGCAAGAATCTAAGGTCATTGAAATTTTTCCTTAGATATGCATCTTAACCATCTAGGGGCCAGTATATCTAAAGCACAGAATGCATCCTGTTTTTCTCCATCCTGAATCCGCCTCAGGGTGCAATGACTGAAGTGGCTAATGGCTTGATCCTTGTAGAACTGGAATAGCGGGCAACATTTTTTTCTTTGCACTGTGTAAGAAGGCAGAGAAGTAGAATGGAACAAGCTGTGAACCAAGGATGTGAGCCACTCCACCTGGCTCTGCTGCCCACCCAGCGAGGACCTGAGATTCCTAATACCTCAGGTTTGGTTTCCTCATCCATTGAAGATAAAACATAGCAATGGTAATAATTGACCTGACTCTCTCCACGGAGTGGATCAAATGAAATTAAAATACCCCGGAGGGCCTTCCAAGCTCTCAAGTGCTCTGCTAGTAGAATCATCTCAACATGAAATTTTTATATTTAATATTGTTTTAACTCCCCAAATAATATCCAGCAGATGGGTATTATAGGATATTGCAAATGGATATCTAGCAAAAGGAATGGATAAATAAATTAGTGTACGTTATTTTCATGGAATACCATGCAGCTTTAAAAAATAATGAAAGAGGGCTTCCCTGGTGGCGCAGTGGTTGAGAGTCCGCCTGCCGATGCAGGGGACACGGGTTCGTGCCCCGGTCCGGGAAGATCCCACATGCCGCGGAGCGGCTGGGCCCGTGAGCCATGGCCGCTGAGCCTGCGCGTCCGGAGCCTGTGCTCCGCAACGGGAGAGGCCACAACTGTGAGAGGCCCGCGTACCCCCCAAAAAAAATAATAATAATAATAATGAAAGAACTTGGGAAAGGTAGATTGGCGCCGTCTAGTAAGGTTGAAGATCTACATACCCTACAATTCAGCATTTCCCCTCCCAGGTATAACCTGTGGAGAAATTCTCTCACATATGCACAAAAGCAGGCAAATTCAAGAATGTTTTATAGCTGCATTGATTGAAATACTAAAAAAAGTAGTGGGGGAGAGGGAACCAACTAAATGCACACTAATAGAAGAATAGGTAACTATTTATATCACATTCTTGCAGTGGAATATGCTACATCAAGGGAAGTGAATGAACCTGAACTACCCACTTTAGTTTGAATGAATCTCACAAACATAAATTTGAGTGAAAAAAGTAAATTGCAGAAAACACATAGAATTATATCATTAATATAACATTTGGAAATAGGCAAAGACTCTCCAATGGTTATAGATATAAACCTAGTTAGGTGAAGAATAAAGAAATGCATGGGAATGAGAAACACCAAATTCAAGATAGCAAGGTGGGGGATCTGTTCAATGTATTGATAAGCTTTATTTATCAAGCTGGGTAGTGGGTACAGGTGTGCTCATTGTATTGTTCTAGACCTTTCTGAAGTATTTCATAATCATTTTAATGAGGGAGCTCTATTATGTACCAACCTAGAAAGATAGCTCCAGTATCATATAAAACAAAACAAATGTATGTGTAGCATAAGATTCTATTTTCCTATAAGAACTATATATATGCATATGTGTATGTGTGTATGATTGGTAAACACAGGAAAAACGTCTAGAAGGATATAAACCAAGTTTGTATAAGAGTGTCAATAGAGGACACTTCTGGGAGATGAGATTATAAGGTAAAGGAGCACTTCTTTCCTTACTTCATTTCTTCATGCATTTCTATACTACTCCTATTCATTACAAATACCATGTATTATTTTTGGAATTAAATAATAAATAATACATGAACTACAGCCTTCTAATCCATTCTTTCAACAAATGTTTACCAAGCACCTATCATGAAATTCATGGCTAGAAGCTGGGGATACCAAAGATTAACAAAAATTAATACTGCCCTGGATCTCATGGAGCTTATATTCTGGTGGAGAGACAGACATTGATCAAATAATCACTCAGTGAGATGTAAAATGGTACCTCAAATAAGTGGTGTAGAATATTTGCTCTGTTTGGGGAGCTCAAACAGGCCATCTCAGCAGAAGGAAGCTGCGATCTTGAAAAGGAACAGACATTACCTGGGAGAAGTGGGAAAGACATTTTAAGACAAGGACCAGCACATGCAAAGACCCTGTGGTAGACAGGAGCATGGTGGCATGAAGGACTGGCTCATGTAGCTGGTGGTGCCATGTGCTAAGATACAAAATTCTGCAGGAAGAGCAGGTTTAGCTGGGTGTGGCTGGGAAGTTTTGATTATGAGTTCCAGAAAAATGTCATATGATTCAAAACGTTCCTAGCAACCCAGGAAAGAAGAAAGTCCAGACAATCATTGGACAAATAATAATAACTCTAATACTTATTGAACACTTACTGTGTGCCAGGCACTGTTCTAAACATTGGATCTATTAACTAGTTTAATCCTCACAACAACCTTATGAGGTAGGTTCTATGATTATGCCCATTTTACAGATGAGAAAACTGAGAAACAGATGGAAAAACACAAGAGCATAGACGTTTTAGTCATATGATATCTGAATATGTAAAGCCAAAACAACTTTTAATTATTTGGTGTCTTCGTTTTCTGTTACAACAGTAATAATTTTCCAGAAAATCTTGGGTTCACTGAACTAGGGAAAATAGCTATGTGCTCTTGGAGGGCTGAGAGCACATCTATACAACCTTCCATTTTGTCACTGTCACAAAGCCTGACGCCTGTGAGCACTTCATAAATGTTTGCTGCAGAAAGCTGTTAGCTGTTAGCTGAATATATGTGACAAATTTTCCACTTGATACATGCACATGATTTCTATCCCCCAAATGGAAAAATGCTACCTATTTGTCAACAATTTGCGTTATAGGTAAACTATAATTAATAAGCAATAGCAATCTTTGTCATTAGAAGCTTAAGAAACAACCCAAAAGAAACAAAGTAATACAACAACAAAACCCTGCCAGTCTTTGCAAAAGGAAACATAAATGTTATAAACTCTCACCTGCATTTTAGACAAGTACCTTTCCAACACAAGGACTTACATTCATGAAGTGACACATCTGTAAATTAGTAAGGATGAAGCCAACTGACTTTGAACCATAAACAGCTTTTAAACATTTTCCTAACATATAATGTGCACCTTTAAAAATAAGCTAGAAGGGGGCATATAACACCACGCCTCAAATTCTGCCACAGATGAGGCTCCATCAAAAAGTCTGGCCTTAATTACCACATAGATTACAAATAGAGATGGATATTCTCAGGGCAAGAAACATCGCTTCCCATGCCAACCTTTAAACCATGAAAGCTCGCTCAGCACGAAGCCGACAAGTCAACCAGACCGAAACCAACCTGCCTGGGCCGGTCGGTCGGCCCTGCAGAGCTTGGGGCTTTGCTGTGCTCTGTCAGCTGTTCTTCCACTCCCAATGCGCCTCAATTCCCACTTTATATTTATATCCCAGCTGCTGCCAAAGGCCACGGCTGTGCCAACCAGACAGCAAAAATAGAAGAGATGGGGAAATAGCCGTACACATTAATAACCAATTGGTTGTTAAACCACGAAGCAGGAATTTGGGTCTATTCAACTTCATAAAAGAACTTTTGTAAGACACAAATTGAAGTTGCGGTTTCTATGGCTACCTGATACAAATATCTTGTGGCTGGATTTTTCTCCCAATATGAATCATTCTGAAAAGGTTTCTAAACGTGTCTGTGGTATCTATTCTGTAGCATAACACATGAGAAAAATGAGAACGGCTCTTGAATTACACGCAATCTAAGTATAAACAATAATATTGCTCAAATACACAACTTAAAAAGTTGAGTTGCAACACGGGGAAGAGAACTGGTCTGAGGCTGGGGAAGACCTGGGTTGGAATCCTTGCTCTGTTGTGCGCAAAATTGTTTCTTTGTTGATTCCCCAAACAGGCCGGCTCTCTCCGTGGTCACTGTGGGGATTAGTGAGGAAATGAGCCTTCATGTGCCTGGCACAAGGTCCATGCCCAATAATGCTTTTTTTTTTTAGCTCAGACACTGTGTACACTGCATTATCAATTGGTACTATTCAGTCCCGGCATATTTGCTAGCTCCATATTTTTTTAATGCAACCAATTCTAGGCAACCCCATGATAACACACATTTTAACATAAATATATTTGGGTTCACTGCTCTTAATTAAAAAGGTGAGTAGTTTCCATATGTAGGAAACCTACAGCGTGAAAAACTAGACAAGAAATTACCTGTTTAGTAATAAACACGTCATACCTGACCTGCAAAGTCATACCTGAAAGTAAGAACGGGACCTCTTGACTCATGGCTCCCAAACCATTACAGAGGCTCCCAGCACACTCAGAGGCAAGTGCCTGTCGGAAGAGGTTATTTATGGGAGGAAGGGAGAGATGAAACAGGAAAATTAAAGTTACTATTCACGTGATGAGGTCATCGAGCTCAACAGCTAGATGGGAGCTTAGAAGTCTAGTGCAAACTCCTGATTTTTCGACTGAGAATATAAGACAAAGGAAAATGGGTGGGTTCCTTGGATCTCCCAGTTTAATATGGTTCAGCTGGAACTAGAACACAAGCCAAAGGATGCACTTTGGTCCACAGGTGTAAGAAAGGATAACCTCTAACCCATACTAATAAAAGAGTGGGTACCATTTTCTAAACACTTCCTGTAGGAGTCATTTTTCAAGTGGCAATTTCCTTTCATTGTGAATAAAGGACCCTTTCCCCACATCCCTAATACATGTGCACTGTGACGTTTAAGATTAACAGTTACTGGAGGGAATACTGGTACCAACTGCTCTTCTGTCCCGGGGGCTTTCTTTTCCATATGAGAAAAGGATAGAGAAGAATGTAAGATGTAACCAAATAAAAGGGAAGATCAGTAAACATCTTTCCGTTTAATATAGTCTCCTTACCAGGGAGATACTTTACAGAGCTGGTAGGGGATTGCATACCTTCCAAAAAGCAACCCACAGGTAAAGGATGTTGGCTGTCTGAAAACTGACTTGAGAATCAAAAGGGGTTGAAGAAAACCACAGTGGGCATTCACAGTACCTGGGCACCAAATCAGCGACAAGCAGCCATGGACTCAGAGTTTCATGGAACCGAATCACAAGGATTCTGCCATAGAACTGCTAGTCAATTCCTCATCAAAGTCAGGGTTTGTTTTTGTTTTGTTTTTTTGCTTCCTTTGCTCTTGAGGGGGAATAGCAGTAAACCCCAGATCAAAAATATCCATCCTGGAATGAAGACATCTGGTTTCATTAAGCTAGCCTTGTGGTTGCCTTCTTGCTCAGTAATTAATTAAACGAGACCAATTGTTACTAAATAGCTGGCTACTTCTTCATTAAGTCAGTGAAGTGAGGGAAGAGGGAGAGGACTGTTCTAGATTAAAAGAAACTTAAGGGACATAACCAGATGCAATGCGTGGACCTTGACTGGTTTAAATAAACCAATGGTAAATGACATTTAGGGACAAGTGGGCAAATTTGGGGGAAAGAAGACGAATATTAGATACAGCTGAGGAATTACTATTAATTTTGTTAGGTCTCGTGGCAAGGTAGGGAAATGTCCTTACTTTTTGGAGACGCATAGTCCATATTTAAGGGAGAGGTGTCATGATACTATAAGAACTTTAAAATATTCAAGTAAAAGTAATAGATGAAATAAATCAGCTAGTTTCTACTGTGCTCATTGTCCACCCAAGACAAAGGGACCTTGAGATTCCCGTAGAGGAGAAGAATAACCATCCTTTAGACAATCCTTTGAGTTGGTTTATCACGTCCACCTATTTCTATTTAGTACTGCGGAACCTGTATTTCTTTTAAATTCCTTAAAAGAAACGAAGCATTTTACATTTGAGTGTTAGTTAAGATCCTCTAAAAGGAAGATTACTAAGTTTATAAACATAAAATTTTATGGTGGGGTTTTTTTTTTCAATTTTTTGGGCTACGTTGTGTCTTCGTTGCTGTGCACGGGCTTTCTCTAGTTGCGGCGAGCAGTGGCTACTCTTCGTTGCAGTGCGCAGGTTTCTCATTGTGGTGGCCTCTCTTGTTGCGGAGCATGGGCTCTAGGCACATGGGCTTCAGTAGTTGCAGCATGTGGGGTCAGTAGTTGCGGCATGCAGGCTCTAGAGCACAGGTTCAGTAGTTGTGGCGCACGGGCTTAGTTGCTCCAAGGCATGTGAGATCTTCCTGGACCAGGGATTGAACCCGTGTCCCCTGCATTGGCAGGCAGATTCTTAACCATTCTCACCCTGGACCATCCTCTCCCCTTGACCCAGCTCCTCTCATGATGAATAGCCCCAAGCTGAGATAGCTGGTGACCGTGAGACTTCTCTGTTGGCACCAATGAAATTGTTTTTCTGATCTTCAGGGGATCATGCCCTCATTAGCACCACATTCTTACCAAAAGAGCTAGCATCACAACACCCTGCTGTACCATCTCTATTAATTTTATCTATTTGCTGTTGCAGAGAAAGACTCAGAAACTGCTTGAAAAGATTACTATAAATAGCCTAGTCATTGTATCAACAAACATGCTGAAAAAAACCTCTCAGAAATAATTGTCCATTTGCCTAGTAATTAGTTAACACCCTAGCATTCCTTCAAAGGGAAGCATGACACATGCACAGTGATTCGTACCTCTGTTAGCCACGTAAGCTCTGGAACAACAGGAAATACAGAGTTAAAGGAATTTAACTTCACTAGAACTGTTGCTTTGAAGACAGGAATATTTATGCCAAGCTTTGTTGTTCTGGGGTTACTGGGACTCCTCATCAGTCACCATGTAGGCTCTCAAGAAGTCTGAGCAGAGGGCTTCCCTGGTGGCGCAGTGGTTGAGAGTCCACCTGCCGATGCAGGGGACACGGGTTCGTGCCCCGGTCCGGGAAGATCCCACATGCTGCGGAGCGGCTGGGCCCATGAGCCATGGCCGCTGAGCCTGCACTCCGCAACGGGAGAGGCCACAACAGTGAGAGGCCCGCGTACCACACACACACAAAAAAAGACTAGAAGTCTGAGCAGAAACTTCCAACCTACCTGGATATATTGGATTCCCTGGTCTACAGAATATATAATTCTACATCAGCGTTCTCTCTGTGTACACACACACACACACACACACACACACACACACAAAGACATTGTTTACTTGTTGGTAATCACCACAATCAAAACTGTGAAAAAATCCTCACTGTGTTCGGTCAACACAATTTTGAAACTTAGTACTTGAGACACAGATGGAAGAGCCAAAAATACTCATTTTACCCAGAGCAGTCATATTTTCCCTCATTAAGAATAAAAATAACTAATTTCCAAGAAACTCATCAGGGTCAGCCTATTGTCACTGCCGTTGTTCATTTTCCTTCAGGTTCAAAAAGTTTTCTCTTAAAGGTCAAATGCTGTCTTCCAAAGATGTTTACCCAACGGCCCAAATCTGACAGGAGGCACAGCTGTGAATGGTTTGGTGGAATTCCAAGGCTTGAAATCCTGTTTTCATTCTCGGCGCGCTAGATTTTCTAGGTCTTTTGACACTGCTTCCTTTCAACTCTTTTAATCATGCCCAAAATTCTTCAGGCACCATGGGACCTGCTGAAATATAGGTATCTATTCAAACATTGTAACTTTTCACTGACGCAAAGGAATGCTCTGGGAATTTAAACTAACCCACTTCCTCCACTTTTCTCTTCAACTTAAAGCTCAGGAAACCAGACCCGAATACTAACATTTCTCCCCTAGAATAATGAGGAGGTAAATGTGCAGGAGACCCAGGATAATACTGGCTGGGGTATCCACGCACTGAGATCATTTCTTATGCAAGACCACCCCAGTGTGAGGCCTTCTGGTACCTGAGTAATACATCTCTTGGAAAGGATGCAACATGGGCCTGGGTCCTATCAGTTTAAGTTTAGAATAAAGTAAAATGCCCCAGTGGCTCTGTAATAAAGGACTAACAAGGGGAAAACATTTTTTTGGGAAAACAACCTGGCCGTATATTACCAAGAGCTTTAAAAATGTGAATTTGACCCGGTAATCCTCCTTCTGAAAACCTATTCTAAGCCAATATTAGAAACTCTGACAAACATTTGTGGACAGAGATATTCACCACATTGCAAATCTATGAAAGTGGAAAAAAA
The DNA here is from genome assembly GCF_008692025.1 of Phocoena sinus. NCBI lineage: Eukaryota > Metazoa > Chordata > Mammalia > Artiodactyla > Phocoenidae > Phocoena > Phocoena sinus. The sequence goes on along the minus strand of NC_045769.1, from coordinate 13,975,074 downwards.
TAGCCTACATTTCGAGTTGGAATAATATAAATTGCAATGCACCACACGATAGGAGCAAAGTGAAGTAAATCATGGCATTATCATTTGAAAAGCTTTTTTCAAAAAGTATCTACTGATGTAAAACTGCTTATGTTAATGTTAAAATTTTAAAGCCAGGGTATAATATCTCATGTATAGTATGTTTCTAATTTGGGTAAAGAAATATTCATAGAAAGAACTGGAAGAAAATGTAAGTGTGATCAATGGCGATCAGATTAACAGATTCTTTTACATGCATTCATTCATTTGTACACACGCATGGTTCTATGCAATTTTATCCCACATGTAGATTCTAGTGAAGGATTTCAAATAAGCAATATAATCTGATTTAGGTTTTTGGCAGTAACCACTGAGGAGAATGGGTGGGGTCAGAAGACCAGTTAGGAGGCTGCTACAGTGCAGTGATGGAGACGGCAGAGGTGAGAAAAACCCATGGGATTATCTGGGAGGTAGAAGAGGTGGGGGCCAGCAAGGCTTGGAGTAAACTGGATAAGGAGGATGAGGGAGGGGGAATGAAACAGTCCAGGTTTCTGGCTTGAACAGCTGGGCACACAATGATGTCATTTCCCAGGAGGACAGTGTCTGGTCAAGGAGCAGGTTGGGTCTAGGCTGTGAGTTTGAGATGCAAGTGGGAGGGGTTTGGGTGGAAGACACACATTTGAGAGTCAGCAGCATATCGATGGTATTTAAAGCTGTTAAAAGCTGTAAGTGAAATCTGACTATTTTTGACTATCTTACTTGTTCTAATAAAATAAAATAATTTTACTTAAAAGAAGAAGCCCCTCCCTGGTGGCACAGTGGTTAATAATCTGCCTGCCAATGCAGGGGACACGGGCTCGCGTCCTGGTCCGGGAGATCCCACATGCCGCGGAGCAACTGAGTCTATACACCACAACTACTGAGTCTGCGCTCTAGAGCCCGCGAGCCACAACCACTGAGCCTGTGTGCCGCAGCTACTGAAACCCACGCGCCTAGAGCCCGTGTTCCACAACAAGAGAAGCCACTGCAATGAGAAACCTGCACACCGCAATGAAGAGTAGCCCCGCTCACCGCCACTAGAGAAAGACCGCGTGCAGCAATGAAGACCCAACACAGCCAAAAATAATAAATAAATAAAATAAATTAAAAAAAAAAAAAAAGAAGAAGAAGCCCTCAGTGAGATCGCCAAGGGAGTGAATATAGAGAGATAGTCCAGAGCAGAGCACTAAGCAACTCAACACCATAAGTAGTTGGCACGTGTTCATTCTACTTGACCACTTCCCGGTCATTTCCCTGGTAGCAATATCTCCTTAGAGAGACTGTAAACCTACAAGCAGCAGAAATGCTGCCTTACCAGCCTTCTCTACTCTGCACAATGCCTAGCATGGTGGCACGCACCTAGGAATGCTCAATAAATTTGGTTCTGTTCAATAAACATTTACTAACACCACCGATTTGCCTGGTGTTATGATAAAGCACGGGAGACCAAGAACACTGCTTAACTGGCTCAAGAGAATCACTCTCAAGTTCCACCTGTATTAAAATAATGAAATGAATGAAGTCAGAAGAGACATTTTTCCTCTCGGGTAGTAAATCCCACGAGCCCTAATGCTGACTTGCCATTACGAAAGAAGATGCCAATTTAGAACAAGGTGTTCCTGGTTTTCTTCTCAATATTGGCACCAGCCACCTCTAACAATTTTTTTAAAAGGATATGAATTGCCTTGAATTATCATATGCCAAAATAAAAATTGCTTATGAAATACTTTTGAGAAATTTGTGGAACTATTAAATACAGGCTATTTCGTTATACTAAATTCCTAAATGATCATGGAAGGACAGCCTATAAATTAATCAAATATTTCAGTTGTCAGAGAAACAGTTTCTAGTATTGTGGGGCCTTTAGGGACTTTCCACCCCCTCACTTGTTCCCGTAAACCAATTCTTCTCCCTATCGTGCGCCACTCCTTCTCCCTATCGAAACCAATTCTTCTCCCTATCGTGCGCCACTCCTTCTCCCTATCGAAACCAATTCTTGGAGTTTTTCAGTTGACGGGGACTTGCCAGACAGCGGGTAATTTTCCAGTTGCCCGTAACAGGTATACGCCCTAACCGCCACAATGAACAGACAACTATAACGGCCAGAAGCTGGGACAAAAGTTCCTAAGCCAATGAATTCAAAAGTCACCACATTTACCCAATCATTGTGAGAATATACCCGCCCTATGAGTAAATAAACCTATAAAAAGTATGTGATTCCGCTTTTAGGGGTTCCCCATCGGCCTCCTGCGTGAGGTTCAGGGAACCCCGGTGCATCGGCTCCTAATAAACCTCTTGCGTGTTGCAACGGCTCTCGACTCTTGGCGGTTCTTGGGCGAGTTGGAATCCCTCGTAGACCGCTTGGGTCTAACATTTGGGGGCTCGTCCGGGATCCCCACTCGCCCCCGGGTCACAAGAACATCGGGAGTCGGAGGTATCAGGTAGGCTCGAGCCCAATTGTCCGTTTGTTTGTCGTTTGTTTGTTGCTAGCCGCCATTAGGAAAAAGCCGTGCGAACCGGCTTGCTGTGGAATCTGTATTGGACTCCTGGCTAGGCAGACGTGCCGAAAGCTGGTGTCCACGGGCCCCGGGGGACGCCCTGGTGGTCCATCTGGAAGGAGAAACAAATTTTGTCTCCCCTTCATCTGGTTCTGGCAGGTTATATAAGCTGCCATCTGAATTTGAGTTGGTTTCGGGTTTAAGTTCGCGGCGGCTGGTTCTGGCAGGTTATATAAGCTGCCATCTGAATTTGAGTTGGTTTCGGGTTTAAGTTCGCGGCGGCAATATCAATGTGTGTCTTTTGAAATTTTATTGTTTTTCTGTACTATTATCTTTCTTTTGACGGACGACAATGGGACAAACTATGACGACTCCTCTTTCTCTTACCCTAAGCCACTGGACCGAAGTTAGGGCTAGGGCCCACAACCTTTCGGTAGAAGTAAGGAAAGGAAAATGGCAAACGCTGTGTACCTCTGAGTGGCCTACATTTCAGACAGGGTGGCCACCCGAAGGATCTTTTTTGTTAGATAAGGTTGGGCTAGTCAAGTCTAGGGTCTTTAATACAGGATCCCACGGACACCCAGACCAGATACCATATATCCTGGTCTGGGAAGATCTAGTTCTCTCCCCGCCTCCGTGGGTCCGGCCCTTTGTTTCCTCAACAGGCACGTCTGCGTGCGCTCCAGCACAATCGGAGATATTGGCCCTGAAGAAAACCCCAGACACGGAAAAGTCATCTGCTGCCCCGGACCCGCCAAAGGCGATATATCCTGACCTGCAGTCTGATTTGCTTCTTCTAGATTCCCCACCTCCTTATCCTCCGGCCCTAAATCCCATGTCGCCCCTAGGACCCCCAGCTTCACAACCCTCCGCACCAGTAGGGCCACCTGTTATGGCGGAAAGGGGGGGTCCCTCGGCGGGCACCAGAAGCCGGAGGGCTGTTTCCCCGGATCCTACTGCTTTACCCCTTAGAGAATATGGCCCCCCCCCCGATAACCACGGGAATAGGCCCCTTCAATACTGGCCCTTTTCCTCCGCAGATCTTTATAATTGGAAGATGCATAACCCTACTTTCTCTGAAAACCCACAGGCTCTTACTGCTCTAATAGAGTCTCTTGTCTTCTCCCACCAACCCATCTGGGATGATTGTCAACAGCTCCTCCAGACTCTCCTCACAACTGAGGAGAGGCAACGGGTTCTCCTGGAGGCTAGAAAGAATGTGTTAGGCGCCAATGGACAACCTACCCAGTTGCCTAATGAGATTGATGCCGGTTTTCCACTCGTCAGGCCGAATTGGGACTTTAATACCCTGGAAGGTAAGGAGCACCTGAAAATGTATCGCCAGGCTCTGGTGGCGGGTCTCCATGGAGCGGCCAGGCGCCCCACGAATTTGGCTAAGGTAAGAGAGGTAACTCAGGGGCCCCAGGAATCGCCAACCGTGTTCCTAGAACGCTTAATGGAGGCTTTTAGACGATTCACTCCTTATGATCCAACCTCTGAGGAACATAAGGCCACCATAGCAATGGCCTTTATTGACCAGGCGGCCCCTGATATCAGAAAGAAGTTACAAAGGCTGGATGGCCTACAAGGTTTCTCCCTTCAGGACTTAGTAAAAGAGGCAGATAAGGTATATAATAAGAGGGAGACAGAAGAAGAAAGGGAAGAAAGAAAGCAGAAGGAACAAGAGGCTCGTGAGGTAAGACGAGATAAGAGGCAAGAAAGACATTTGAGTAAGATACTGGCCACTGTAGTCAGAGGAGGAAACAGTAGAGACAGAAATAGACAGGAAGGACAAACAACGGATAGAAGGCGGCCATTAGACAAGGACCAATGTGCCTACTGTAAAGAAAAAGGTCATTGGGCAAGAGAATGCCCTAAAAAAAGGAACGGAGGAAGGCCAACCAGAGATAAAATTTTAACATTGGAAGAGGAAGATTAGGGAAGTCAGGGCTCGGACCCTCTCCCCGAGCCCAGGGTAACTCTTAAAGTGGAGGGGGAACCCGTCCAGTTCTTGGTGGACACCGGAGCCCAGCACTCAGTCCTCCTCCATTCAAAGGGCCCCCTTTCAACTAAAAGGTCATGGGTCCAGGGGGCCACTGGAAATAAGCAGTACTCATGGACCACCCGAAGGACAGTAGATCTTGGGGTGGGACGAGTAACCCACTCATTCTTAGTCATACCTGAGTGCCCATACCCTCTGCTAGGTAGAGACTTACTCTCTAAGGTGGGGGCCCAAATCCACTTTCAACCAGAAGGGCCCACCATAACTGACAACCAAGGGAGATTACTCCAAATCTTGACCATGAAACTGGAAGATGAACACAGGATATATGAAACACCCTCGCCTCCACAAGCTGACATGCAGGACTGGATGACTAGGTTTCCACAGGCTTGGGCAGAAACTGCCGGTATGGGAATGGCAAAATATCGGCCCCCTGTGGTGGTAGAACTTAAAACAACCGCCACCCCAGTGACGGTCCGCCAATACCCCATGAGTAAAGAAGCCCGAGATGGCATCCGTCCTCAAATACAAAGGTTACTGGAATTAGGGATCCTGGTAAGGTGCCAATCTGCATGGAATACCCCTCTTTTGCCAGTTAAAAAGCCAGGAACTAATAATTACCGACCGGTACAAGACCTACGAGAGGTAAATAAGCGGGTGATGGACCTCCACCCCACGGTACCCAACCCCTACAATCTCTTAAGTACTCTTCCACCTCAGCACACTTGGTACACTGTTTTGGATCTTAAAGATGCTTTCTTCTGCCTGAGACTTTCTTCTCTCAGTCAGCCTTACTTTGCCTTCGAGTGGAAGGATCCAGCCTCTGGGATGTCAGGCCAGCTGACATGGACTCGCCTGCCACAAGGATTCAAGAACTCCCCCACCATTTTTGATGAGGCTCTCCACCAGGATTTGGCATCTTATAGAGAATCCAATCCCCAGGTAACTCTACTTCAATATGTCGATGATATTCTTTTAGCTGCTGAAACCCAAGAGGACTGCATCAAGGGAACTGAGAGGCTGTTAACAGAACTGGAAACATTGGGATATCGGGCTTCAGTAAAGAAAGCACAAATATGTCAACGACAGGTTAGTTACCTGGGGTACTTGTTAAAAGGAGGACAGAGATGGCTTTCGGAAAGCAGGAAAGACACTGTTGCCCGGATACCGGCCCCCAAGAGTCCCAAACAAGTTAGGAAATTTTGGGGGACGGCCGGATTTTGTAGGCTATGGATTCCAGGGTTTGCTGAATTAGCAGCCCCTTTATATCCCCTGACCAAAAATGGCATCCCTTTTGCTTGGGGTGATAAAGAACAACGGGCTTTTGACCGAATTAAACGAGCCCTACTATCAGCCCCGGCTCTGGGGCTACCAGATGTTACTAAGCCTTTTCATCTGTACGTGGCCGAGAATAAAGGCATCGCAAAGGGAGTACTAACTCAGAAACTGGGCCCCTGGAATCGCCCGGTTGCGTACCTATCAAAGAAATTGGATCCTGTGGCAGCAGGATGGCCCGCCTGTTTAAAAATAATCGCCGCGGTGGCCGCTTTGGTCAAAGATGCTGACAAACTGACTTTGGGGCAGAACCTAACGATAACAGCCCCCCATGCATTAGAAAGTGTAATTCGCCAGCCACCCGACAGATGGCTAACAAATGCCAGGATGACTCATTACCAAGCCCTGCTGTTAAACTCAGATCGTATTAAGTTTACCTCAGCCACAGGACTCAACCCGGCCACCTTGCTACCCGACCCTGACCTGGAAAGCACTACCGTCATCCATGATTGTCAGGAAGTACTGGCTGCAGCACACCGTAGCAGACCAGACTTGATGGATCAGCCCCTCCCCAACGCCGACGTTACCTGGTTTACTGACGGAAGCAGTTTCCTAGAGGAAGGTAAGCGTCGGGCGGGAGCTGCCGTGGTAGACGGGAAAGAGGTCATCTGGGCAGCCGCATTACCGCAAGGGACATCGGCCCAACGGGCTGAACTAATCGCCATGACTAGAGCATTGGAACTAGCAGAAAACAAAAAGGTAAACATCTATACGGACAGTAGGTACGCATTTGCTACCGCCCATGTCCATGGGGCCATTTACCAACAAAGAGGGTTGCTCACCTCGGCGGGCAAAGAAATTAAAAACAAAGAAGAAATAGTGGCACTGCTAGCTGCCCTCATGCTCCCCACTAAAGTCAGCATCATTCATTGCCCCGGACACCAGAAGGACAATACCCCGGTGACAAGAAGCAACAACATGGCAGATAGGGTGGCACGAAAAGTGGCTCTACGGGAAATCATACTAGAACTATCAGATGAGAGTCCTAGGAAACCAAATGATAGGGGAACAATTACCCCAGCCATAATTAAAGGAACATTATCTCCTCAACAAGCAAAATCCATGCTACAACAGATTCACAGATGGACACACTTGGGAACCAAGAAGATGGTATCCCTATTACATAAGACAGGTTATGATACCTCTGGATTAACCAAAATAGCTGAGCAGATTGCACGAGAGTGCATTCCATGCCAACAGGTAAACTCCCATAAAGAAAAACTTGAGGTCGGAAAAAGGCTCAGAGGAGACCGCCCAGGAGCCTATTGGGAGGTCGACTTCACTGAAATACGCCCTGGAAGGTACGGTAACAGGTATCTTCTAGTTTTTATAGATACCTTCTCAGGATGGGTAGAAGCTTTCCCGACGAAGAAGGAGACAGCTACTGTGGTGGCCAAAAAGATCTTAGAAGAAATTTTCCCCCGGTTCGGGGCACCAAAGGTAATAGGATCAGATAATGGTCCCGCCTTCGTCGCCCAGGTAAGTCAGGGTGTGGCCAAATACCTGGGGACTGATTGGAAATTACATTGTGCCTATAGACCCCAGAGTTCAGGACAGGTAGAGAGAATGAATAGAACTCTAAAAGAGACCCTAACTAAATTGTCCATAGAGACTGGCGGTACAGATTGGACGGTGCTCCTTCCCTTAGCCCTGTTCCGGGCTAGAAATACCCCCTCCCGCTATTATCTTACTCCATTTGAAATACTATACGGGGCCCCACCTCCTCTTTTTACGCTAAGGGAGAAATTAAGTCCTGACTGCCAGAATAACACTGACTTATATGCTAGGCTGTTGGGACTCCAGTTGGTCCAAAAGGAGGTGTGGTCCCAGCTGGCAGAGGCTTACCGACCAGGAACACCAGCAGAGGCTCATCCCTTCCAAGTCGGAGATTCCGTGTACGTCCGTCGGCACCGAACCCAGACTCTAGAGCCTCGGTGGAAAGGACCATACATCGTCCTGCTCACCACCCCCACGGCTATAAAGGTAGACGGCATCGCTGCGTGGATCCACGCTTCACACGTGAAGGCCGCACCAGCATCTGCAACATCGGAATGGCGAGCCCAAAAGACCAGCAACCCGCTCAAGCTCAAGCTTCTGCGATCATCAGACTTATAACTTTAACTTTGTTACCCCTACTGACTGTGAGTAATTTTAGTCCTCACCTGCCCCAGCGTTTAACCTGGCAGGTGATTTCCCAAACTGGAGATGTAATATGATCTGTTAGCCATACCGCTGCCCCTTGGACCTGGTGGCCAGACCTTTTTCCCGATGTTTGTAAATTGGCCCTGGGAGCCCCCTCTAACTGGGATCTAGAAGGATACTATAATCAACACGCTGTCCCGGCCCAACCTTCCCCGCCCGGGCGCCAAGGATTAGACCCTTGGGGGGGTTGTTCCACCAAAGATCGGAGAAGCATGCTCAGGGCCCTCTCCTTTTATGTATGCCCTGGGTTCCATCGTCACCGATCTCTAAATTATCAATGCGGGGGAAAGGAACATTTCTATTGCAAAAGCTGGGGATGTGAGACCACAGGAGACACCTACTGGAAACCCACCTCTGGCTGGGACTTTATCAGGGTAATGGCCAACTACACTCATCAGAAAACCAGAAGCCAGGGAAATCCCCAGTGGGCCAATGTGCCCGAGTGTTCAAAGTGGTGCCATCCCCTTAGAATTTCTTTTAGTGAACCAGGAAAAAAAGATAAAAATTGGATAAATGGCCATTCATGGGGAATCAGGTTTTATAAAGAAGGATATGATGATGGATTACTAATGACCATCAAACTAAAAATTGAAACCCCTACTCCAGTTCCTATAGGCCCCAACCCTGAGATAGGGCACTCTTTGCTACCTTTGGCCCCTCCCACAGCGTTACCAGAGATAAGAAACCAAACTTTTGAGCCAAAAGAAACGACAATCAAGCCCAAGACCCCCCGGGACCGAATGCTCTCATTGGTCCAGGCGGCTTTTGAGGTTTTAAATGCCACAAACCCGGAGGCTACCAAATCATTTTGGCTTTGCTATGCTGCTCCTCCCCCTTATTATGATGCTATAGGATATAATTCTAATTATAATAGTGTTAACACTCCAGATCAATGTCGATGGAAACAAGAAGGAAATAGTAAATTGACCCTGGCCTCAGTATTAGGAAACGGTACATGTGTAGGAACGCCCCCCTCGTCCCACCGACATCTTTGTGCCAATTTAAGCCTCCCACAGGGCTCAGGGTATCTCCTCCCTCCTCCGGATGGATGGTGGGCATGTAACACAGGATTGACCCCCTGCATTTCTTTAGAGGTCCTTAAAGCTTCAACCGATTTTTGTGTGTTAGTTCAGCTGGTCCCCAGACTCATTTATCATTCAGATTCATCCTTTCTAGATGAATATGAGGGCAGAGGAAGGTTTAAGAGGGAACCCATAACACTCACCCTGGCTGTACTCCTAGGACTAGGAATGGCAGCCGGGGTAGGAACGGGTACAACAGCCCTCATCCAACAACCCCACTATTATGATGCCTTATGACAAGCTGTAGATGTTGACCTCCGGGCGTTAGAAAGTTCCATAACTCAGTTAAAAGAATCCCTCACCTCGCTTTCAGAGGTGGTAATGCAAAACAGGAGGGGATTAGATCTGCTGTTCCTTAAGGAGGGCGGACTATGTGCTGCACTAAAAGAAGAATGCTGTTTTTATATTGATCATTCTGGGGCTATTACCAAAACTATGGACAAACTTAGGGAGCGCCTGGACAAAAGACAACAGGAAAGGGAAAATCAAAAAGGATGGTTTCAATCATGGTTTGATAAATCTCCCTGGCTTACTACTTTAGTTTCCACCTTGTTAGGGCCCCTCATTATTTTATTGTTGCTTTTAACTTTTGGACCATGCATTCTGAATCGCCTGATAGCCTTTATTAGAGAACGCATTAGTACGGTACAAGTTTTAATGCTAAGGCAACAATACCAAAACTCGCAAAAAGAAACTGAAATTCCATGATTGAAATTAGTTACAAAAAAAAAGGGGGGGAATGTGGGGCCTTTAGGGACTTTCCACCCCCTCACTTGTTCCCGTAAACCAATTCTTCTCCCTATCGTGCGCCACTCCTTCTCCCTATCGAAACCAATTCTTGGAGTTTTTCAGTTGACGGGGACTTGCCAGACAGCGGGTAATTTTCCAGTTGCCCGTAACAGGTATACGCCCTAACCGCCACAATGAACAGACAACTATAACGGCCAGAAGCTGGGACAAAAGTTCCTAAGCCAATGAATTCAAAAGTCACCACATTTACCCAATCATTGTGAGAATATACCCGCCCTATGAGTAAATAAACCTATAAAAAGTATGTGAGGGCTTCCCTGGTGGCGCAGTGGTTGAGAGTCCGCCTGCCGATGCAGGGGACACGGGTTCGTGCCCCGGTCTGGGAAGATCCCACATGCCGCGGAGCGGCTGGGCCCGTGAGCCATGGCCGCTGAGCCTGCGCGTCCGGAGCCTGTCCTCCGCAACAGGAGAGGCCACAACAGTGAGAGGCCCGCGTAACGCATAAAAAAAAAAAAAAAAAAAAGTATGTGATTCCGCTTTTAGGGGTTCCCCATCAGCCTCCTGCGTGAGGTTCAGGGAACCCCGGTGCATCGGCTCCTAATAAACCTCTTGCGTGTTGCAACGGCTCTCGACTCTTGGCGGTTCTTGGGCGAGTTGGAATCCCTCGTAGACCGCTTGGGTCTAACAGTATGAAGGGTTCAGGTGTCACCATGGTGAGAAATCATCTACTATATCAAAAAGCAAAAAAACATATTTTCTATTCCACTTACTGCCGACTCATTCATTGGATTTCATGGCCCTTGTGCACAGCTGGACGGCGAACTTGAAACTGAACACATAATGAGGCAGGAGGATGGTGTGAATGCCTTTTGCTATGAACCTGCAAAATCTTTTATTGTTGAGAAAATTCTCACTCTTCAGAAATTTCAGAAAGTTTTTCCCTTTTCAAAGTTTCTGTAATTGCATTTGCTTCTTTTTTCTTAACTTAAAAATCCATATCATCATTCACTCATTCAGCGACTCTTTATTGGGCGCCTACTACATTCACTATTTATTGTGCTTCTCCTATGTGCCAGGCATCGTTCTAGGTGATGAGGACACAGATGTAAAAAAAAAAACAGAACAAACAACAAAAAAAACCCAACCAAACAAACAAAAAAAACAGGCAGAAATTCTTCTCCCCTTGCCCCCATTCCAGTGAGGTACTCAGAAAATAAACAAAACACATTTTATGAAAGAATGAAATCTGCAGAAAAGTAACAATATAGTTACAATGGTGCTAAAGACCAGAGTGAAACCATCCCCCTGCTCTGTGGGATCCAACACTAAACCCGTTTGGTTAGGAAGCCAGAGAAAACGGGGACCACAACTTGCTGCAATGATCCTTGGTAAGTAATCTCTGATGATTTCGTTTTATGACGTTATTTGACTGGTAATAGAGCAACCAAGCCTGATGTGGAAAAATAAAAAAATCAGTATGTTATTGACATCTCAGATTAAATTTCCCATTCTCTTCTCTTTATATTTATCCTCCACTCCCATCCACACAAGTCTGGAGTGTCCTTACTATAAAAGGCATGAACTGAAATGATGACAACTTTGGAGTGAGAGCAGAAACCAAAATCATGAAAAGGAAGAGACATATTCCAGGAGGAAGAGCTAACATAAGAATTGGTGTTGAGCAAAACCCAGGGAAACTGAAAAGTCAGTTTACCAGCCCAGAACTGATGTGGGGGCACAGGTGCTCCCCTGGTGATCTGTGCAGGTCAGCAGGGCCATGGCTGCCCCTCAGCCAATCAAAACTATTCACCCCAGTCCCACCCCCAAAAAAATGCCTGCCATGATTATTTCCCACTTCCATCTAATCTAGCTTCCTGTTCATTGTAAGATATAAATAAATACTCCTCTCGTGTTAATTTTCACAAAGGAATGGAATACAGAACTACCCAAATCAGAATTTGAAAATTCTAGGTAAGTTTCCAGATGCTCCAGGGCAGCAGGGAGCAAGCGTAATAAAATGCACAGCGGGCACCAAAGAAAGGCTCTTACCCAAAGATTGCCACGGCCAGCTATTGCCATGATCTACGCGCATCTGGAATCCCAGCCACTATCTCCACCCTCTTATTTCGCAGCAAGTCCATCAAACTGTCCTGATCTCAGTCAGCAGAACAGGATCAAGTCACAGCGTAAGGATCTGGGGAGGGACAGGGATGGGGCACTAAAAAGAAACGCCCTGTATGGCCACTTTGCTTAGGAGGGTAGGCCAGCTCTGACCTCAGTTTTATCCTATGGGATCCAGCCCATTCATTCATTCATTCATACTCTCTCCCTCTCTCTCTCTCTCTCTCTCTCCCTCTCTCTCTCTCTCTCTCTCTCTCTCTCTCTCTCTCTCTCTCACACACACACACATACACACACACACACACACACACACACACACAGAGGCATATCTCTCTTTACTCTGAAGGATGAGATGGGAGCCTTTCTAAATGGACTGCAGGTCATAACCCAGCATCACCTTGTCCACATCCCCTTGACCACTGGGAACAGCTGGAAAAATCTGACAGAGATTCTTTAGCAAGTGTCAGGAAGTCCCATGGGAGAGGCTGAAGTCCTGCAAAAGGGGAGCCCATCGCTCTGCCAAGCATGGGGTTTGTGTCACTGTCAATCCTCTGAGTCCTAGAATTGAGAGGTGATGCCTGAGGGGGTTTTGGCCCAAAAGGGGGCAGCAAAGATGCCCTGGGCTGGATTTCCTGGGCTGGTCCAGCGTCACTGGTTCCTGTTGGCCACCCTGAGGGTAGCATCAGGCTAGTCGGACCACGTGCCTCCCCCAGCCTTGCTGTTCAGCTCCTGTCGGTCCAGCTCCCTTGGCCTGAACTGTGCTGGAAGCTTCCACGCTTCCTCCTGTTCCACTCTCCACCCTTCTCCACCCTGCTCTGTGTCCTGAGACTGACCTCCTGTCCTTAGCATTTGGTTGTTTGGCCGATGGTGGGATTTGAAAGCTGCAGGACTGTGAGGGTAGGATATCATTCCTCCCTGCAGGGTCACCTTCAGGCCACCTCTGAAGGTCTCAACTCCTATCCACGGCCCCTTCCAAGATCGCTCTGCTGCCCTCTCTCCTCCAGGCTTCCTGACTCCTTACCTGGAGGTCCTTCACTGTTCCTGTGGTTTCCCTAAACCCTCCCACACCTTTAAAAATAGTCCCTTTACTGGGACTTCCCTGGTGGCGCAGTGGTTAAGAATCCGCCTGCCGATGCGGGGGACACAGGTTTGAGCCCTGGTCCGGGAAGATCCCACATGCTTCGGAGCAACTAAGCCCATGTGCCACAACTACTGAGCCTGCACTCTAGAGCCCGTGAGCCACAACTACGGAAGCCCGCGCGCCTAGAGCCCGTGCTCCGCGACAAGAGAAGCCGCCACAATGAGAAGCCTGTGCACTGCAATGAAGAGTAGCCCCCGCTCACCGCAACTAGAGAAAGCCCGCGCACAGCAAAGACCCAACACAGCCAAAAATAAAAATAAATAATTTTTTTAAAGTAGTCCCTTTACTAAATTCACCCCAAATTACCCAGTTTGAAGGTACCATCTGTTTCCTGATGAAATCCTGACCCATATGCTTGTAACAACAACTGCCGTCCCAAGAGGCAGACACTCGACAGGTCTTCACAGCCTTCACTACCACTTACTACTATGTGACCATAAGCAACTAATGTCATCTCTTTAAGACTGCTTCTTAACTGGTGAAATGCAGACGATACTAGGACGCACTTCCAAGGTTGCCGTGAGGATGAATACATCCGAGAGGCTTAGCATACAGTGAACGCTCCATTAACACCAGCTGTTTTTAGAAGCAGCTGCACTCCAGCCTGGATCTAGCTCCCATTCCCACAATCCACGCTATTCACATCGTCCATCTAACGCTGACATTGCCCTTGTGCCCCTGTGCCTCAGAACACTTCTGTAGGGGTTCCTCTGTGAGCTCCTCAAAACTGAATCACCATTTCAGGGTGGCTGTTTCTTCCTTCCTCCCTCCCTGTCCCCAGGAGCCACTGCCCTCTCGGATGTGCTGGCCTCCTAATGGATCTTCCCAACACAAGTAGGACAACCTTCGACTCACTAAAACATTGTCACCATCCCAGAAAGGAAAGGTCCAGAGTCCTCCAGACCCAGATCTCCAGGAGATTCTGCTCAGGTCTCTGTCCTTCCTCTCTTTCTCTCTCTGAACATGTGACCTGAGCCAGCTGACCCCCATCCATGGTTTCTCCTGCCACCTATGCCTTGGTGAGTCCCAAATTCAAGTCCCTAGGCCTGATCCACATATGCGGCCAAGCATCTCCACTTCCATGTCCCACAAACGCCTCCAGTACAACACGTCAACACCTCTCATTACTCCCTGCTCTGTCCCCATCTCCTCTTCTCAGTATGAACACCTCACTCCCCCAGCCAGGTTCCCAAGCCAGCAAGCTGGGGCATCATCCGTGATTCATACCCTCCCTCTACACATCCTATCAATTGCCAAGTCATGGGGAATTTATCTTTTAAACATCTTTTGAATCAATCTTCTGATGGATTTCACCACCTGGTGAGCTTCAAACACTTTCTTATCAGCCCCTCTCTTAAACCCTTCTCTACTGTGTTACCAAAGCGAGCTTTCTGAGTTCATATTTGATCACATTGTTGACTACAATTAATTATAGCAACCGGGCTTCCCTGGTGGCGCAGTGGTAGAGAGTCCGCCTGCTGATGCAGGGGACACGGGTTCATGCCCCGGTCCGGGAAGATCCCACATGCCGCAGAGCGGCTGGGCCCGTGAGCCATGGCCACTGAGCCATGGCCGCTGAGCCCGCGCGTCCAGAGTCTGTGCTCCGCAGCGGGAGGGGCCACAACAGTGAGAGGCCCGCCTACCGCAAAATAAAAAAATAAAAAAGAACAGCAACCATTTACTAAGATACACTGGACACTGTTCTAAATGCTCTACATATATTAAGCATTCAAATATCCTGACAATTTTATAACGTAGGCACTATTTTTATCCTTATTTTAAGATGAGCAAATGGAAATACAGAGAGGTTAAGTAACTCGTTTCAGGTGTGCCCAGCTAGTAAGGCAGAGTGGCTGGAACTAGAGTGTCAACCAGCTTCTGGCTTTTGCCCACTGTGTTATTTGCCTCTCTGTTGCTGCTTCAACCCTCTCCCTCTTCTCCCCCTCCAAGCTGCGTTCTCTCTGCCCTTTCACAGGTAATTCCGTCTTAAGTGCCCTTCTCCAACCCTCGCCCCCACTTGGTACCTGGTGAATTTCTGCTCTTTCTTAGAGATTCAGCATAAGCACTTCTTTCTCCAAGAAGCCCTCCCTGACTTCCCCAGGCCTCCCCAAGTTCATATCTATGTGATAGCACTTGACATATTGCTACAACTCTCTTTCAATGTCTGTCTGCAGAGGGGAAGGACCACAGCTCCGTTCATCCTTAGATCTCCAGTGCCCAGCATACACTAGGTTTTTCAAAGCTTGGTGAATAAATAAATAAATGAACAAACATAAAGGAAATTATAAAGGGCAAACACAAAGGAAACAACGGAGACAGCTGTGGGCGATGATTTGATGTAACATCCATAATATATATACATACATATTGTTTTAACTACAGAAAGAGTTCTACTTTATAACTGCGGACTATCTCTATTTATCACACTTCCGGATTTTACATGGAAGTTGGAAAACACATATGGAATTTTTAACCTGTAAACCATACCTGATTGGAAAACTAATGTCACCGTGTTGGGAAGGGTTTCTTTGTAAAATAAAAATCAAGTAACTCTTAATCAAAGTTCAACTTTATCCAATCAAATACAAATATCACCCAGCCCTAGAACTACTTTTATAGTTATAAACGCAAATCTTATCTTTCAGAGGGCACCCACAGTCTGACGGGGAAATGTGTGAGAGATAAAAAGTTTAACAGAAATGGAAGTTTAAAAAAGAATGTGTCTGGACAGACATATCTATGTATTGTAATAATAGCCCAATAAAAGTTCATATCCCCTATTGTTCAGGCCTTCCTTTTAGGAAGAAGTGGGGTTCCGTGTTGATGCAAACCAACCCCATACTAATTACTGATTTCCTCTTGAAGAGTCAGATGAAACAAAAGTAAAATTCTCCATGATTCAATGAAAAAATAGTTTCCCTTCATTTTTTTGAAGGTATTTGTTTCCGTTGATAGTAAAATCTCCAAGTAGGTAGCATTCTTTGAAAAGAGGGGCTGCATTTAATTTTATCTGAAAGAGGAAAGTTATACTAAAACTATCGAACTTTGTCAACAGAGTCACTTTCTGGGTACTCCATATTTAGATCGGGTGCTTGGTCCTGCTACAGTTCCCTCCAAAAAAGAATGTTCATCAACTTGACACTGAGCATAGAGGTGTTCATATGGGAACCAAAATTCAGGTGTGTTTCATGTACTAGATTTGCAAAGGCAGTCAATTCAATTAGTACATTTTCTACGATTTTCCAACAGGAGCTGAAATGGTGAGCACTCAATATTCAGTTAACCAGAAAAATACAAGCTCCAGGAGCCCTTCACGAAGCATTCTGATGGCTCAAGCTTTTCCAGAGAGTTTCTCAGTAAACAGTTTATATTTTTCAAAAATGATAAAGGTGTAATTCTATAAAATGTCTTTCTTGGATAATAGTTCATGAACCGAATCCAGGTGGAAAAAGGGTAAATAGTTGGAATGAAAGGGTGAGAGATAAGAAGAAAAATAATGATTAGGTGCTGTGATGCTCACAGCATTTTATGGGAGACAGACTCATGGAGAGAGGGTGTTCTAAGGGATTTCACTGTGGATCTCTGTAGTCCCGTGACCACCCCAGGGCCGAACGATTTTATAGCAGAAAGGTGGATATGTCCTTCACCACTGAGGTCCTCTGTCTGAATCATCATCAGCTAATCCTTGAAGAAGAAGAATAGTGCATTTTATAACAGTAGGAAGGTTTAAACAGCCTAAGCTCAGATCACTACCCTGGAACGGGGAGCAGATTGCACCTCAACAGAAAACATTTCTAATCAAAACAAAAGTCCAGTGCTGACTGGCCTGTTACTGGGACATCTGAGGCAGTTTCAAGCATAAACTTGAAGGTCAGTCTCAATCTTAAAGGTGCTTCTGCCATTTTCAGAGAGCTCACATCCTGCGGTAGATGCTCCTCCCATCCCCACGTGCACAAGCGGCCCGTCTCCTCTCTCCTGGAACCCGAGCCATCTCTGTGACTTGCTTTGCCCAAGAAAGTGCCGCAGGAGTGATGCTATGTGACTTTCAGGCTTCTCCCTTGGGAGGCTTTGCAGCTTCCATGTTTGCCCTTTTGGAAGCCAACCACTACGTGAAGAAGGTTAGGCTAGACTACTGAAGGATGAGGGACCATGGAGAAAGACAGAGGGCGACCATCAGAGGGAACCCCAAGCCCCCCCCAGCCAACAGCCGCCACCAGGGCCCCAGTCATGTGACAGGCTATTTTGGATTTTCCAGCCCCAGCTTAGTGGTGGTATCATTATAAAAAAGATTCCCAGGGCTTACCTGGTGGCGCAGTGGTTGAGAGTCCGCCTGCCGATGCAGGGGACACGGGTTCGTGCCCCGGGAGGACCCCACATGCCGCGGGGCGGCTGGGCCCGTGAGCCATGCCCGCTGAGCCTGCGCGTCCGGAGCCTGTGCTCCGCAACGGGAGAGCCCACAACAGTGAGAGGCCCGCGTACCGCAAAAAAAAAAAAAAAAAAAAAAAAAAATTCCCAGCCAGTCTCGGGCATATCAGCCAGCCCCGCTGAGGCCCCCAACATCATAGAGCAGAGAAGTGCTGACCTGCTGATCCCTACCTGGATCTCTGCCCACCGCCCCCCAAGACCTGAACAAATAAAACAGTAAGTCCACTAAGTCTTGGGGTGGTTTGTTCTATAGAAGAAGTGATTCATTGGTAAAGTGTGACCAGTTATATCAGGAGCACTTCCCTCATCACATGGAGGGGATGGAGGGAATACGTGTGATGGCTTGAGCAGGGAAAATTCCCCCTGCAGGTAGGAACTCTCCCTGAGAGCGGACTGTTGTTGTGTTGTCCTTTTGTCATTTTCCCAGACAGGCTGAATGCCCCACCAGCAATGGTGTAAAGAGTTACTGTTCTTTACGATGAGATTTTTTTCTCAAACCCTCTGAGGCCCTTTTCCTCCCCACATATTCAGTGGGTTCTGAGACTGAGGGAACCCAGGCCCGTTCCCCAGCCCTCATGCTGCGGATCTGAGCACACTCTCAGAGTGGAGAGCAGGGTATTTCCTGAGGAGGCCAAGGCCCCTTCTCCAGGGGTGCCTCCCACATACCCCACGCTGAGGAGCAGCCCCAGAAGGTTCTAAAAGGCAGTCTTCCAGGGTGATTCCCTTCCCTGCAACCTCTGAGGGACAAACAAGCCTCTCCTGGCCTCATGGAGACTGAGCTGGAGCAGCTGTGGGTATTCTTTCCAGGGAGGTGTGACTGGGCAAGACGGAGGCAGACAGTTGATGTCAGAGAGACCTGGGAAGAACGACAGATCGCCTGGACGAGCAGCAGCAGTGGGAATGGAACACAAAGACCCCAAGTCCCCCCAGAGGTAACGCAGGATTCCTGCGGGAGCCTGGGTCCTGGGTCTTTTCCTGCTCTGCCCCCGACCGTGATTCTTTTCTGGTCTCTGTGAGGGCTGCTGGGTTTCTGTGGGAGATAACTAGGGTCCTAATTTCCTTAATATCTTTATAATAAAAACTCATTTTGGGGCAATTACCTTTTTTTTCTTTTTAAATCGAAACAATCTAAATAATAAAGCGGTGCTTGGGAGGGGCAGTGCGTTAGTTACTCCTATCTCTTCAATCTAGAGCGAGCCACTCTGAATAAAGATGTAGTCTAAGTAAAATCGGTGTTTGCCCTGCAGAGAGCTTCCAGACAAATACTCTTAGGTGTACCGAAGGAGGTGGCTACCCCCAATCGCCACCCCACCCTGGAAATTCTGGAGCTGCCACCGAAGATACACCGACTTCCTTGTGAACTCTGTCATCCTTTTCCCCGTGTGCTCCTGACCACGCTAATATTCCAGCTGTAAGGTTTATTCACAGCAGCCATGCCTTTTCCCCCCATCCCCTTTTCATTTGTGAGTGAATTCCTATGTCCTCAGCGCAATTCTCCCATCTCCCACCTCCACGCGCCTGCACTCAGGCACCAGATACAGTGACTCGTAACTGTTAACCGAGTCCAAGCTCGCGCCGCACGACAGGCCAATGAATCAGAGACGAGGTGTTGAGGCAGGGAAGACGATTTTATTCGGAAAGCCTGCAGACCGAGAAGATGGCAGACTAAAGTCTCAAAATAACCATCTTATCAGGGTTTGGATGCCAGTTTCTTTTATAGCACAGAGAGGCGGAGAAGATGAGAAAGTGAAGTAAAAAAGCCATAAGAAAAAAAAAAAAAAAAAAAAAAAAAAAGCCATAAGTTTTGCAAATATCCCCTGGAATGGCCAGCCTCGGGGAGGGGGTGTGTTAATTTCTTTCTTGCAGCCATCCACAGGTGGACAGGGTCCGGATGTTTCCCTGAACAAAGGCACTTTGGTTTAACATTCAGGCGGAGGGGCAGGGTTCCCCAAGGCAGGCCATTATGTATAGACAGTATCCTTTTAGTGAACAAAAGCGACAGGAAGCAAACGCTAAAGTAAAAGAAACAGATCCAACCCGTAGTCAGATTTGGCTCTTCCTGTTACATAACCAAAGGACACCCTTCTCCACGGTCACACCTCCTCTTACAGGCTTTTGTTCATACATCCCACCCAGCTTGGCCCCCACCACTGCCATGCCCTCCCACCTTCCAAATCCTTTGAGATCTACTCCAAAAAGCATTCATCATATCACTGTTCACTTAGTTTTATTTGGAATTGGGATGCTTTATAAAGAACATTTAGTTAGTCAAGACAAGTCTTTACCAGCCTTTGCCTAAAAGGATTTAGTTATAAAATACCTAAGGTGCTTCTTTATAATGTAAATTCCACCTTTGTGATGTAAATCTCATCGTATGACCCATGAGAGCAGTATTAATTTACTGACTATTTAATTATTCTCCCCTCTCCCCAAAAACCCCTGGGATGTAAGGATTCCAGGGGCAAGAAGAATATCTTCTACTAACATTCCAAAGTGCCTTTGAATCCTGGGAAAGCTAGAAATTGACCTTGAGAATGACAAATTGGGAAACCCCTTAAGTCCACATGGAATTAGGTGAAAAGCTGTTGCCTCCACGCAGTCCTGTGCTCCCCTTTCTCATTCTTTTGTTCTGTTTAACTGATGATACGTTTGATTACAGAGGTGTACCAGCTTCTTTATGCCACAGTCTGTAAATTTTTCTATTATTCTTAGAAAGAGCAAATCAAAACTAAGTGAATGCCAGTATTTTAGTTTGTGTAATATTGCCTTCAGGGTAAAACAGGAAGTCTGTGACTAAACACAAGACATAGAACAGTATTACTTATAAATTAGGAGCATTCGTTTATTCTTTAAAAATACGTAATGAGGGCTTCCCTGGTGGCGCAGTGGTTGGGAGTCCGCCTGCCGATGCAGGGGACGCGGGTTCGTGCCCCGGTCTGGGAGGATCCCGCATGCCGCGGAGCGGCTGGGCCCGTGAGCCATGGCTGCTGGGCCTGCGCGTCCGGAGCCTGTCCTCCGCAGCGGGAGAGGCCACAACAGTGAGAGGCCCGCGTAACGCATAAAAAAAAAAAAAAAAAAATACGTAATGAGTGCCTATTAAAGCCATGGCATGATTTCTACCAAAATAGTTTATTATTATGAACTGTGATTTTTAGTAATGGCTATTATATTTGTTGATAGCAGCTACCAGGTGTACAGAGGGACTGTTCACTGTTTATCATCTAATGCCCACACAATGAAACAGCAGAGGCTCTGAGAGGTAACTCCTCCCACCACACACACACACACACACACACACACACACACACACACACACACACACACACACACACCCACCCCACCGGGTAACGCAGCCTGGAAGGGCCTGAGTTAGGATTCAAATTGATACATTTTGACCCTGCCATGTTCCCCTGTTAGGTCCTATTGCAAAGAAGAGAGGGGTGGGATTAAAATACCCTCGGTCTAGAAAATACTTTGTAGGATTCATTATTAAAACCACAAACTTTTCCCATCTTTGGCTGGCGAGCAACTATCCAATTCATTAAAGTGATACTTCTTGAACTAGTTTTACCCATAATCTCCTTTCTTCACTTCTCAGTTTAACTCTTGATGCTTTCGGTTTTTTCTCCTCATTTTTCTTTTTCTTTTGCCCAGCCCTCTTCAGCTTAAAGCTGTGACATAAAGACTCTTGTGCATTTTGTTTGCTGGCCCATGATCTGGTCTACGGACTGTCTGTGGCTACTTAACCCACGCATCTGAATCTTGTTGATTAGTGTCAAGATTCAAACAGGTGGGCTATTCCTACAGTTTACTTCCTATCCCTCCACACAGTTATTGAGGCTACCTGGGGGCAGGTCCCCTCTAACTTGAGCCTTTATCCTCTGAGGTATTAAATTGGCAAGCAGATGGCAAAGTCACCATCGACTTTTTCTTTTCATTGGCTCGTCATTACGTAAGTAACCCATAACAAGGTAGCCCATATGGAGCAAAACATGATCACCCCAAGTTAGAAACGGCAGAGGAGAAATATCACCCAGGGTACTGCAGTTACTTGAAGGTGCACGTTCTCTTCCAGCCCAGGTGGTGCACCTGCACCGCTGGCCTTTCATTCTCATCTCTGTGTTCTCCCTCCCAGCCACCCACCCTCGCACCTCTTTTCCTTTATCAATAGCGCTGCTATCACCACTGACCTTTTAGTACAAAGAGAGGAAATAAGGAAACAGCTTTTCAGTATCCAGGAGAAAACAATCATAACCACAAGGGGAAAAAATAGGAATGGGCCAAAGGGTGGATTTCCACAAACTCCCGTCCAAAGGGGATGGATGGGGCTGGGTGATCAAGGGGCCCAGTTTGAGAACCCACTTAGAGGACCTGGTCTCTAACCCTGCTTCTGAATCTTTACATGATGGACTTAGAGAGGGGGTCCGGGCGGAGGCTGGGCGGGTCTTTGCTTAAGGCACTACTGTGACCTCTGTGTACTGTTAAAGATGAGGATGGGGGTGGAGCTCAGGGGAGATGGATGTCAGGAGAATTCAAAATGCGAAGCCAAAGAAAGGGCACCAAGTCATGATTCAGGAATTAGAATAACTGCGCAAGCAAAGTCAGAGGCCCCTGACCCACAGTCAGCGACCGAGAGGAAGGAAAAAGAAGCCGACGCCCCGGGCATCTCGCAGGCCGCAGTCGGAGGTGAAGCCAGGCCAGGACCCGCCCAGCCCATCTCCTGCCCGTCTCTCCCGCGGCCCGAGTCCGGGTACGCGCGTCCCATCGGTGCCCAGGCAAGTCTCACCGTAGGCGGGACAAGAACTTCGGCCTCCCGCCCGCCCAGGCTCGGGCCACGCCACTCCAGCACCCAGCCCTGTCTGTCCGCCCCGGCCACGTGGAAGCCGCCGACAAACCCCCGGGGCCAGAGGGCGTCGAGAACCTCCCCTCCGCCGGATCCTCTGGGGCAGCCGCCGCCGCCGTCGCTCTGCGGTCTCCTCGGTCCCCCTCGAGCCGTTCCGCCCGGTCGTCGCCGGACTAGAACCACAGCGCCCAGGTCCCTGCGCCCGTTCGTGGTCGCCGCTTGCGGCTGCCGGGACCCCCGCCCGGCCGCGGGCACCAAGCCCCCCGGGCCTGCGCCCTAGCTCGGAGCGAGACCGAGAGCCTGGCCACGCCGAGCCGAGGCCGCCGGGGACCTGATCCATTCGGGCCCTCATGGGGCCGAGGGGAGGAGGCGCTATCCCGGAAGGCTTCCCGGAGGCGAGAGTCCGAAGGATGAAACCCCTACTCCCTCTAGGCGGAGCGTAGTATTTTCATTTGACCCGCCTTTTTCCTTTCACAATGATTATTTTCTGACTAACCGCGTGTAGCACCCCTTTCCTTTCTCATGCCACTTTGGCTGTGACCCTCCTCTCTTCTAGAACAACATGTTTCATGGGGATAAGTCTTGGGAATCTTCCACATATAAAACCTGCGGCCAGGCTCACTGGGGGTTATTAATTTACTTAGAGTGACATCATGCGGTAAAGGAAGGACCACCCAGCGTGTGTTTCAAAGTGCTTGATACCTTTTGTTGACGAACAAGCAAGAGGCCCGGAGTGGGACGGGAGAACCCAAAGGCATTAACTGAAGTCGGAATCATGGAATCTTAGGAGCTGAAAGGGACTTAGGAGTTTCTGACTCTACCTTCCACGCATTTCCAGAAGCCCCGGGGAAGGCTTCCCCCAGTGCCCCCTTCAGACCTGTGCTTACACCTGGGAGCTAGACAATCTATGCAACCTTGACTTTAAAGAGATGAGCCCACCTACACCTGAACAGAAAGGGAAGCTTAAGATGGGGCTTTCACTGCTGAGCCTCCAAAAACGAATCAGATGTTCCATTACATGCCAAACACTCAAAAAACATTCGAAAGGAAGATATTTTACAAAAGGTTGTCAGATTGCTAAGGTGCTATGAACACTGGGTCCTTTAATTCTCCCTTCAACTAAAAAGCTGAAAGCAGATTTCTTAAAGTGCACTACGTGGGAATCAATGGGTGTTAGGTGAATAAAAGGATCCCATGTCAGATATGGATTAAATACTGGACTTATAAAAAAATCGCTTATAAAAAAATCACTTATCAATAAAAAAAATCAAACAGGTTTTTTTTTTCTTTTGCTGTATGCGGGCCTCTCACTGTTGTGGCCTCTCCCATTGCAGAGCGCAGGCTCCGGACGCGCAGGCTCAGCGGCCATGGCTCACGGGCCCAGCCGCTCTGCAGCATGTGGGATCTTCCCAGACCGGTGCATGAACCCGTGTCCCTGGCAATGGCAGACGAACTCTCAACCACTGCACCACCAGGGAAACCCTACAGTAGCACTTCTTAGACAAACTAATATGCTATGTAATTCTTCAATTTCCAAAACAGCACTTGGTTGTAGTAGCCAGTCCCAAGGTGGCCCTTAGCGTTCCTTGCTCCTGTCGTAATGCGCCCGGTGTAAGCGACTCAGGCACTGAATCAGGGCTGGTGAGCGTGACCAAGAGAACACAGTGGGGTGTGACCTCTGAGGCCGGGTCAAAAAAGGCATTTTTAAGTTTCCACTTTGGCCTCTTACGTAGATCTAATTCTGAATTCAATCTGCTGGTATTTTAATTAGGATTTTTGCAACTAAAACATACTTGTACTTTGCCTATGCCTTTCTTTTCTTGTACTGTTCTTGTCATGTCTTGGTACCAAGGCTGTATTAGTCTCATAAAATTAGCTAGATAATTTCCTTCTCTTTTTTTCCTCTGAAATGGTTTAAAATAGAATAAATGCTCCTTGAAAATTTAGTAAGACCACCCTCCCATCCCACCCCCAGTATAATCAGCTGGCCTGGTGGTTTTTTGAGCGGGTGGAGGAGAATGCCAGGAGAACCTTTTGATTACTAATTTAATTTCTGCCATGGCTATTGGTTTATTCAGAAGTTCTTTGTCTTCTTGGGTCAGTTTTTGACATTCATATTTTTTTTTAGAAAAGTAAATCTTTTATCAAAGTTTTCTTTAGTTCATCAAAAATTTTTATGTTCATGTGTGGTTTTGAAATTTTCCATTAAATCTATAGTGGTGTTCTTTTTCTTATTCCTAATATTGATTGTGTGTGTATATGTATGCATTTACTCTCTGTTATTGTTTTCCATTTTCTTAGTTTAGCCAAAAAAAACTAGCTTTTGATTTTGTTGATACTCACTGTTTCTTTCTGCTCCTATTATTTAAAATTTCTTCCTTTTACTCTCTTTATATTTACTTTATTTTTCTGCTAACTAATTGAGTTAAGTGCTATATTACTCATTTGTTTTCAAAATTTCTTTAAAACATAAAGTTAAGTCTACAAAATGTGTTTCTAATTCTTTTTGCTGCATTCAACTAATTTTGATATGTAACAAACGTATTATCACTCTGGTCTTAAATATGCTGCAATTTCCATTGTGATCTCTTTTTTAAATTAATTCAGAATTTATTCAAGAATGCATTGAAGAATTTCCAAAAGTGTATGTACATTATTTATTATTTTATTAGTACTTTTGTTTATTGTTTACTTATTAATTTTGCTATTATTTTATTCTTGAGTTCTCATATAATTACAGTATAGCCAGAGAATGAATGTGGTCTGTTTTCTATATATTTTTAAATTTGTTTAGACCTTATTACCTATTATGTTGTCAATTTTTGAAGATTTTTTGAAAATAATCCATTACATCAAACTTGTTATTTTTATTTCCATACCCTCAAACTTTTTTTTATTATGTGACCAATCAGTATCTTATAGAGATGTGTTAAAATACCCCAATATAATTATAGGTTTGTCTATTTTCTTTATGTAGGTTAATTTTGCCTTCTAGATTTTAAGGCATTTTTTTTTAGGTACATAGGAGTTCATGAGGACTATATAGTCCTCTTATTACTAAGTTCTTTCGTTCTTTATCCATGTTTTTGCCATAAATTGTATTTTGTCTGAAATTGATATTGCTATGCTTAGGGTTATTGTTTTTATCATTTGTATGGGACAAGTTTTCCCATCCCTTTAGCTGAAAAGCTTATATGGGTGGTTTTATTTTATTTGTAACTTTTATAAGAAGTCTATACCTAGTTTTTAAAATTTAATTTAATCATATAGTCTTTTTTATATTGAGTTTATTCTATTTTCCATTTTTTGATTGATTAAAAAATTATTTCTACTCTCTTAGTTTTGATTTTCTGTTCACCTTCGCTTTATCTTTTTCTTTTCTCCCCCTTTTCCTGAATTTTCTTGAACTAGTAAAGTTTTCTATATTTCCCCCCTTTATGGTTAGGAAGCTACTGATAGTGTTTTTATATTTTGACTATGTGCCTTTAGTTTTCTAACATACATATTAGACCACACAGTTTTCTAAATAATCCAAAATGCTCAGTGATTTTGTTTTTGTCCTGAACAACAATAGCCTTTAGCACATTTTATCTGCCCATTGGCATCACCTCTTCAATTTATTGTTATCTAGAGTTTTAGTTTTGTACTTCTTGAAACAAAACAAAGAAAAATTGAGATTTTTTTTAAAGTTAATAGTTTATAAACATTTGCTTATATTTTATCAATTTCTGTGCTTCCCCTGTTTTTTGTATTCCATACTTTTCCTCTAGGCTCATTTTTCTTCCAATAAAGTATATACTTTGATAATTATTTTAATGAAGGTCTTTGTGTGGTATTGCATTTCTGATCCATTTTTGGTCCATGAAATAACCTGTTTTGTTTTTGATCCAGCGTCCATCTTAATGGTTTTCTCCTTTTGTGACCTATCTGTCATTGCTATGGGTTTGGAGCAAGGGGGATGAGTTGAAAGGCTAACTTACGGAGTCATCTTGACTAGAAATCAGAGCTGATGGCTGTTGAGTTCCTGATCCTCAGAGGGCAGTATCAAAGCAGTACAAAGCAAGCAAGTGAGGCAACTTGCCTGAAAGGGGAAAAGAATAATTATGGGCATATGCAAGTTTCAAAAAGTATTTGGCTTTTCTAATCTTTATAATTTTTTTCTTGGTTCAACTCACATTGACGTTGGAGTGATAATGCTTGGTGTGCTGACCCCTGGCGGATTCAGCAAGTGTTTATTTATTACAATTTTTAAGAGTTGGAATAGATCTTATCAGGAGTTACCAATTCAAATGCTTTCAGAGGCCAGACAGGTCACGTAAATGTGTCAGGTAACCCCATATCTGACAATAGATCATGGTGCCAAGTGTGGTGAAGCTGGAAAATGCAGGCTCCACCAAAGGCCTATGAACTCAAGTGTTGGCAAAATACACACACACACACACACACACACACACATGTGAAACCCAGAGTGGGAGCTTGATTGGGCCAATCAGTTTGGCCAGACCTTCCATACATAAGGCTTAACAGATAGATTACACCTCTGTCTGGCCTGAGGTCACACTGAAACATGGTTTGTAAATTAATAACTTGCTCTTTCCATAATTCACTCTTACTTTCCAAAGATGTAGCAAAAACTCAACAATGCTATAAGGAGCTATTTTTAATTAATATTAAATATCTGTTGACAAGACTCAATGGTGGAAAATATTAATCTTCAAGTGAATTCATGTATCATTTCTGTGTTTTAAGTAGAAAGCCATTTGCGTTATATATTATTTGAGACATTGTACAGAGAAATTCACTACTTTAAAACTTAAAATATTACACAAATTTAAATTTTTCCTCTATTTTTTTATGCAGTTAACTTAAAGTTTAAGACTTTAAAATCAGCAACTTGTCCTGATATGCTATATTTTTAAATGGAGAGCATAATTGGAGAGAGTAAGAGTGAATCATGTAAGAGTGGCGAGAGCTGTGATAGTCTAGAACCAAAACGCTTTGGAAAAGTCCAAATAGCATTTCTACAAAGGATATTTTGATTAATTTTAATGGTAATTGTTAAAGGGCACTTAATCTTTTTTTTTCCCTAATTAATCTAAACTTACTTATACAGTTTTCTTCCAGGATCTGTCTGATGTTTCACTCAGAAACTTCAGTGGCTTCTTATTATCTACCATGTTAAATCACGGGTTTTCAGTCTACCAGTCCCACCATCATTCCCTCTGTTTTAACTACCATATTTCTGGAATTCAAGAAAGTCTGCCTGTTTCGCTCAAGAGAAGGGCTGCATCTTCTTGCCCCAGCCTTCCCCATATTTCACATGAATGTGAAGAAACAGAGTGTGGCATCCCCGAGGCAAATCTGCGATTCAGTCTACTATAGCAGCCAAGATGAGGTTCTTGCTTCCAACCCTTCTCTCACACTCTCTTCCCTTGATATGCTTTGTTCTCTACTAGACAGGCTCACTCGTAACCACTCAAGCTCCTAACAAAACTTTATGGCAGCATAAGAAACTTGGTGAATATTTACTGTGTGTGTGTGTGTGTATACTTATATATACACACATATACACACATATAAATACATACACATGCACACACATATATATACACATTATTTTTGATGGCTTGAAATAATGGCCGATGAGAAATTATTAAATGTAAAATACATTTAAAAAATGACATGTACATACAAACTCTAATATATACAAATGCCAGCTGCTCACGACATTTACATACAAACTTTAATAGCTTTCTAAGACCATATTTTCAAATGTTAGTGTGAGACAGAAAACTTTGTGGGTATTGTGAAATATGAAAATTCCCAGGTCCACCCTTCAGAGATTCTGATTCAGTGATATCGGGAGAAGTACAGACAGCAGGGCTTTTTTTAGCAAACATCACAAGTAATTCTGAGAGAGGCAGCTAATAGATGACATATAGAAAACCACTACCAGAAGGAGTAATTTTTTCCCCAAATAAAGCAACCCCTTTCCTGTTTCTATATTTATGAAATGATGTGCTTATTCCATAACTGGCATTATGAACATGTAAAAATTTCACAATCTTCTGTCATGCCAATTTTTGGATATTTAATATAATGTTTGGATTTTAATTTTGTCTATTTTAGATGTGACCTAAAATTCTCTTAAATAAGCTTTTATTTACAATAGAGCTCCATCATTTGTTAAGATACCTAGGAGGTTTTCTTCCTCCATTAAACACATTTACTTAGTTCTCAGACATATTTTAGTTTCATGTTAGAATCCCTTTTTAAAATGTGCCAGCAAGGAACACTTCTGAACTTATAAAAAAGAAGTTTGCTATTCATTTTCCTCGGTATGTTTCCATTGGACTTAGAATAGGTGATCAAGTATTGAAATTGCCTTGATTCTGGAATTTTAACTGGATATGCTCCATTATTTTGAGGTCAGCATCATACAGACTTCAGGGGATTCCTGGGGGGGAAAAACTGTCTTTTTCCCCTCAAACCACGGATGTCAGAATTTTTACATAAACTTACCTGTTCATGGAGCAACTAAAATGTGAATCACTTGGACTCTACTGTACCACCTAGAGCCCGGTTGACTATTAGTCAGACTAATGTAAACATGGTTTCTTCACACCATAGTGTGCAAAAGTTTCATTGGTGTATAGCACCTACAAAACATACTTTAGCTATTGAAGAATATAACATTATAGGCTGGAAGGCACTTTAGAAACTGAAGCATCCGAGTCCAATGACTTCACTTTACAGATTAAGTGAAGCCAAAAATCACAGGAACCTCATGACTTTCTTGAGGGTGAGACTGAGTCTTATTCATCCTCACAAACTTGTGCATGATCCTTGCAAAAGTTTTTGTTTATTTCTTTTTATATCAGGCCAGTCCTAACACAATAAACGTATGAAACACATCAGGTTTGTTGGATAAATAATGAACGAATTAAATGCTTTGATTTTCTAACTCCTATGTCCCATATCAGACCCAGAATAAGACAGCTTGACACCAGAATGACCTTCGGTACTTCCTGCAGGTAAGTGTGGACCCTGATGTATTTTAGTTTTTCCAAACAACTGCACACTGAGCTGTTTTCCTTCTTTTTTTTTTTTTTTTTTTGGCTCCTCCACATGGCATGTGGGATCTTAGTTCCCCGAACCAGGGATCGAACCCACACCCCCTGCAGTGGAAATGCGGAGTCCTAACCACTGGGCCACCAGAGAAGTCCCTCTTTTCCTATATTTTTACCAACACTGAACAATATCAATATTTTTTACTTTTTCCTTTATAAACATGGAAATTAGGCATTGATGTTTTAATTTTCCTTTTTTTATTGCTGATATTGTATAGCTTTTCTGACGTTCATTGGAAATTTTTCTTCTGTGAATTTGGAATACACTTCTTTATTGTCTTCTAACTTCCAATGTTGCTGTCAAGAAATAGAATTCAGGGCTTCTCTGGTGGCGCGGTGGTTGAGAGTCCGCCTGCCGGTGCAGGGGACACGGGTTCGTGCCCCGGTCCGCGAAGATCCCACATGCCGCAGAGCCGCTAGACCCGTGAGCCATGGCCACTGAGCCTGCGCGTCCGGAGCCTGTGCTTCCACAACGGGAGAGGCCACAACAGTGAGAGGCCCGCATACCGCAAAAAAAAAAAAAAAGAAATAGAATTCTGTTGGGAGCCAAGAAGTTTTCGCCATTAGAAGATGGCCGACATCCTGCTTCTCTTCCTGCTTAATGAGATAAAAGCCCGCGCCTAAAAACGAAAGCCCGCGCTTCCAACGAAAGCCCGCGCACGCAGCACCAATGATAATTTGCCAAATACTTCCCTTATTCTGGATCCCGCCCCCCTTTCTCTGTACTGTATAAATACAGCTACTGCAGCAATAAAAGTTTGAGGCTTGATCAGGATTTTGTCTTGCCTCCATTCTTTCGCGTCTCCTGCCCCTTCTTCTCTTTTCAACCCCTACAGGTTCCTCCTCGGACTCACAAGGATTTGTCCTGCTGGTCGGGACTCCCGGGGACGCCCGGGGCCGAGCACAGAATTCATTCTGATGTTTGTGTGAAACCTTTCTCTCTTTCTCTGGAGGCTTGTGGGCTCTTTTCTTTGTTCCTGGTATTCTGCAATTTCATTTCATGATGATATACTTTGAATTTTATCTGTTGCTTTTTCTGTATCTATTGAGATGATCGCGTGGTTTTTGTCTTTTCTTTTGTTGTGGTGGTGTATCACATTGATTGATTTGTTATGTTGAACCATCCTTGTGACTCTGCAATGAATCCCACGTGGTTATGGTGTATGATCTTTTTTACGTGTTGCTGAGTTTGGTTTGCTAATATTTTGTTGAGAATTTTTGCATCTATATTCATCAAAGATATTGGCCTATAATTTTCTTTTTGGTGGTGTCTTTGGTTTTGGTATGAAGGTGATGGTGACTTCATAGAATGTCTTTGGGAATATTCTCTCCTCTTCAATCTTCTGGAAGAGTGAACAGGACTGGTTTAAATCTTCCTTGTATGTTTGGTAGAATTTGCCTATGAAGCCATCTGGTCCTGGACTTTTGTTTGTAGGGAGTTTTTAAAATTATTATTATAGATTCTAGTGATAAGTCTGTTCAAACTATATGATGATATACTTTGGATTGGATCTATTCTGAGCAATTGGTAAGCCCATTCCAGGAGAGGTGTATCATCCGGTCTTAGGAAAATTTCTCTGATTTTTTTCTCTGATGGTATTCCCCTCCATTTTTGTTTGTTTGTTTCTGCTCTCCCATTCTGGAGCTCCTTTCATTCTGGATACCCCACCTCCCGGACCAGTCCTCCAATCATCTTTTCTCTACTATTTTCTTCCTACTTTCCAGTAGATTTCCTCAACTGTATCTTCTAATCCTTCTCTCAAGTCTTTCACTTCTGTGATATTTTTCATTTCTAAGAGTCCTTCTTTACTCTCTCAATACTTTTATTCTTAGAGCATTCTGTTCATACTCTGTTTATACTGTATCTTCTCTTAGTCCTCTGAAGATTTGATAGTTCTTCTGAAATTTCCTTCTCCCTGGAGAGTCTCTCTGCAATTTCCAAGTAACTTTTCCCTGTTTGTCTTGGTTTCTCATATTATATGCTTTTCTCTTTGGCTGTTAGAATATATAAACAAAAAGCAGATTGGAAGCTCTGAATGCAGGTGTCAGTCTTGCCGAGCCTGGGTTTCATCTTGAGAAGCTCTGACTGGGCTAGTTTTTTTTTTTTTTTTTTTTTTTTTTTTGCTGTACGCGGGCCTCTCACTGTTGTGGTCTCTCCCACTGTGGAACACAGGCTCCGGATGCACAGGCTCAGCGGTCATGGCTCACGGGCCCAGCCGCTCCACGGCATGTGGGATCTTCCCGGACCGGGGCACGAACCCGTGTCCCCTGCATCGGCAGGCGGACTCTCAACCACTGCGCCACCAGGGAAGCCCTGGGCTATTTCTTTAAGTCACCGCTGACATCAGTATCTTGGTGTCTCTCCCTTTAGTCTGCACGTTTTTCTGCCTGGAGGAAGCCAGTCCATCCTGCCTGAAGTATATGAGTATATGGCCTGGAGTATATGGCATCCTGGCTGCCAGCATTCTGGGGGCTCTGTTGGGGAGGAAGTTTGCAAGTCTTATCTTCAGTGTGTCAACTTTCATTTATACCCCCTGTTTTCCGCAAAACATCCTCATCCTCAACTTGTTCTGGTACCTTCTGTTTTGCTCTCTCTGGGAAAACAAACAACCCCAGTCCAATTTTGGGGGTGGGAGAGAGCCAGTAAAAAGACCGTGGAGATGGTGGAGACCATACTGAAATTCTAACTTAAACAGATAAGAAACCCATTCTCTCCAGTTTTTGGCTTCACTTCTTCATCCACTTTCATAGGTTCCAGATACATCCAATTCCTGAGACTTTGAGAAGTCTGTAGTGTAAGTCAGATTGCTTCTTGATTTTTTTCTACTGCCAGATTTAGGATTCAGTTTTCTAGGAACTGCTAAGTCAGCTGCCATTATCCATCTGCTTTGCAGATCCTAACGTTGGTTATTGCTTTCTCCTGCCTCCTCTGACCTTGAGAATCTGTGCAAAAATCAGACAAAGAAAGACACCTTTATTCTCATTTTTATAGGATTTCAGGAGGGAGTGGAGGTTAAATACATGTGTTCAATCTGGCATCTTTAATTAGTGGTCTCTATTTGTTCTTTCAGATGAACTTGAGAACTCCCCAAACTCTTGGTTTTATCCATTATTTCTACTTTTGCTTGCCTATCAATTAATTTCTAGTTTTATATTTATTTTTTCCTTTTCCTTTCCTTAGATTTGTTGTGTGGTTATTTTTATTACGTGCTTGAATTGACTGTTTAGTCTCATTTAATAATAAAAGCACTGAATCCTGAATTTTCTTCAGTGTATGATTGTGGCCAAATTCCATAGTTATTGATATTCAGTATTCCCAATGTCATTCAGTTCTAAAGAGCTTATAATTTCAATTTTGATTTCCTCACAGGAGTTATTTAGAAGAGCAGTCTGAAGTTTCCAAATGGGATTGATTTTGTTATCTTTTTGTTTATTAATGTCTAATCTTACTTCACCGGCCATCAGAAAAAGTAGAACTCTAAACATTTTACTAAAATTTTTGCTTATTTTTTATATTATGCCACTCTATTTTTAAAATTATTTTTACCACCTGTAAACTTTATAACTACCTTATGAAAACTGTGGAGACTTAACCTTAAAGTTTATGTAGCATAATGTTTTAAAAATATTTATATGCATAAAAATGCTTTTTCTACATATATAAGGCCAAGGTGTTCATCTGCTGCCAAGAGATGTTAGAAAATGAAAATTATTAAGATTCATTTGTAGAGAAGAAATGTAATGATGAACAAAGAGTTTTCAGTTTCTGATATTTAAATGGCATTTTGCAGGAAGACAACAGGCAAATGTGCCTGAAAGTCAGTTGAAAACAAACAAATGTTTAAATTCCTTTGCTTCTATTTAATAGATCCTATGCTAGGCGTGAATCACAAAGCAGTATTTCTCCCAAAGTTCATAGAAAATAACTTTGTCTGCCAATAGGGATTAGCCAAGAATTTGGAATCATAAGGTAGAGGATGTTAAATGGAGTAAAAGGGAGTTAGTCCCTGCTGGTCCTGGGGAGGTGTCTGGAAAGCAAGACAGAGAGGCCAGAGAAGACTGTGTCGTAGCAAGAGGGAGTCCCGTGTATGTCCTGGTTTCTCCTGGAGCCTTGGCTTGTTGAGGGAAACTTGCGTTAAGATGATGAGGAGGCTTCTTCTATTTCCACCTGGGACTGTGGAAGGAGCCTGAGGTACAGGGCAGCCCTGGTCTAACAAGGGAAGGCAGTGTAGTTACATGATGGGAGGATCTAAATCTGTGGCCCCAATTCCAGTTCACATCCTTGGAGGTAAGTGTTGCTGAGCTGACAGCCAGCAGGTAAGGACAAAGGATTGCTTAAGCTAAAGCTGGGATAGCAGATGTGTGTGAGGGTCCCAGCCTCTGTGAACATTGAAGGGAGGTTGATGAGACAAGAGAGAGGGGCAGCTGGGTCCTGATGGATCCTAGAAAGAACACACTGTGAATTCATCACCTCCAGAGGCAGACACCAGCAGGAAGCCCAGAGGAGAAGGGGACCATTCACCTCTCAGCAGACCCAAGTGCACAACCAAGGACCAACTTGAGATCAGGGGGTTCCATTTACCCTCAAATAACACGAGACCCAGGTGACCCCACCCCATGTTCCAGATACCATGTTAGAAAGAAGCAAGTGGGGGCAGTGAGAAATCGCAAGACTACCATCAGCCCCTCCCCCTCCAATAAACTGCGTTAAACCTAGAGATTGTTTAAATTATTGTTTTAAACAAATTGGAATCAAACTAAGCTGGACTAAAATTAAAAATTTTTCCCACTCCTCAGCAGCTGGTGGTTGTAAGGGTGTTCAGAATTATTTTAAGAGCACAGCTTCTGGACTTCCCTGGTGGTGCAGTGGTTAAGAATCCTCCTGCCAATGCAGAAGACACGGGTTTGAGCCCTGGTCCGGGAAGATCCCGCATGCCGCGGAGCAACTAAGCCCATGCGCCACAACTACTGAGCCTACGCTCTAGAGCCTGCGAGCCACAACTACTGAGCCCACGTGCCACAACTACTGAAGTCCACGCACCTAGAACCCGTGCTCCACAACAAGAGAAGCCACCGCAAAGAGAGACCCATGCAACGCAATGAAGAGTAGCCCCTGCTCACCACAACTAGAGAAAGCCTGCACAGCAACAAAGACCCAATGCAGCGAAAAATAAAATAAAATAAAAACAAACAAAAAAATAGCACAGCTTCTCACCTGGGAATCTTGCTAAACCGAAAATTCTGATTCACTAGGTCTGGTGTGGAGCCTGAATTTCACTGCTCATCACTGTTTGTTGGATATTATGTTTTCACTTCCCTGTTTCAAATTCAAATTCAGATACACGTTTACATTTGGCTGGAGAATTTCAAAGTAATTCTTTCTAGAAAGTTACGTGGCTGGTCTGAAAAATGTCTTTCTTTTGCCTTCAGAGCTGACCCATGGTTTGTCTGGTATATGGAACTCTCAGAAAATGTTATTTCCTCAGAAATTTGCCAACGTTGCTCCATGTTGTGTTTGGCATTTGGTGTTGCAAATGAGAATTCTGATGTCAGCAATCTCTTTCCTTCACAGTCAAACTATATTTTGTATTTATATTGGAAAATGCTTATTTTATCCTTAGAAATCAAATGTATTTTTCACTTTGTTTCCATTTTTTTTTGTGTGTGTGTGGTATGCGGGCCTCTCACTGTTGTGGCCTCTCCCGTTGCGGAGCACAGGCTCCGGACGCGCAGGCTCAGCGGCCATGGCTCACGGGTCTAGCGGCTCTGCGGCATGTGGGATCTTCCCGGACCGGGGCACGAACCCGTGTCCCCTGCATCGGCAGGCGGACTCTCTACCACTGCGCCACCAGGGAAGCCCTGTTTCAATTTTTTCAATAATCCTGCCAAACATTTGTGAGGCATTTTGAATTGGAATTCATATGACTCTTAAACTTGGAGAATTTTCCTTTGGGTATTTGTTCTGTTTTGCTTTTGTTTTTATTTTTTGGCTTATCCTCCATCTGCTTGATTGTTTCCTATCATTCCTATTTCACGAATATGGGGTCTCTTTGCTGTATTTTCATGTCTCATCTTTCCTTTTATAAAATCTTTTTCTTGGTCTTTTTGCTCTGTACTCTGAATGAGTTATTTACCCTTATAAATCATTATTTCCATTTTGGGGAATGTTGTTTTCAACAATGTTTTTAATAATTTAAAATTTTTTGACAGCTATGTTTTTTCATTTGAAAGAATTATTTCTTATTTTTGTTGTTAGTCCTATTTTACGGCAAGATTTATTTATTGTTGCAGTAGCCCTGAAATCAATGTGAAAATACATGTTTAAATATTGTTAAATTCTCTTCTGTTTTCTGCATTAATTCTATCTTACTGGGAGCATTTATCAACTATTCGACTTGGCATCATATTTTCAAGTGGCTGATGTTGCTCAAGATCCACGTTGCTGTCTGTCTCCATTTTCACCTGTGATAGTGGAGCCCATTGTATGGATGGAGACATGGGCTCTGTTAGTATCCATGTCAGTTTCACTGCAGGACGCTCCAGCTTAGGTGCAGGGAAGATGTTGGGGTAATTTTATCTCTTAAAAGCTAAAGGTCATCCTCCTGAGTCTAGGAAGCCAGCAGAGTTATTCTTTTCCCACAATGGCCAGAAAGAATTCACTTGATATGTGAGTTTCTCGCTGCAAAATAACCACTGGCAAATTCTCCAGTCTCATTTGTATTGTTTCAGTTGACACCTATGGCACCAGAGTTGCAGATGGTACCCATCTCCAGCTGTCAGTGATGAGAGAGCTTTCTTTTCCACATTAGGTGAGACACCTGTGTGAGGAACTAGGCGGGGGATGAAGACCAAAGACAGAGAGCATATTCTTAGGCTGCACTTTTGTCCACAAGTACCTGATAATAACAGTTGTGGTAGGAGGGATTTGAGTATCCACCTTCGGTGTAACAATCCATTTTATGCAAACATTCATAGTTTGGGAAGAGGAGATCCTTGTTTCCCTTACTAGGTAGTAATCATTTCCTACTCAAAGCCCATCGATACCAATCAAATTGTTCTGCATGTGAATGAGTTTGGAAAGAAAATCCCCTACAATTCGGAGCTGTAATGAAATGTAACAGGATGGTATTCACAAATACAGAAAAAAAATTTTAATTTCCAGGAAAGAACTTCATCTAAAAAAAACATATTTCATGGAAGCATGTGAGGGCTATAATAAAAACTATACATTTTACTTAGAGGCCTGACACTACTTGAACTTCAAGACTTACTAAAAAGCTACAATAATTTAGTCAGCATGATTTTGGTGAAAGAATAGACAAATAGATCAATAGAACAGAAAGGGAGCCCATAAATAGACTCACACAAATATACTCAACTAATTTTTGACGAAGGAGCAAAGAAAATTCAATGGAAAGAAGATAGTCTTTTAAACAAATAGTGCTGGAGCTGGACACCCATGTGTTAAAAAAAAAAGTGAATCTAGACACAGACTTTGCACCTTTCATAAAAATTAGCTCAAATGGGTCATATACCGAAATATAAAACACAAAACTATAATACTTTTAGAAGACACCATAGGAGAAAATCTACATAATCTTGGGTTCAGTGATGAATTTTTAAATGAAAAATTCAAACAAGAACTGATGAGTTGGACTGCATTAAGATTTTAAATTTCTGCTCTGCTGATGAATGGACAAAGAAGATGTGGTATATCTATATCTCTCTGTATATATATGTACACACACACAAACACTATGGAATATTACTCAGCCATAAAAGAGAAGGAAAATTTTCCATTTGCAACAACATGGATGGACTTGGAGGGCATTATGCTAAGTGAAATAAGTCTGACAGAGAAAGACAACTACTGTATGATATCATTTATATGTAGAATCTAAAAAATACAACAAACTAAAAAATATAACAAAAAAGAAAAAGACTCACAGATATAGAGAACAAATTAGTGGTTAACAGTAAAGAAAGGGAGGGGGGAGGGGTAATATAGGGGCAGGGGATTAAGAGGTACGAACTGTTGGTTTGGCCAAAAAGTTCATTCAGTTTTAAGTAAAAATAAAAGACACGTTTTTAATTTTCACCAAAAATATTATTGAACAATGTGTTCACTAATTGAACAAACTTTTTGGCCAACCCAATATTATGTATAAAATAAGCCTACAAAGATATATTTTTACAACAGAGGGAATATAGCCAATATTTTATAATATAATAACTATAAATGGAATAAAACCTTTAAAAATTGTGAATCCCTATACCGTACACCTGTAACGTATATAATATTGTATATCAACTATACTTCAATTAAAAAAAGACAAAATTAAAAGACAAAAACAAACAACTTCAGCTCTGCAAAACACATGACTAAAATAATGAAAAAACAAGCCACAGACTAGGAGAAAGGAGTTGCAAAGCACATATCTGATAGAGAACTTATAGCCAAAATATATAAATAATTCTTAAAACTCAACAATAAGAAAACAACCCATTTTTTAAATGGGCAATATCTGAACAGACTCCTCAATAAAGAAAATACAGAGGTGGCAGATAAGCATGTGAAAAGATGCTCAACATCATATGTCATTAGGCAAGTGCAAATTTAATAACAAGGAGGTACCACTACACACCTATTAGAATTGCTAAAATCCAAAGACTGACAAGAGCAAATACCAGTGAGGATGCGGAACAACAAGAACTCCCATTCATTTTTGGTGGGGATGCAAAATGGTACACTTCGGATGACGGTTTGACAGATTCTCACAAAGCTAAACATGGTCATCACCTATGATCCAGAACCCTTGGTATTTACCCAGAGGAGCTGAAAACTATGTCCACGCAAATCTGCACATGCATATTTATAGCAGCTTTATCCATAATCGGAAAAAGTTGGAAACAACCAAGATGTCCTTTAATAGATAAACTGTACTACATCCCTACAATGGAATATTATTCTGTGATGAAAGAAATGAGTTATCAAGCTACAAAAAGACAAGGAGAAACCTTAAGTACTTATTACCAAGTGAATAAAGCCAGTCTGAAAAGACTACAGGCTATATGATTCCAACTATATGACGTTTTGGAAAAGGCAGACCCATATGGAGACTAAAATGATCAGTGTCTGTCAGACGTCTGAGAGGAGGCAGGAAGGAATGAAAAAGTGGAAAACAAGGGATTTATGAATGATTACAGAATGAAACTATTCTGTATGATACTGTAATGGTGGATACATGACGTTAGGCATTTGTCAAAACCCATAGAACTGTATGGCACAAAGAGTGAAGGACATTTAGTTAATAACAGTGTGGTCCCATTGGTTCATATGTACCACAGTAACTCAAGATGTAGGGGAGGGCTTCCCTGGTGGCGCAGTGGTTGGGAGTCTGCCTGCCGATGCAGGGGACGCGGGTTCGTGCCCCAGTCCGGGAGGATCCCACGTGCCGCGGAGCGGCTGGGTCCGTGAGCCATGGCCACTGGGACTGCGCATCCGGAGCCTGTGCTCCGTGGCGGGAGAGGCCACAGCAGTGAGAGGCCCGCGTACCACACACACACAAAAAAATGTAGGGGAACTGTAAGCAGGAGAGAGTTGGGGTATGTGAGAACTCTCCGTACTTTCTGCTACATATTCTGTAAACCTAAAACTGCTCTAAAACTTAGTCTATTAATTAAAAAACAAAACAAAACTATACCTTCCCATCCACTTCCTACTCCTCATAATTTCCCAAGTGAAAGCAGGTTCCAATGAAAGATTGAGGGCATGAGGGGCAATGTGAGGTCTTTCTGGACGGGATGGTTCTTACCTCAGTAGCACCTGTGTGCCATATTGCTGAGTATTCAAGTATTCACGTGATGGTCTTGCCTCTCCATTTGGAAGCATGTTCTTTAAGGTGGTCGGCTAAGTGCCTTGCATGTAGTGGGTTGTTTTTCATTAACCATCTTATTTTATTTTATTTTTTTTGGTCGAGAAGCAGGGCATGCAGGATCTTTAGTTCCCTGACCAGGGATCGAAGCCACACCCTCTGTGGTGGAAGTGTGGAGTCTTAACCACTGGACCCCCAGGGAAGTCCCTGTAGTGGATTCTTGATAGCTACTAGCTAAATCAACCTCATTCTGTACCCACTCTTCCAATTACTTTTGGTATTTCAAACCCGAGGATGATAAATTGTCAAATACGCTGCCACCAGCATGAAAAGAATTAAGATGTCAAATTATACTATTGGCCCTCAACTTCACATGAGTTTTCTACTGGCAAAACACTTTTACACAGCCTTCTTCAAACAAATTGTACAGCCAGATTAAAGGATGGCCTGTTAATAATTCAGGAATACTGTTCTATGTTATGAAGTAACAGAAGAAAAGAAACTGGTCAATGTGACAAAACATTGAAGGTGATCCACCGGCTGATCTCAGATTAATGTGCCTTGATTTTGCGCCAGTCGATTCTCATCACACGACTGTGTAGAGGGCATTAAACTCCTTGGGCTTCTATCCATAAAGAAAATAAATCTTGACCTATGGCTCATTTAACTAATTATAATTTTTATTTTGAAGAAAAATAATTAGTTTACTTGGTCTGGCAGGCTGAATAATGCTCCCTTTTCCCCCAGATGTCCACACCCAAATCCCTGAGACCTGTGAATATGTTACCTTATAGGGCAAAAGGGACCCTGCAGATCTGATTAAGTTAAAACTGTTGAGAGGGAAGATTATCCTGGGTCATCAGGATGGGCCCGATGTGATTACAGTGTCCTCGTAAGAGGGAAGCAGGAGGGTCAGGGTCAGAGAGAAGGTGATGTGGCAACAGAAGCAGTGAGGGAGAAGGAGAGAAGATGCTACGCTGCTAGCTTTGAAGATGAAAGAAGAGGCCAGGAGCCCAGGAATGTAGCAGCCTCAGGGAGCTATTAGCAAAGGTGAGGAAATGGATCCTCCCCTAGAGCCTCCAAGGAAACCAGCCGTGCTGTTACTTTGACTCTAGACCCATGAGACTGATTTTGGACGTCTGACTTCCACAACTGTAAGCTAATAAATTTAGGCCATTATGTTTGTGGTAATTTATTACAACAGCAATAGGAAACGTACATTCAGGGAAAGAGAATCCACTTAGTAGTAGTTTTCATTCTGGAACAAACTGATTTGAAATTAAGAAAACAAACAACAGAAATGCAAACAAAACTACAATAAAATATCACCTCACACTAGTCAGAATGGCCATCATCGAAAAATCTACAAACAATAAATGCTGGAGAGGGTGTGGAGAAAAGGGAACCCTCTTGCACTGTTGGTGGGAATGTAAATTGATACAGCCACTATGGAGAACAGTATGGAGGTTCCCTAAAAATCTAAAAATAGAACTACCATATGACCCAGCAATCCCACTCCTGGGCATATATCCAGAGAAAAACTTGGTTCGAAAGTATACATGCACCCCGATGTTCAATGCAGCACTGTTTACAACAGCCAAGACATGAAACAACCTAAATGTCCATCACCTGATGAATGTATAAAGATGTGGTATATATATATATATATATATATATATATATATATATATATATATACACAATGAAATATTACTCAGCCATTAAAAAGAATGAAATAATGCCATTTGCAGCAACATGGATGGACCTAAAGATTATTATACTAAGTAAGTCAGACAAAGACAAATATCATATGATATTGCTTATATGTGGAATCTTAAAAAAATGATACAAATGGGCTTCCCTGGTGGCGCAGTGGTTGAGCGTCCGCCTGCCAATGCAGGGGACGCGGGTTCGTGCCCCAGTCCGGGAGGATCCCACATGCCGCGGAGCGGCTGGGCCCGTGAGCCATGGCTGCTGGGCCTGCGTGTCCGGAGCCTGTGCTCCGCAACGGGAGAGGCCACAGCGGTGAGAGGCCCGCGTACCGCCAAAAAAAAAAAAAAAAAAAAAAAAAAATGATACAAATGAACTTATTCACAAAACAGAAACAGACTCACAGACTTAGAGTATGAACTTATGGTTACCAGAGGGGAAGGGTGGTGGGGAGGGATAGATTGGGAGTTCGGGATTTACATGTATGAAAAAAGAAGAAAAATAACAACAGAAGGACTTGTGTGTGTGTATGTGTATGAAAATATGTCCAGTCAATCCGGGGGCTCCAGGAAAACTGAAATTCTACTTGGGGAGGACTGGCCGTTATCCAGGAGTCTTGGGAAGCAACACACATCTAACCAAAAGGAGTGGATGTTTAATGGTTGGACTTAGATTAAAATTAAGAAAAATGCAAATGTTCCTGACAGTGTGTAAATCAGAATTTTCAAAGGAAAATGCTAATTAGTGGATGAGTTAAATGAGGCAGATCCCATGCACTGGAGGCCAGGAGACTATATTTGGCGATTGTGCCCTTTACACTGGGGTCAAATCCCCATTTTGTTTCTGTCTGGAGAGGCTGGACATATCCAGTGTGTTGGCACACTCTGTAAAGGAGCGCTCTCCCTTGAGAAGCATCAGCTTCACTGGGGATCAGGGAAATGTCCATAACCTCAAGAGAAACAGGTAGAAGAAAGGAGAGTAGTAGCAAGTCAGAGTTCAGGTCTGGAAGGAAACTGTGTTGGGAGACTTAAATCAGATGTGTAATAGGAGCAAAACTGGAAACTCATAGGAAGAAGGGATGCATCTGACTCAGAAAAGGAACCAAAGGATTCAAGTCAGAGCCAGTCTGGGTGAACCCCACACACTCAGTCCGTCAGGGGCCCTTTCTTCAGGTGGCTGCTACTTCCAGACACCAGCAGACTTGGAACTAATATTCTCAGTCCCACTTTGCTTCACGTGTATGTGTGACCACAGCCTGAAGAAAACAGGTAAAGAGGTGAACATTTTTTGTGGAGAGGGGAGCTGGGAGAAGGCTGGATAGAAAGGCAGAATTCATTTTCAGAGAGTGAAAATACAAAGGGGAGATGCCTCTGAACATGAAGAATTTAATTGGCTTCACAAAGTAAAGTCAAAATCATGATAATTAGTAAGATATATATTATGTATTTAGCTCATCAGAAAATTCTTTCTATGACTGAAAGTAAAAAGCGCAGGTTTGGGTCAATTATTTTTCCAAATACAATTTAGCACACTTCATAGTATGCTAGAAAATGAACATGTGAATGGTAAAGTTTATCAGAATCTTTGGAGGAATAAGGCATTTTGGGAAATAGGGAAATGAAGGTGTGAAAAGGGAAGTGACTTGCTGAGAATTAAGACAGTATAATTATTTTATTTACTCCTGTTACTGATTATTTTTGTAATGAGTGGAATTACCATTCAAAGTACCTCCTCACTGATATTTTAATTTTGCTTCAACATAATTTTAATTATCTTCTAGGAGGAGGAATTAAGCAAGTTTACATACAATGATAAACTAGATATAAGAAAAGCATCTTTATATTTTATACAATTGTCAAATGCTTGTTTCTCATTAAAAACATTACATCATTGTAAAAGTGAACTTCATCTTATTGTCACGTAAGTAAGTCCTGAATTCAACTGTAAGCATAAAAAGATTGTGTATGTAAAACATCATGGTTCAGTTTATCTGGAATACGCATGATGAGTCAAACAAGAGTTGTTTTTTTCATTCTGGGCTTTGCCTTCCTCCCCATCTTTCCCATCCCAGTAAAGAGCACCTCTACCCACCTCTCTGCCCAAACCCTGAAGTCCTGTTTGGGTCCACTTTAGCTTCCACATTCAATCAGCAGGATTGTTCGTTCTACCTCAAAAACAAATCCCCAATCCATCTCATTTTCAGTCTTTACCTTCATCATCCTTGTTCAAACGCTACCATGATCTCTG
Source organism: Phocoena sinus (assembly GCF_008692025.1). NCBI lineage: Eukaryota > Metazoa > Chordata > Mammalia > Artiodactyla > Phocoenidae > Phocoena > Phocoena sinus. The sequence continues at coordinate 13,931,656 of NC_045769.1, read as the reverse complement.
AAGGAGATTACAGGCACACCTTGGAGATATTTCAGGTTTGGTTCTAGACTACTGCAATAAGCAAGTCACATTAATTTTTTAGTTTCCCAGTGCACATAAAAATTGTGTTTACACAATACTGTAGTCTAGTAAGTGTGCAATAGTATTATGTCTAAAAAACCCAATGTACATACCTTCATTAAAAAAATACTTCATTGCTAAAAATGCTAACTATCTTCTGACAACTCAGGGTTGTCACAAAATTTCAACCTGTAAAGACTGCAATATCTGTGAAATGCAACAAAATGAGGTATGCCCATGCTGCAAAACCCTTTAAATCAGGCTCCTGTCTCTCAGTCACCACTGTGTTGCTAAAGTAACAATTTATTTAAAACTTTTCATTCGAATTGTCCCTCCTCTGATGAAAAATCTCCACTGGCTTTCCACTGATTATGTTTAAAGTGCAAGCCAAACTTCTCAAGGTCTACAAAGATGTTGAACTATTTCTAATCTATCATATTTTTAAAATTAGATTTATTGAAGTACAATTTACATACAATAAAATTTACCAGTTTTAAGGGTCCAATTAAGTGAGTTTTGACAAATATATACAGACATGTAGTGACCACCACACTCATTATGTAGAACAATACCATCACCCTCAAAATTCCCTCCTGGTATTTTACAGTTAATCTCCTCCCCCAATCCCCTGGCAATTTTTTTCTTTTCTGTAAAGGGTTAGATAGTAAAAGTTTTAGGCTTTGAACCCCATACTTTCCATCACAACTACTTAAAGACAGCCATAATACATAAATGACACATAAATGAGCAAAGCTCTGTTCCAACAAAACTTTATTTACAAAAGTAGGCACCAGGCCACAGTTGGTCCATGAGTCATAGTTTTCCGACCACTGATTTGTAATCTTCATGGAATTATGAGAAATTTTGTCCATTATTTGGTCAAATATTTTTCCCTCTCCCCTTCCTCTCCCACTGGGATTTCAATTACACATATGTCAGACCACTTAATATTGTCCCACAAGTTGTTGATGCTATATTTTTTTGTTGTTCTTTTGTTTTTAGTTTCTCTGTGTTTCTTTTTGGATAGTTTCTATTGCTGTCTTCAAGTTGGTGACTAATCTGCTTTAATCTCATCCAGTATGTTCTTTATTTCAAACGTCTTTTTCATCTCTAAAAGTTCCATTGGAATCTTTTTTACATCTTCCACTTCTCTCCTCTTTTACAATCTTGTTTTTCTCTCACTGTTGAATATGTGGGGTGCATTTATTGTAGCTGTTTTAAAGTCCTTGTCTCTTAGTTACATCATCTCTGCATTGTAGGTCTGTTTCTTTTATTTTTCTACCACTTATAGATCATATTCCACTCCTTGCATGTCTCGTAATCTTTTTATTGGATGTCAGATGTTGTGAATTTTATTTGTTGACTGCAGGATTTTGTTGTATTCCTTTAAATACTGGTTCACCATTAAGATACTTGGACTCAGTTGGATTCTTTTCAGGTTTGCTTTTGATGTTTGTTGGTGTAGGTCTTTGTCTACTGCTAATTTTGCTTCACTACTACATTGATACCCTTCTGAGGATTCTACCCAGTGCCCCGTGTTTTGTGAGACTTTTCCACTTGGCTGATGGGGGCACAGATTATTCCCAGTCCTGCATGGGCTTCAGGACTGTTCTGCCTTGTCCTTTCTGGTGGATCTTTCCTTGGCTGTGGGTATTTCCTCTCATGAATGCTCAGCTCAATACTCAGCCAAAGACTTGAGAGGACACATCTGCCAGTGTCCAGGGCTCTCTCTTGGTGCAGTTGTCTCCTCTCTGGACTACAACCCACAAATTGTAGCCAGTCTTTTACCTCCCTAAACTCTGATCTTGGATTCTTCAAATTAGAAGGGCTGCTAGGCTGAGTGGGTTGATCCCTCCCCACACGTCAACGTGGAAACTGTCTCCCCATAAGAACCTAGTGCAATTGTAGGGATTACCTTGGTTTTTCCCCTTTTCTCAGGGATCACAGCTCTGAATTTAGGGCTAGAGTGTAAATCTCATCACTGTTACTCCATCATGGCTGAAACTGGGAGTCCCCTTGCCTTGCCTATCTTTATTACATTATCTTCTACTTCTCTCCCAGATTTCACACTGTGCTTCAGTTATTTGCTCTCCTCTTGTCCCTTGAATCCGTAAAGCTTCTTCTCTCTGATCCTTTTTATTTGTCACACACTCCACCTAAAATACTTTTTTCCCAGATTGTTGCTCATCTCTCTCTGTATTTAGGTTTTAGCTCAAATGCTATTTCTTTGGAGAGAAATTTTCTAATCACTGATATAATTCAAATGTAACTCCCTACTATTCCTGTCACTCTTTTTTTTTTTCTACTGCATATATGGTTCTGGAAACATAGTTTAGCTATTTGTTTACTAGTTTATTATCTGTTTCTCCCACCAAATGTAAGGTCCATAATGGAGAACACTTTGCTTCCCTATTTCAATGCCATATCCCAGTTCCTAGACCAATACCTGCCACACAGTATGTGCTCAATAAATATTAATTAACTTAATACATAAGGAGAAGTATGGGAAGACGTCTCAATATTCTATGCTTTCTATGCTTACAGTAACTGATGCTTTTAATTATTTTCTAAATACTATAAAGCCCTAAAGTTCATAAATACAATGACTTAATAAATAATGATATTCCAAGAAAACTTGGGAGGTTCTGTATGGGTGAAAGATCTGTCAAGGATGCTTTGGGTAGGAGGTTGGTAGATGAACTCTATATTCTAAGTTTTCTGCTTTTTGTGAAGGTTACCGATGACCTGCCTGTTGCTACATCCTGTGTTTTATCCTCAATTCTCCTCACACATGAATAACCAGCTGTTTTTAACATTGATGATTACTTCCCTTTTTTTAGAATTTTTGTATGAATTACATTTGCTGTACAATATATGTTACAGGTGTACAATATAGTGATTCACAATTTTAAAGGTTATACTCCATTTATAGTTATTATAAAATATTGGTTATATTCCCCACGTTGTACAATATATCCTTGCAGCTTATTTTATAACTAATAGTTCCTCTACCCCTATAAAGCCCTTTCACCCTTCCCTCTCTCCACTGGTAATCACTAGCTTGTTCTCTATATAGTGTCTGCTTCTTTTTTCTTATATTCACTAGTTTATTTTTTAGCTTCCACATATAAGTGATATCATACAGTATTTATCTTTCTCTGTTTGATTTGTTTCACTTAGCGTAATACCCTCCAAGTCCATCCATTTTGTTGCAAATGGCAAAAGTTCCTTCTTTTTTATGGCTGAGTAGTATTCTATTGTATATATACCACATGATTTCTTCCTTTATAAACATGTTCTTTACTTGGCTTCTATGATGCAATGCCATATTCTTTTGGCTTTTCTCCTTCCCTGGCCACTTGCTTACACTCTCATTTCCTAGACCCTCTTCCCAACCTCTTAATGGTGAGGTGACTCAGATCTCAAATCCTTAAACCTCTTCTCTCTTTAATCTCAACTCTGGTATCAGTCCAGGTCCAATCAGGTGACAGATACTACACAGTAATTTAAACAGGGGAAGTTTAAAATAAGGAATTATTAAGCTATTTGGGGAAAGTTGTGAAGATCGCAAGAGAACCCTAATGGGCACCTTAGGGTTGACGAAGAGTGCCAGGACAATCGAAGAAGGTGCAGGTGCAGTCCACTGGAAGGAGGAGAATCTCCTGACCCATCATCACCTGGCAAGCAGGAACAACCCTCTGGGATGCAGGCAAGCCAAGGCTGATGGCAGTTGTGTGGAGGGAGTTGTGCGGCTGTAGGTACAAGGACTTTTGGAATTGACAGTGTCCATGCTGGAAAGGCCATGAGGAACAAACCCCAGGATGTAGGTGAGCAGAGGATTCAGTGGCTTAACAGAGGGAATTGGTTGTACAGAGGGTTTGGTTGTACAGAGGGGGTTGGTTGTACAGAGGGGTTGGTTGTGCAGAGGGGGCTGGCTGTGCAGAGGTTGGTTGTACACAGGGGTTGGTTGTACAGAGGGTGCTGGTTGTACAGAGGGAATTGGGTGTGCAGAGGGGGTTGGCGCCCCACCGCAGGCACTGCTGGAACCAGGGGCTAGAGAGCCGCTGTGAACTTCTGTGCATGGCTTGGCCCAGATGGCTAGAACGCTGCGTGGGATGAAAGTCGAATGGCTGGTTTATTAAGGCCTCTTGGCATGCTTGGGGGGTGGGGCCTGAGGAGAGGGTGAGGGAGCAGCGATCTTGGCTGAAGTGCAGGTCCACACTGTCTGGGGTTCCCAGCCAAGCTGCTAAGCCTGAGTCAAGGGCTTAAGAAAGCCCTGAGGGTGGCGGCTAAATGCTGGAGAGAGCTACACCCTGTGGGCCCAAGAAAAGGGCCCTCCCTTAGATCCTGGTGGGTGAGCCACCAGACCCAGGACAGAAAACTCTTTCCCCTGCAACGTCCCATCAATACCTTCTACTGATAGAGTTTAACAACGTGTCAGCGGGCAAAGGAGAACTGTTTAAAGGGCGCAGGTCCATTTGCACAGATGAAGGGCGCATTTGGAGCTGAGAGGCATCACGTGGATAACTGACACATGTCCTTGGTATGTTCTTCCAGTCTCATGGCTTTAAAGACCATCTACCTACTGACAACTTTGAAATTTATTACTTCCACCCCACAGCCCTGCCCTAAACTGCAGATGTATATCTAACCGCTTACTCGATGTGCACACTTGGTTGTCTGCTAGACACTGAAACTTTACACGCTCTAAACTGAACTCAACTCACCCCTCCCTGAAAATAAAATGATCAGTTTTGTTGTGAACCTAAAACTGCTCTAAAAAATAAAGGTTATTAATAAAAAATAATAAATGTCAAAAATCTAAAAAAATGAAAAAAGAAAACTACCCTATTCACCTTCTCCCCCTATTAGGTAATGGCAAATCTGTCTTTTCAGTTTCTCAGACCAAATGCCTTGGTGTCATCTCTTTCACTGCCCACATCCTATCAATCACATTCTGCTTGTAAAATATATGCGGAATCTCATCACTTTTCCGCATCCACTTCCACCACCCTGGTCCAAGCTCTCATCATCTCCCACCTTGGGCTATTGCAGTAGCCATAGAACATAGCCGCTAGAGTGGTCTTTCCAAAGGATGAGTTAGAGGGTGTCATTCCTCTGGTTAGCCCACACAATGGCTCTCCATTCCACTTGGAGTAAAAGCCAGTCTTCTCCAGGGCCTACAGAGTCCTCCACCATCCGGCCCCTCTTACCTGCCACTTCTCTCTCTCCCTCCCTGACTCTGCACTAGCAATGTCAGCTCCGTCGCTGTTGCTTTAACACTTTAATCAGGCCTTTCAACTGTCTTATTTCTCCGCCTGGGACATGTTTTCGTGATACTGGCACGGCCTGCTTGCTCCTTCACTTCTTCCGAATCCTACTAGTTCAAACGCGACCTTCTAAATAAGACAGACTTACGCTCATCGTCCTGCTCAGAATTAGGGCCTAACCACCTTCCACCATGCCACTCCTCGTGCCCTTGAGCTGCTTTTATTTTCTTCTCACAGTTCTTATCACATTCTTCATGTTATATAATTCATTATATTTGGCAATTCTCCTCAGTGCACTCTTCCTGAGGGCAAGGTTTTTTGTCTATTTTGCTCACTGCTGAGTCTACAGGGCACAGAGAAGATATATACCTAAATAGGTGTGAAGATACATATTAAGTATGGTTAACTACTTAAAGATACATAATATAAACAAATGAATTCTATGTAAAACTGTATTAGTCAATGTAAGTTAACTAAATTTCATTACATTCATATTCTTTAAATGTAGTAGGTTACATATGATACACAAACTAGGTAACAGATTGGGAATGTTCAATTAACAGCAACACCCAAATTCCACCTGTGGATCATGGGAGTTCCCATCGCTAACGTTGGTAGCTTCTGAAAATACGCACATCTTATAAGTTGTCTGCACATACTCTGTCTGAAGTGAATTCAGTAATGGGATTTGTTATTGTCACCCAATCCTCCACGGTCCCCTTTTAACTTCTTCACTCCTTTTTCAAGAAAGTTTGTTTCGTTTTTAGTAAATCCGGACAAACTTAAAACAACTACAAGTCAATGTAGAGGCAATTTTACATTACGCAATTACACGCCGTCATTCTGGAGGTTAGATTTCCCCTACACTTCAGAATCCAAACCCAAGTTGCCCCGCAAACTCTCACAAAGCCAGGCCCTTTACTCCTCCCCTCCTTGTGTCTTAGTCTCCTTTACTGCTGAATAGCAGTTTCACCACTGCAGTTACTTTGTTTCCATCTGTAGCACAGAAGCAATGAGGCTGTTAGAGGCAAGCATACTGAACAAGACAGCAACTTGCAGCCAGACTCTGCCAGACTTGGAGGGAGGCCACAGACAAGCCCCAGACAAAAGGCACAAAACCTTACTATAGTTGATGCCAGAATCATGAGATCAGATTCTATATCCACTCACCTCTTCTCAAAAAAGGTGCATACATGTGTAACACAGTTGCAGAAAGCTGACACCAGAAATTACAAAAAGAATATAAACCACGTAAATCTTTGGCTGTGCTAGATCAATGCAGCATTTTTGTATATATGTAGACATTTTTTGTTTTTGCTTTTCTAGTATGTACATTTCTTACCAAAGAAGGAAATTATTTACATCACAATATCTGATAATACACACTTAACCATGTGAAGTTAACTTCATATGAATACAACTTTAATACTTATTAGTCAACCAATTTCCTTCTATGCAGGCTTATATGTATGCATACATTTTTTGCCCAACAGAATTTTACTGATATTTCATAATACACTGTTTCTTAGCAAAGGTAGTGAAGTAAAATGGGTCTAAACTCACTTTATTACTATGTGGTTTGCCATTTGATAAATTATATATCTAGTAATTTATAACAGAAATTACCATCTACCCGATACCGAATTTTAAGATCTAATGTCACTCCTCATGCACACACAAATGTGCATACCCAAACCCATGGGCACACACACACACACACACACACACACCCAAATCCATGCACGCGCGCGCACGCGCGCACACACACACACACACACACACACACAGTTGATCTTTGAACACAGGTTTAAGCTGCACAGGTCCACTTAAACACAGAATTTTCTTCAATAAATGCGTACTACAGTACATGATCCATAGTTGGTTGAATCTTCTGATGCAGAACTGCAGATACAAGGGGCCGACTAAAGTTATACACTGATTTTCGACTGGGGGTGGGGTGCGGTAGGAGAGGGTATCAGCACCCCAAACCCCTCATTGTTCAAGGGTCTATTGTACATACATATATACATGTACAAAAACATTTATACAAAATTGGCTTTCATAATAAGAAACTACGGTATAGCACAGGGAACTCTAACGGCCTATATGGGAAAAGAATCTAAAAAAAAAAAGTGGATACATGCGTAAACATAACTGATTCACTTTGCTGTACACCTGAAACTAATACATTGTAAACCAACTATACTCCAATTAAAAAAAAAGGATTTCAATAATTTGATTGTATTGTACATAACTCTTTTAGCAACTCACTTTTTGGTCTTACTGATTGCAAAGTAGGAAATATGGGGCTTTTAAGGAAGGATTGTAGGAAGTTCGTAATAGATAATTAGGCCTTTTATTTCAAGATACACTAGTTCAAAGGCAAGGGGAGAACAGTATGAACTGGCTTAGTATATAAATCAAAGTTTCTAGGTAATAGGCTGTTGATTAGAGCATGATGTAATGAGGCTAATACAGCAGCCTGGGTTCATAAGCAGGGCTATTAACTATACAGAACGGGGAGGACCCTACCCATTGTCTCATAAGTGAATGCTGTTATTAAGGGGTGGAATGAAGTTAGCATTTGAAAACTAAGTGACAGGTATCGCGCTAAGAGCTATTACAGTGAAAGCATGCCAGCAGCTGCTCCTTTGATAAACTCTAGTTCCAAATTTTCTAAGTAAAGCTACAGAGGGGAAATTCTCCCTCAGGAGCAGTAACGCCATTTGTCACCTAGTTCTACCACTGGATTCCTGGTTGAGGCCAACGGAGAAGTAAACATTAGAAAGATAAGTAAACATTAACATGCTGTGTATCCATACTTGGGTTGAAGCGGCAATTACTGGCCTTAAGGGAGTCACCTCCTGTCAGAGTAAGTGGATGATCCTCAAACCAGACTAACTCTCCCTGCAAATACTTTGCACCATTAGGATTACACTGATAATGGCCAAAACTATGGTTTACACTTGTTTATGATCTTACAAGGCTGGCAACACAAACATACCGATTTTTTTTGTCACCCAGATCTCATTAAATTGATTCTAAACCAATGGTTCTTTATGGGAGAAAAAAATCAAATCAGTTCAGTGGGCACTGACTTTTTTCTTAGAATCACTCTTTTAAACTCATACTAATGGGATGGAGGTCACTGGGCTTTGAACACTTGGTTTCTAAATTTAATTTCTCCCAGTGGAAATGCCTAATTAAAATTCTAAGAACACAGGTTCCCCTTTGACTATGAGGACAATATTACAATATTACTGATCCAGCCACCGCCCCCCCCAACCCCGGATTTAGGAGGATCCACTAATGACAACTGATCGGTTGTGATTAATACTGTGATCTGTGACCATGAGTAGCTTGAAATTAACTGGTCCACTTGGTAATCAAACCACTTGACTTGACCAACATGTTGCCATAACCAGCTGAGGTTTAAATAAGTACATGTAAGATGTGTAAGAGCATCTCATAACTTGCATACCATATCAAATAAATGTTCTCTTCAATTAAGAAAACTGGGAACTTATATGCTTTATTATAACACAGGTAATCTAAAGCAATGGTTCCTGATTTAGCTGCACAGAATCACCTCAGACCTACTAAATCATAATCTACAAGAGGCGTTATGTTTTTGTTTGGTTTTAAAGCTTCCTTAAGAAATTCCGGTGTACTTCTAGGTTTTAAAACACCAAAGCACTTGTCACTCCTCTTCTGGAACAGCTTTTAAAAGCTACTGCAACCTGTCACTCCTTTGAGAATGGATTGCATTATTTTCTAATCAGCTCAAGTCAGGTGGATTAGATGCCTTACTACAAATTTGGATAATACTAATTTCGGTCAGAAGATAGTAACTTTGCTTTTCTTAGGAGTACTGCAAAACACCTCTGCAGCCAAACCTAAGAGGGGGAATTTTTTTTAAAATGATACTATAAACATAGTACTGTAATATCTTACAGAAAAATCTGAACGAACTTTTTGGCCAACCCAGTATGTGTAGACTTTCTTACTTTAAAGCATTCCCCTCCCACCCCACCCCCTTCATTCCGATGTAGAAGTTGCAACAGGCTTTTGACAGAGTCTATTTCATAGTTACATACACTGGTTGCCTATTGCTAGAGCTACACACTGGAACAAAATGCAGATCTCATCCTTCTCACTTGATTCCATGCCCTTTAGGTAAGTTTTGTCTCTTTCTGCTTACAACTGCATTCCATTAAAAAAAAAAAAAAATCAGTCTAGTGGTTATTTTTTTTTTTAATACAGAGGATAGCATCATGTAGGAAATAAAAGATTAATTCTATATTGTTATCTGACATCAGTTCTATAAACTTACTATAAACAAAATAATTCACATATACCACATACAGTGATATGCACAGCTAATATTGCCAATTTTTCTCTTGTGCGGGTTCTACACAAGTTTCACAGTATCAATTTCTCCAAAGAACACTTTCTACAAAAAAATCAACACAAACTTTCACCGTAATACTCACCAAGAAAATCACCTCTCAGATGCAAATTCAGTTCATAAAGTTTTGCCCATCATCTGCCAAAACAACTGGGGACACATTAACACTAATTAGAGAAGCACAGGTTTTGGAATCACACAGACCTGTGCCCAAATTCCTGTACCCCATTATCTCCAAGTGGGACCATGAATTTTTATATCACTAGTCTGAGTGAGTTCTTTCCATGGGATGTTGTGAGTCAAGAGGGCTTTAAAATCAGCATTTAGTACCATCTGGAACAACCCAGCAGTTGGTCTACACTTCCCACTTTTTACTTAGTTAAAAACCAAACATCAAGTGATTTCCATTTACAAAAGTAAAAAAAATATAATCCTTATTCCATGAATACTGTCATACTCCTGATAATGCAGTACCAATTTTAATTTATGAAGTTCAATTTTTTTAAGACTTTCTTCCAAATCACTTCGTGATCGTTAAGCACATTCATCTGGGATTTACCGAGTGCCTACACCCACCACATGCCAGACATTGTGCTGAGGCATTTATTCAAGAATCACAACTGCAGAAAGAATTCTAAGACTTAGAATTTATTTTTCCCACACTGCAAAAAATTCCTAAAGTTTCGTGTATTATTTGAACTGTACTTTACCTGAATACTGAACTTCAACAATTTCATTGTGACTAAAATGTTCCTGAGATTACTTTGAGCTCCTCACACAGTTATCTTGGCATGGCTTACTGGAGGTTCACCTTAGACCCTAATACTAAGGATCAAATCACTTAAATGACCCATTTACAAATTTGCTATTTCTAAAATTATTAAATGGGCTTTCAAGTGTTCTAGCTATTCATGTTTCCCTAAGTTAGCTTCATGACCAATCTCTATCATTACTTGTTAAATTCAGTCATTCTTAGGTCTTCTCTTACTTCTGGCTAAATAAATGATGTGGTATAGAAAAGGCATGCAGTGCGTAAAATGTTTCTTAAAACCCAAGATTTGAATTTAAATAAAGCATCTATCCATGTTACCCATTAAAGTATGTAAGACATTCACTAAGACTCCAGAATAGCGGCCTTTACCTTCCCTGTATCCCTTCCTACTAAAAACTGTGATCAGCAAGTAGTATCAAGGCAATAAAAATGTCTTAAGCTCCATATTGAGATGCTTCAAGTTCCATATTGAGATGCTTTGTGTACTATCTTTAACTTTAGCTTGCCATAAGTTCTTTTTCATGTGAATGAGATACAAACTAAATGATAAATTTATAAACAGAAAATGATGCCCATCTGCAATATGGAAGGTAAGCTAGGAGCCAGACATACGATCAAACCTAGGTCCAGCTCCTGGCTCTGCCATTTCCTAGCAGCAACCTTGGGCAACGCTGGTATAATTAACAGTTCTCATCTCACAGAGCCCATGTGATGACTAAATGAAACACATATAAAAAGCTCTCAGAAACAGTGTCTGGCACATGATAATACGTACGTATGCTGTTACTGTTTAACATTTCTATTGTTTCTGCTTTTGGGAATATAAATGTTATGTTATTTTGCTAACCTGAAATGTTTTTAACATTCTTATCAAGAGTACAAAATACTTATTGACTGACTATATGCACCATATAGAATACACGATCTACAATTTTGATAGGTGACAGCTTTCCTCCCCAGACTGAAACAATCTAATAGTATTCATCAGATACCATGTGAAAAACAAGGCTATAAAAACTGAGTCTTAAGTTACAGTAGGCAGGCAAAGATATAACCCTCTAATACTTACTCAAAATGAGTATTTAAAACTGTAAACAAAACAAAAAAAACCCCCAGCATTATCTGGATTTAACACACTACAGTTATTTTCCAAAATTAGGAACTAAATATTTAGAAGCCTGAGATCATGCCAACTAGTCTCCTAGGGATGGAGGCATAATTGTAAGATCACTTAGTTGCCACCTAAGCCTTTCTTGCTGCCCAACGTACACACTGAGGGATGGAACATCAACAGTGCCTCACTATGACAAGTTCTTTGTCAAGGAAGTGCACTAGCATCTTGGAGTTTGGGGGTGGTACATGTCTATATTTACAGTGCTACACACGTGATTCTAACACATCCTTTAGCAAGACATGCACCCCTTCCCCATCCCCTTTTAAAACTGATTGACATGAAGAACCTTGCAATCACAACCACAGTTTATTTTGTGAGGCTGTGTGTTCCCTAGCTGCAATGAATTTTCAATCTTTAAATAATTTAACTATATAACAATTCAAAATAAACACTGTCCTGGATTCAAAAATGATAGCAGAGAATTACAATTTAACAAGTGAACAAAGAGTACATCATTTTTGCAGTTGGAAGACTATGCATCCATCCTCCTTAAAATTCTTCAAGCAAATCACCAAATCTATTCACAGCAACAGGATTAAATGAATGGTTAGGATGCATTATTCTTTTGAGATTAAGACATTAAAAAATGAAGAAAAACGGCATGAATGACCTCTTGCTGAAAAGAAAGCAAGGTCAAAATGTATCACTACGCGCTTAACGAGCTAAAATAAAATGCACTAAATGCGCTAAAACATATAAAACATGTTAGGTGATCCAATTTTCTTTTTCAATGCAGCAGCATTCTGCGACCACTCGACTCAACTGCAATTGACTGAAATGCAACTGAATGCAAATGGCTGCCTTCGCCCACCATACAACTGCAATTCAGAAATGTTTTAACATACTTACAAGCATTTAGAAGCATAAATAGCAAACCTGTTCTCCAAAACTAACAAGTATGTCTCTGAATTCTAAATGTGATTTGTACATCCACACTTGAGACAATGACATAAATTTAACTTGACTGATTTTTAATAGTTCAAACCAGCACTTAAATTTTTGTTTTAATGTCTCATTTAGATTTCAAATGGAAGTTTTTACATCTTTCATATTTATTTACTTGACAGTCTGAGTGTTCTATTTCCCAAAGTGTTATATATATACCAATTAAATGATATATACAACACTTTGGGAAACAGAACACTCAGATTGTCAAGTTAATAAAAAAATTATGAAACGTGAAAGAACCAGTGTTTTCCTGTAGGTAAACACGCTGTCACTAAAGAAATTCCAATTGTGTAAAATGAGAAAGGGAAACCCTTCGGCTTTCCTTGTTACACCTGACCTACTATCACTCAAGTATGGTGAAAGTATCCTGAGAATAATGTTCATGATAGTTTTCATTTGTATCTTAACTGCATCACGTAAAAGTGGAAAACATAGAGATTAAGAGCATAAGACTTATAATCCTATAGGACAGATGGAGACAAAATTAAATGTAGGAAGAGCATATTTGCAAGTTAAAGGAAAATTATAACCCAAGACGCATGGGGAAAAATATTTATGTGGAGTTTTTAATCCATATTAGAATTCAGTTGTAACTTGACCATAAATTTAAAACAGATACCATCTTCTGAGACATACATTCTAATAAATGTATCAACAGTATCATAGTCAGTTGGTTACTTGAACTTATTAGTAACATGTCATTTTTCTATCAACAGAAATCTATAGTGGTTTGCCCCAATTACATATCTGAAACACTGTCTTATGAAAACAAAATTAAATAAAACTGAAGATAAAAATACTCTGAAGTTAAAATAAAGCAAACTATAATCCTCGGCAGATCAATCAGGTAAAAAATATTGGTGAAAGTTGGAAGCACAGGATAACTGACATGAATCTTCAGCACAAAGCACATCTTTTGAAAACATGAAACGATGACTCTTCGGAGGACAACAGCTAAGAATGATCCAAGAATCATCAGGTTTGAAAAATATTGCTTAATCACTTTCCAAAACGCAGCTGCAAGAACTAAAGATCTTATTAAAAAATATTAAGGTAATCGTATTTATTGCATCTTTAGAATGCATTCTGAAACAGAAAATTAACAGTGCATCCCAGCTTCACCAAAATATATATTTAAGAGAGGGTGAACCTAAGATATTTAGAAACAAAGTGTAGACTGTATGTGCTTTTCAGAGGGGCTGAATTAAATACAACCAGCTGCCAACTTTGTGCTCTGACACACCTGAATTAGTGAGTATGTGTATACTGAATTCATTTATTTTTGTCTACAATAAAATGAAATAAAAACACTGCCCTATACAATCCACTATTAGCAGTGAGTACAACAGCAAAAAATTATTGTACAATTTATACATACTAAAATATTTTCTTTCTCTAGAGATAATGCAGAACAAAACCTAATCATTGTAAGAATTTGCGACATCTCAAATTACAGTAGGGAAAAATCAAACCAGGGTGTATACTGAGCCCAAAACAAAGGTTCCTGGTCATTAGGCTATTAGATTAGTAAGTGCAAGTGGTAGAATAAAGCATGCTCAAATTTTATGCTTGGGTCTCTGTAAATTTACCAAACCTTTAAATTAAACAAGACGAGCTAAAGAAATGCCTTAAGCAGAGCGAGATAATTGGGAATTGTGTCATTTCTTTTACCATTTTTGTTACCCAACTTATACAATGCGCAAAGTGCTAAGCAACACTACAAAAACACATTTACATGAACACTGAAGACCTGGGGAAATGAAATCCAACAATTTTATTTTAATGAGCTGTATTTTCTAAATTTTGTTTTATTTTTTCCTGTTTTCATACAGTATTGAAAACAAAACGCGGCACATTCACATTTTCCCGAGGAACTGTAAAGATGATCTCTACAGGGATAAACGTTGTAAAGCCTGAAGCTCAATCAACTGATGTTGAAAACTCTCAAAGGGAGTAAAGGCTTGATCTGAATGGTCTAAAACATGTACTGTAATTTAATAGAAGAGATGGTCGTCTTAATATTTAATGATTTAAAAGAACTTCCCAGTCCATGCGAAGAGTACAGTCCAATAATAAATCAAGTTCCTGAATGCATTTTATGCTACATATGTGTATACTTTGCGATCCTCAGGTGTTCGTGCCAAATATTCTCTCTCAATGAGTCCTTCGATACGTTTTTTAATAACAACTGGACTTGGTAAGAATCGAGCCTTCAACTGCTGAGTTACCTAAAAGAGAAGGTTAAAAAAAAAAACACTAATTCCTACCAGAAAATTAAAAAACAAAAACAAAAAACATTTCTATATAAACACACAAAAATTCTTATTTTTGAGTACAACTGATATGTCATTTTAAGACTCAGCTCAAACTTTACTAATTTGATTATGAACATTAAAAATACAGAAAATTAAAAAGGATTCTATTTGAAAATGTAATGTATGGCTAGAACATACCTCCTCACATCAGAATGTGAATGCTAAAGTGGATTAACAGACGAATTAGTTGCAATATACTAGTATGAATTTATACCACCGTATAGTTTAACCCATTTTGAAGCTATAATCTAATGACTTCTGGGTTACTCCCCCAAGTCACAGAATTTGGGTAGCATAATGTGTTTAAAAGCACAAACTCGGGACTCAGACTTGCCTGGATTCAAATCCCAGCTCTACGACTTACTAGCTCTGGGCCCTTGGGAAAGTTACTTAACCTCATGAAGTTGTTGTGTATATTAGATGAGTTAACAGATGTGATGCTTTAGAATAATGCCCAGTCCATAGTTAAGTGCTACTCTTGGTATTCTTTTCTCCAACAGCTGTCGGGATTCTAGGTATCGTGACATCGGTAATAATACAACAGGAACTACAGCACTAGCCGAAATCTGACTATGTATCAGTCAGTTTTGTTTATATTTATTTATTCAATGCTCTTAACCCTGCAAAGTAGGTTGTCTCGTTTTACAAATGAGGAAAATAAGCCAGAAAGGAAAAATGGTATGAACAAGTAGTAACTAGAGCCAGAAGAGATGAGAATCTACATCCTCCTGCCCCTGAAGCCCATGCTTTTCTCACTAATCCAGTTAGTGATCTTGCAGATCACTCATCTAGCCATAAGCCAGCTTCTCTTTTACAAGTGTTGGATCAGTTCATTTCGAAGGCTACAATGGATTATTAACTCTTCAAAGTCGGAAACGTCAGCACTTCACTCCCCAACTAAAATCCATCACTCTTCTAATATTATCACTCCAGTATCAACAAATTTGTTCTCAACCCACTTGAGACCCTGAATCAATCCTCTGGCCCTTTCTTCTAAGCTATCAATAACTTCTTTGTCTGACCTCACCTCTTTCCTTCATAAAAGATCACCTGAGCTGCACCCCCAACAGTACCTTCAACTCCCTGACTCCTTTGGTTCTGTTCCATAAGCACCCATTCTACATTTACTACATCACCCAAAATCCACTACTCGGTTCTTTATTGAGTAAAGTTGTCGTTTTTACACCTTTTGTGTAGACCTGGGGTCCACAGGCAAATACAGCCCGCTGCCTGTTGTAATCCCTCCTGGAACACAGCACACTCACTTGTTATCTACGGGTGCTTTCATGCTGCAACTGGCCATTTAAAAAAAGGTTGCCAATCTCTGGTTTAGGCTGATAACACAAATTTACAGCATTCAAGGTCAGCAAGTTCTCAAGCACCATAACCTCACATCCTGTTTTACATAAGAAAAGAGGCCATTTCAGTTTGAAATTCCTCAAACTTCCACAACCTTACATTTATCCATTTGTCCATGGCTTGTTTCCATGCTTCATTCCAACCACCCCTGTACCCAGCCCTGGGTTCTCGGGAAAAGTATTTGGTAGCATCCCTGTTAACACATCTACCACCTACCTGTGTTCTCTATACAACCCTCTCGCTTTTCTTTTTCTAGACTTGAGTACATCAAGTAACCCCTCACCTCATTTTTCTTCCCTTTTGTTTTTAAGCATCATCTCTCCTTATCCTTAGAATATAAATATAACTCAATGTCTTCCCATCTAGAAAAACAGTACCCAGAAGCCCTCAACTCAACACTTAATCCTCTAGTATTGCTCTCTGTGCCCTTCCCACGAGCCAACACCTCAAAGGAGAAACCACTCACTTGGTGGTTTCACCTCCATTTACTTCTCAAGGAACTACCATCAAATGTCTATTCTTACCAGTCCAATGAACACGGGAAAACTAACCAGTCACCTAATTGCCAACATGTCTTAAAGGTTTGTTTTGGTTTTTTAATGATTTTTTAAATTACTGACTGACCACTCACCTATAATTCTCTTCCTCTGCCATGTGATACGAAGTCAACTTATAAAAAGTGGTATTAGCTGACCCGTGGAACACAGCAGCACACTGCCCCTCCCTTTTCAGTTAAAGAAACCAGCCTCTACCTGGCCAAGCAAGCAAGGGTCTCAGAGTCGTCCTCCACTCCTCCGTCTCATTTCCCACGATCAGTCAATAAATGCCGTCAATTTCACTTCCTATGTGTCTTCATTCAGCTCTCTATCTTCAACCAATACTTTATTCAGCCCTAATCACCTTGTTCCTCACTATTTCAATGGCTTCACAATGGTCTTCCCCTCCTTAGTTTCCTAACTTTTACTCAATAAATAAGCCATTAATTTTTAGAAGTATAGGTAGTTTGTTTTACATCAAAGTACTAAATAGCAGTGAAAAGCTTTTTCTTTATTCTTCATGGGACAATATTCTATTATTATCTTCATTACAAACATATTAGTTCTTAAAGTGTGCACATATTTTGACGCACTGGCTATGTTTAACTATCAAGCAAGTACCTACCATGCTTTTAATAATGTGTTATTTGACTACGGTTTTCTAATTTTAAGATTGTATTTTAAATTAGCTGAATACAGTACTTTCCTAAATTTAAATAGTTAAAGTAATTTTGTCTTTTCTACGTTAATCCAGTCCGGAAGTGTTCTCACCTCTGCTACTAACACATTGTGCTGCATCTTCTTCCTAGATTTCATTATCCGCACTATAGCAGCTTCTATCTCATGTTTTCTGTCGTCATCTACTTTCTGCCTTGTTTCTTTCCTTTCTGGGTCAGATTCACCTTGTTTGGCAGCAACTAAAAGAGAAATAAAGACATTTACCATGTGATTATGATATAAATTTCAAAAGTAAGGAAAAATGTTTGTAAGCAAACTTAATATAATTTACTATTGTCAAGAGAGAAATCAATGTCAACCTCTGAATACACACCACACATATACTTATTAATTAAACACTCAAAAAGTGCCTAATTCAACGTTTACTTTAATAAATATTTAAATAATTAACAAGCAGTGATATAAAAATTCTTCAATTCTAAATATTAGGAGTTTAATTTTACAGAGATAATAAAACCAATTTTATTTTTATAGAATTCAATGACTCCTTTCCTAGAAGAAAAACACTAGCTGATATATTTAGCAGTAAAATTATCAGTAAATAGTTTTCATTGCTTGTGACTTCCAGAGGTTAACTAGTATTTTACCACCATGACTCTAAGTTAAACCTCACCAAAAGTACCTCAAACAGGAGAAATGTGAGGACTTTTAAGAGGAGGAAAGAACATGTATTGCCAAGATTTAGTTAGCTAAATAAAAAATTTAAAGTACCACTAGAATGTCACTTAACTCCGTAACAATTCTTTTGTACCTCTCATCAATTATTCAACAATTTCTTAACATGTATCTTGGTAATTATTAAATGTCATAATCTCAATATGACTAATGCAAACTATATTCCACTCTTTAGAAGTCTTACTGTTATTCCCTATAGTCTTCAAGGCAACTGCTAAAGAATTAAGTATAAAAGTCCCTTTCTCTTATAACTTTGCTCTAATTGAAGCAGCAGAGAAAGATTTTTTTAATTTATTTGGTCATCAATAGGAGACAGATGTGAAGTTTCTGGAGGGAGAAACTGTAAAATTACAAAGAACCATATGCAACATTGCTGACTTAGGCCTGGGCACAACCAGGAGATAGCAGACTGTACAATTTAGAAGATCATTTTGGTGTGCATATTCATTCAGCTGTTTCTAATTAGAATCCCTCGGTTAAGAATTCTGCTTCAGTATCTTCTCCCAAGTTAATCAATACCTTAAAAAAAAAGAGTAAAATTAAATGCTCAACTAAAGAAGAAAAATGCTTTTCTTCAAAAATTCAATGTCATAAGGGGAAAAAAAAGATAGAGGCACTGGATTAGATTGAATAGAACTAAAGAAAATTAAAATCAATGTAATGTGGAACCCCTGACTGAATCCTGGATCCAAAAAATAAGATATGAAAGGCATTTTTGAGATAACTGTGGACATGTAAATATGGGTGATATATAAATGTTTGGAATTATTAATTTTTTGGGGTGTGATACAGTATTACAATTATGTGGTAAAATCTTAATTCTGAGATAGGTATATGCTCAAGTATTTATGTGGGAAGTGTTATAACGCTGGCAAATTAAGTTAAAATGATGTAGGAAAGGAGGCGGAGTCAAGATGGCGGTGTGGAAAGATGTGGAGTTAGCGTCTCCCCACAACTAGGGCACCTGCCGGCTGCTGGTGGGGGACTCTCATGCCCAAGGAGACAGGAGGAACTGCAAAGTGAACCAGTAGGACACAGGGGGACTGAGGGGGGAGGAGAAGTGGAGGCCAGACAGGATCGGCACCCCTGAGGCCAGGTAGGTCAGAAGACACAGGCAGGAGGGACTCACCACGAAGAGTGGGAAAGGAGCCTGCTGAGTCCCCAGGCCAGTCCCCTGCCCCCCAAAGTCCCCTCCAGGCCACGCAGGTCCCTGGGGGCACAGGAGGGAAGCCCAGGAGATCAGGAGGGGCCCTCCCAGACCAGAGGCGCAGGAGAGAAGAGGAGGGCATCTGCCCCACCACTTGAGCCCAGGAAGCCTGCTGAGCCCCTAGGTGAGGCCCCCTGCCCTCTGAGACCAGGTGTGGGGGGCAAGCCTGGGCCCCTTCTGTTCCTTGAGCCTAAGCTCCACCCCCCACAGCCCCCAGGGCCTTTTCCAGCCCTGTGGGTCCTGAGCATAGGCCCTGCCCACCACCCAAACCTCGCTCTTGCTTAAGCAACCCCTCCACAGCCAAGGCCCCTATCCCTTTTTCTTTTATCTCACCACTGGACTGACAGAGAACCTCAGACCCCAGGGAATATTCATCAGAGTGAGGACTCACAGAGGTCCTCAGCTCAGCACGAAGACCCAGCTCTACCCAATAAGCCTACAAACTCCAGTGCTGGAAGCCTCAGGACAAACCAGTAAGGTAGGAACACAATCCCACTCATTAAAAAAAAAAAAAGAGACAGCAAAAAACATGTCACTGATGAAGGAGTAAGGTAAAAACCTAAAGGGTCAAATAAATTAAGAGGAAATAGGCAACCTACCTGAAAAAGAATTCAGAATAATGACAGTAAAGATGATCCAGAATCTCAGAAATAGAATGAAGGTACAGATTGAGAACATACAAGAAATGTTTAACAAAGATCTAGAAGAACTAAAGAACAAACAGAGATGAACAACATAATAACTGAAATGAAAATTACACTAGAAGGAAACAATAACAGAATAACTCAGGCAGAAGAACAAATCAGTGAGCTGGAAGTCAAAATGGTGGAAATAACTGCCGAGGAGCAGAATAAAGAAAAAAGAATGAAAAGAATTGAGGAGAGTCTCAGAGACCTCTGGGACAACACTAAACTCACCAATATTCGAATTAGAGGGGTCCCAGAAGAGGAAGAGAAAAAGAAAGGGTCTGAGAAAATATGTGAAGAGATTATAATCGAAAACTTCCCTAACACGGGAAAGGAAATAGTCACCCAAGTCCAGGAAGCACAGAGTCCCATACAGGATAAACCCGAGGAAAAACACACCAAGACACGTAATCATCAAAGTAAAAAAATTAAATTCAAAGAAAAACTATTAAAAGCAGCAAGGGAAAAAACAAGAAATGACATACAAAGGAATCCCCATAAGGTTATCAGCTGATTTTTCAGTGGAAACTCTGCAGGCCAGAAGGGAGTGGCAGGATACACTTAAAGTGATGAAAGAGAAAAACCTACAACCAAGATTACTCTACCCAGCAAGGATGTCATTAAGATTCGATGGAGAGGGCTTCCCTGGTGGCGCAGTGGTTGGGAGTCCGCCTGCCGATGCAGGGGACGCGGGTTTGTGCCCCAGTCTGGGAGGATCCCACATGCCGCGGAGCGGCTGGGCCTGTGGGCGATGGCCGCTGGGCCTGCGCGTCCGGAGCCTGTGCTCCACAATGGGAGAGGCCACAACAGTGAGAGGCCCGCGTACCACCAAAAAAAAAGAGATTCAATGGAGAAGTCAAAAGCTTTTCAGACAAGCAAAAGCTAAGAGAATTCATCAGCACCAAACCAGCTTTACAACAAACGCTCAAGAAACTTTGCTAAGGGGGAAACACAAGAGAAGAAAAAGACCCACAAAGACAAACCCAAACAATTAAGAAAATGGTAATAGGAACATACATATTGATTATTATCTTCAACGTGAATGGATTAAATGCTCCAACCAAAAGACACAGACTTGCTGAATGGATACGAAAACAAGTCTCATATATATGCTGTCTAGAAGAGACCCATTTCAGACCTACGGACACTTACAGACTGAAACTGTAGGGATGGAAAAAAGATATTCCATGCAAATGGAAAGAAAGCTGAAGTAGCAATACTCGTATCAGATAAAATAGACTTTAAAATAAAGACTGTTACAAGAGATAAGGAGGGACACTACATAATGATCACAGGATCAATCCAAGAAGAAGATACAACAATTATAAATGTTTCGGCACCAACACAGCAGCACCTCAATACATAAGGCAAATGCTAACAACCATGAAAGGAGAAACTGACAGAAACACAATTATAGTAGGGGACTTTAACACCCCACTTACACCAATGGACAAATCATCCAAACAGAGAATAAATAAGTAAACACAACCTTTAAATGACACAAGAGACCAGATAGATCTAATTGATATTTATAGAACATTCTACCCAAAAGTGGCAGAATACACTTTCTTCTCAAGTGCACATGGAACATTCTCCAAGACAGATCACATCTTGGGTCACAAATCAAGCCTTGGAAAACTTAAGAATATTGAAATTGTATCAAGCATCTTTTCTGACCACAATGCTGAGACTAGAAATCAATTACAGGAAAAAACCTGTAAAAAACAAATACATGGAGACTAAACAGTGCACTACTATATAACCAAGAGATTGAAGAAATCAAAGAGGAGATCAAAAAATACCTAAAACAAATGACAATGAAAACACGATGACCCCAAAACCTATGGGATTCAGCAAAAGCAGTTCTAAGAGGGAAGTTTATAGCAACAGAATCTCACCTCAAGAAACAAGAAAAATCTCAAACAATCTAACCCTACACTTAAAACAACTAGAGAAAGAAGAACAAAGAAAACCTAAAATCAGGAGAAGGAAAGGAATCATAAAGATCAAAGCAGAAATAAATGAAACACAAACGAAGAAAACAATAGCAAAGATCAATAAAAGTAAAAGCTGGTTCATTGAGAAGATAAACAAAACTGATAAACCTTTAGCCAAACTCATCAAAAAAAAAGGGAGAGGACACAAATCAATAAAATTAGAAATGAAAAAGGAGAAATCACAACTGACACTGCAGAAATACAAAGAATTATAAGAGACTACTGCCAACAACTATATGCCAATAAAATGGACAACCACGAAGAAATGGACAAATTCCTGGAAAGGTACAATTTTCCAAGACTGAACCATAAAGAATTAGAAAATATAAACAGATGTATCACAAGTAATGAAATTGAAACCATAATTAAAAATCTTCCAACAAACAAAAGTACAGGACCAGATGGCTTCACAGGCGAATTCTATCAAACATTTAGAGAAGAGCTAACACCCATCCTTCTCTAACTCTTCCAAAAAACTACACAGGGCGAAACACTCCCAAATTTATTCTACGAAGCCATCATCATCCTGATACCAAAACCAGAAAAAGATATCACAAAAAAAGAATATTATAGACCAATATCACTGATGAACATAGATGGAAAAAACCTCAAGAAAATACTAGCAAACAGAATCGAAAAGCACATTAAAAGGACCATACACCATGATCAAGTGGGAATTATCCCAGAGATGCAAGGATTCTTCAATATATGCAATCAATCAATGTGATACACCACATTAGCAAATTAAGGAATAAGAAACATATGATCATCTCAATAGATGCAGAAAAAGCCTGTGACAAAATTCAACACCCATTTATGATAAAAACTCCATAAAATGGGCATAGAGGGTACCTACCTCAACATAATCAAGGCCATATATGACAAACCCACAGCAAGCATCATACTCAATCGTGAAAAACTGAAAGCATTTCCACTAAGATCAGGAACAAGACAAGGATGTTCACTCTCGCCACTGTTATTCAACATAGTTTTGGAAGTCCTAGCCATAGCAATCAGAGAAGAAAAAGAAATAAAAGGAATACAAATTGGAAAAGAAGAAGTAAAACTCACTGTTTGCCAATGACATGATATTATATGTAGAAAATCCTAAAAATGCCACCAGAAAACTACTAGAACTAATCAATGAATTTGGTAAGGTTGCAGGATACAAAATTAATGCACAGAAATCTCTGGCATTCCTCTACACCAACAATGAAAAATCAGAAAGAGAAATAAAGGAAACACTCCCATTTGCCACTGCAACAAAAAGAATAAAATACCTAGGAATAAACCTGCCTAAGGAGGCAAAAGACTTGTACTCAGAAAACTATAAAACACTGATGAAAGAAATCAAAGATGACATAAACAGATGGAGAAATATATCATGTTCTTGGGTTGGAAGAATCAATACTGTGAAAATGACTATACTACCCAAAGCAATCTACAGATTCAATGCAATCCCTATCAAACTACCAATGGCATTCTTCACAGAATTAGAACAAAAAATTTTACCATTCGTATGGAAACACAAAAGACCCCGAAGAGCCAAAGCATCTTGAGAAAGAAAAACGGAGTTGGAGGTATCAGGCTCCCCGACTTCAAACTACACCACAAAGCTACAGTAATCAAGACAGTACGGCAGTGGCACAAAAACAGAAATACAGATCAACGGTACGGGACAGAATGCCCAGAGATTAACCCACGCACATATGGTCAACTAATTTACGACAAAGGAGGCAAGAACATACAATGGAGAAAAGACAGCCTCTTCAATAAGTGGTGCTGGGAAAACTGGACAGCTACATGTAAAAGAATGAAATTAGAACAATACCTAACACCATACACAAAAATAAAGTCCAAATGGGTTAAAGACTTAAATGTAAGACCAGACACTATAAAACTCTTAGGGGAAAACATAGGAAAAACACCCTTTGACATAAACCACAGCAAGATCTTTTTTGATCTACCTTCTAGAGTAAGGGAAATAAAAGCAAAAATAAACAAATGGGACTTAATTAAACTTAAAAGCTTTTGCACAGCAAAGGAAACCATAAGACAAAAAGACAACCCTCAGAATGCGAGAAAATATTTGCAAATGAAACAACAAAGGATTAATCTCCAAAATATACAAACAGCTCATGGAGCTCAATATAAAAAAAACAAACAATCCAGTTTAAAAATAGGTGGAAGACCCAAATAGACATTTCACAAACGAAGACACACAGATGGCCAAGAGGCACATGAAAAGATGCTCAGTATCACTAATTATTAGGGAAATGCAAATCAAAGCTACAATGAGGTATCACCTCATGTTGGTCAGAATGGCCGTTATCAAAAAATCTAGGAATAATAAATGCTGGAAAGGGTGTGGTGAAAAGGGAACTCTCCTGCACTGTTGGTGGGAATGTAAACTGATACAACCACTATGGAAAACAGTATGGAGGTTCCTGAAAAGACTAAAACTAGAATTACCATATGACCCAACAATCCCACTACTGGGCATATACCTGGAGAAAACCATAATTCAAAAAGAGACATGTACCACAATGTTCACTGCAGCACTATTTACAATAGCCAGGACATGGAACCAACCTATATGTCCAATGACAGATGAATGGATAAAGAAGATGTGGCACTTTATACAATGGAATATTACTCAGCCATAAAAAGAAAACTGGAGTTATTTGTAGTGAGGTGGATGGACCCAGAGTCTGTCACACAGAGTGAAGTAAATCAGAAAGAGAAAAACAAATATGTATTAACACATATATGTGGAATCTAAAAAAAAGAGGTAGACATAGAAAATGGACTTGAGGACATGGGGTGGGAGGGCGAAACTGGGGCGAAGTGAGAGTAGCATCGACATACGTACACTACTGAATGTAAAATAGTTGGCTGATGGGAAGCAGCTGCATAGCACAGGGAGATGGGCTTGGTGCTTTGCAATGACCTAGAGCGTGGGATAGAGAGGATGGCAGGGAGGCTCAAAAGGAAGGGGATATGGGGACATGGCTAATTCACTTTCTTGTGCAACAGAAACTAACACAGTATTGTAAAGCAATTATACTCCAATAAAGAGCTATTTAAAAAATATTTTAAAAAATGCTGTAGGAAATATATACATATATGAAGGGAGAGAGGGAGAGCACGAGGGTAGAAATAAGGGTGCTTGAGCAAATGCGGCAAAATTTTAACGTTTATCTATTAGAGCGTTTTTCACTTTTCCTGCAGATGTGAAAATATATAAAATAAAATGGTGGAGGGAAAAAAACTTTTTAACAATCCACTTGGTTCATCTAAATTTGGTCACCTAAATTGATATACTCCAAGATAAATGGGAAGATTGTGGTGATACACACTGAATTATGATGTTTTTAAAAATGTGAGGGCAGGAGCTCACTCCCAGAGCCTAGCACAATACTCTCTGCATTTAAGAAGAGCATAACAAGGGTATGTGCTGTGTAAGTGGGTACCTAAGTATCTAGATGTATTAGGAGGAAAGGGACAGAGAAAGTGAGTGCTGGTGGTGGGGAAGGCTGTCAACTATAGAAATCACTGTAAAATAAAACGAATCTAATTCTTTTCAAAGGTTGTGTTATTTGAGTAAATGCTTTTCAGTTTTTGCTTGAATGTCTATTACTGACCACAGTAAAAAGCAGCATAAGTAGGTAAGATCAGCGTCTCTGAATATTTGATTACGAGCCTGAGTACTTTCTCGAAAAGGCAAACATGTATTTTGACAACTTTAAAAAAACTATGTGGTCACAATACTTATCACCAGAGAGAAATTTTTAACTTCTACAAAATATCAGTAAGAGCCAAGACAATCTAAGCACCATTTCAAAATGAAAAACATTTTTCTTTACAGAATTTTACAGCTGAAAAGGACTTTAAAAGGTCATCGAGTCAAATTCTTCATCATGTATTAACTATATTCCTATTTTAATCAGATCTAAAATACTATACACACACACTTAACACCAAAAATTAACAATCTATGAAGAAGACTATTTTTTTGATAATCACAATAATATCTGACAATATTTGCAGGACACGATGGAATCTTGCATTACAAAGACACTTATTTATTTAGGATAAAGCAGGGTGAGGCTGGGTATTTCAGACATGTATCACCATATATCCTCCAAATCTGAGATTCAAGTAAGTCCTGATATCCAAAACCCATTTCTGCCCAAAACTATAGTCATATGTCTTGTACTGGGAGAAGAAGAAATTTTACTCCATGACCCTCCTTAGCACAGTTGTTTTATTTTTAATATACATCTGTGTCCCAAATATATGGATCAATTTTGGTGATGAAGATAAGATACAATGATAAGGTTTGCAATGATGGGACAAAGTAGTCAAGTCTGTAAAGAGAGACCACTCTGCTTTGAAAAGAATATCCAATTAGGGTCAAAAAGAAAAACAAAAGTATATATAAAATGTTCTTGAATCAATATATTCTGGCAATCAACTGTATATTTAACATTAAAATAATTTTAAAAAGACTTTATCTTTTATTAATATATAATGTAAAACCATTTTCAAATCAGAAAATTGTAGTCATTTAAAAAGTTAATCTTACTGTACAGACATATTAGCTGTAATGGATAAACTAGCATTGGGAAGCTTATCTAATACTAGTTTTGAAACCAGGTAGCAAGCTACATTAGAGTTTTAAAAATCAGCAAAGGTAAAGTACCTTTTTTCCTCCTTAAATGCATAGAAAATATACACCTTACATAGCTAAATATACAATAAGTAGGACGTTTACCATCAACCTAAAAAAAAGCTATACCAAAATCTGTTCACAACAGGGTCATCACTGGTTTTAAGTTAGAGAATATGGGTTTTTAAATTTTGCAACTTAGAAAGTATTTATCAAATATAAATAGTTGCATTTAAAGATTAAATTTTAAATAGGTAACTCCCAATTTTGAGAAATCTGTAAATGCTTTAAAATGGACATCAATGACTATTAGTTAACCAGTTAAAAACAATTATAAGTACTAATATGTTCGTAAAATTATATTTCACTTGCAGAAAACCATATGGAAATAAATACTTGTTCACATTATGAATGACTTTTTAAAATGCTTACTGTACTTGGATTCAACTGCATTTTGACAGGAATACGTATCAATAAAAGTGCTTTATTTCTTAAGCCTATATGTCACGCAGCACCAGAAAAGCATTACTTTTTAAAAAATAGAAATCCAACAATTAAGAATTTTTTTTAGAAAGAAGAAATATATATAATTTTTTTAGAGAGAAAAATATAATTCCAGATACCTGTTTGAATCTTGACTCTGTGTAGTTTGGATGTGAACTGATCATTAACTGTAAATATGTGACCATTTTCTATTTCCTTTGACTTGGGTTCCTTTGTGAGAACTCGCTGTGTTGGTTTACCACAGGCGAGGGACTGCAGGGCTCTAACAAGTTCTCTTTCAGGGATATCTGTCTCTTGTTGGATTTCCTGAAATTTCATCAGATTAACATAATTAGATTTTTTGAAAGATTAATTAGTAAGTAAAATTGACCAAGCAGTAATTAGGTAATTCCATTAAATAATTTACAACAAAGAACTTCCTGACTATTATGACTCTAAAATCTCACTTATTTGAACAAATTAGAGAAAAAGGTAGTTCAAATTACAAAATACTTAGAAGACATGTACTTTTTGTTTCAGAGATATAAAGCGTAGTCTAAGAATGTCATCCAGCAGAGATTATTAAGGGACCTGCTTTAATATTTAGGTAAAAAACAAAGTGTTAATCAACATATGACTGCTAATTTTACAAATACTCTACAATCATCCTCTCAAGTTTATCCATACTACTCTTCTGCTTAGCAACTTCTTTCCTAGAAATAATCAAAGTAAGAGTGACCTAAGGTCTTCTATCATACTATCAAAATTTACAATCCAAGTTGACCATTTTTACTGCCTGTATAACCAAATTAGGAAAAAAAATTTTTAAATACTTGATAATTAATACTAAATATGAAAAGCAACATGAAATGTTTTGAAGTGCAGGTGATAATTTTTGCTACATTATTATGGCATGAATAAAATGTAATACTGAAAAAAAAGCAGTTCAGGAAAGAGTGAATCTGTAACTTTTAAATTCATTATATTCTTTTTATGTCAATGGGACAGTAAGAGAATTGTACATGTATATGATTTAGTCCCTTCACATCTACAGGTACTGTATGGTGCAGCAAATCTTCATATTAGGATACATCATTTTGATTCACATTGTATAAAGCTGTTTTTTTCTCAAAAGGAGCTCAGGAAGAGTGGGTATAAAGATGGTGTTATTCAGAGTATGTAACTGATATGGAGAGAGTTGTTCTCCCTTTCACAAGCCTCTGAAGAACAGTTTAGGCTTTTCTAAAGGACTGTCAGGTAAGTGAAACCGAAAGAAATGTGACCTTTAGTGATGACGATGTATATTCCCTTGCTTCAAATGATCTCAGTATATCTACATACTTTAGACATGTAAATGTTAATCCCACCATATTAAATAGGTGCTATTAATAATTAGAATGTTAACTGTAATTATTATGTACATGCTAAAAGTGACTTATTTACATGTATTATTGTTTAACCATAGTCAAAGAACCGGAAATACCTTCTTAGGTGGTATTTTTTTTTTGTTTTTTTTTTTGTGGTACGCGGGCCTCTCACTGTTGTGGCCTCTCCCATTGTGGAGCACAGGCTCCGGACGCGCAGGCTCAGTGGCCACGGCTCACGGGCCCAGCCGCTCCGCGGCATGTGGGATCCTCCCGGATCGGGGCACGAACCCGTGTCCCCTGCATCAGCAGGCGGACTCTCAACCACTGCGCCACCAGGGAAGCCCCTTAGGTGGTATTCTAACAACTACAGATCATTCCTAGAGGTAGCTACAGATCTTATTCAAATTACAACGGGGTTATGTCCTAATAAACTCATTGTACTGAGTAAGCTGAAAATGCATTTAATGCGCGTAACCTACTGAACATCCTAGCTGAGCCTAGCCTACCTTAAACATGCTCAGAACACGTACCTTAGCCTATAGTTGGGCAAAATCATCTAACACAAAGCCTATTTTTTATAATGGTGTTGAATATCCCATGTAATTATTGAATATTGTACTGAAAGTAAAAATCAGAATGGTTGTATGGGTACAGAACGGTGATAAGTGTATCAGTTGTTTACTCTTGTGATCACCTAGCTGAGAGCTGCAGCTTGCTGATCCCAGCCTGGGAAAAGATCAAAATTCAAAGTACAGCCTCAACTGAATGCGTACTGCTTTGTGCCATCATAAAGTTGAAAAATCTTAAGTCAAACCACCATAAGTCAGGAAATGTCTGTACTGCAATTCAATGTTCATCCTTCTATGCCATTTTTAAAAATACATCTACATATACACACACACAGACACGAATACAAATACACATATACATGTATGTACATTAACATACTTACCTGTACACTAGTATTAGTGTTAAATATAAACAGGATCACACCATATGAATTCTTCCATTAATTTCTTGATGATTTTGCATGTTTGCATAACGACGTTAAAGCTACAGGGAATTCCATAGTACTGCTCTATCACAATATGGAGATTGAGATTGTATCCAATTTTGTGATGGAGCATGCATTTCTGCCTGAGTACAAGAGCTAGGTTTCTGAAGCAGATTTCTAGAAATGTACTTGTTTCCTCAGAGTTATAAAGATTTTATAGACAGTGACAAACTGCCTTTCAAGTTTCTTAACTATTTAACTTCACAGCAGTTGTAAGTATTCATTCTCTCTACCTTCAAACACAGAACTGGCTTTTTATTTTGCCTATCTATTGGGCTAAAAATGTTATCTCAGGGCTTCCCTGGTGGCGCAGTGGTTGAGAGTCCGCCTGCCGATGCAGGGGACACGGGTTCGTGCCCCGGTCTGGGAGGATCCCACATGCCGCGGAGCGGCTGGGCCCGTGAGCCATGGCCGCTGAGCCTGCGCGTCCGGAGCCTGTCCTCCGCAACGGGAGAGGCCACAGCAGTGAGAGGCCCGCGTAACGCATAAAAAAAAAAAAAAAAAAAAAATGTTATCTCATTATTTTAATTTGTACTTCTATAACCAATAGGAGAAAAAACCATCTTTTTATGTTTACAAGATATCTGTAACTCTTCTGTGCTTTATCCGTATTCCTTCCACGTTTTTCTATTCAACTGTTTTTGTATCAATTTACTGGTGCTCTTTACGTATTACAGTTTTCAATACTCTTACTTGCTGTAAATAATTTCTCCTAGATTTTTTTTTTTTTTTTTTTGGGGGGGGGGCGGTATGTGGGCCTCTCACTGTTGTGGCCTCTCCCGTTGCGGAGCACAGGCTCCGGACGCGCAGGCTCAGCGGCCATGGCTCATGGGCCTAGCTGCTCCACGGCATGTGGCATTTTCCCAGACCAGGGCACGAACCCATGTCCCCGGCATTGGCAGGTGGACTCTCAACCAATGCGCCACCAGGGAGGCCCTCTCCTAGACTCTTTATCTTCTCTTTTAACTTATTTCATCATTTACATGTTTTATTACTTTTTACTTGGTTAAATCTGTCAGTCTTTTTCTTTGTGGTTTATGTAACAAGCTTGAAAAAAGGCCTTACTTATATCACGCTTATCAAAATATTGTTTTTTTTCTATTACATTTATAGATTTGTGCTTACATCTACCTGGAATTTGATTTTACATTTGATATGACATATGGAACTAAGTTCGCCATACTATTTTCCTTCCATTCCCACAAATGAAGTAGCAGTTATTTTAATTTAGTTTATTAGAAATAGTAAATATATCGCATTCCAAACACCTCTCTATATACTAATCTGTTTCTGGACTCTCTATTTTGTTCAAATGACCTATTTGTCTACACATGTTAAAAACAATTTTAACTTTGAGGTATGTCTGGGTATTAAGACGTACTCCTTTCCCTCTTACTGGGCCTTCCCATCTCCCAAATCCCTGTCCCTCTTTGCCTATTCTTGTGCATTTTCTTGCCCAGATGAATTCTGGGATCAGCCTGTCAAGTTTCACAGAAAAGAAATCTTCCGCAGATTTGGACTGACATTTCACTGAATTTATAGGTGACTTAAAAAAAAAAAAGTCCTTTATAACACATAGCTTTCCCTTTCAGGTACATTTACCCTTCCATATTCTTTTCTTTTATTGCCTTTTTCGATTAAGTCTTCTACTTTTTGGGTTAGAATGATTCCTAGAAAGATTATGATTCTTATTAAAACATCCTTTTTCTCATGTCATTTTCAGATTAATTCTGATGTAGAGAAAAGTTGACTTAAAGTAAGTATGATTTATAGAAAAACTTTTCAACCAAACTCTCATTTCTCAGTTGATTATTATAGCTGACAATCATACTGTCGACAAACTTTGTCAACTCCTGATATTTATAAATTTCATTCCTTTTTCTTTTCTAGTGTGTTAATTAGGACCTGCAGAACAAGGCTGGATAGCAGTAGTAAAGGCAGGTATCCTAAATTTTTCCTAACCTTAATGGGAAGGTGTCTAACATTTTACTACTAATTACTGTTTGCTTAGGTCTCTCTCTCATTTAAAGCTTAGGTCTCTCATTAGATACACCAATATGCCATTAGGCATTTCATTCTATTCTTAGGTGGCTAAGAGTCCCCCATCTGGAAATAAGAAGTGGGGACTGACTCTTCTCGTGTGCTTTTTGCACATTTGTGGAAATCATTGATTTTCTCCTTGAAATGATGTCTGGTAATATAGCAGGTGATCAGTTAATTTTATTATTATTATTATAAAATCTCAGTAACTATCTGTTAACAAATTCCTTCTTTGTATTCCAGGAATAAACCCTGTTTGGACAGAGTGAATTATTATTTCAATAGACCGCTGAATATAACTTGCTAATAATATTTTACTTAAGATTTGTGTATTTATTTTGAATAACCTATAGCTTCCCTTTCTTTTTTGTATTTTCCTTGTTCAGTTTTAGTAATAAGGTTATGCCAGCCTCAGATATTTCCCAAGAACAATTTGTGTATTTTGCTTTCTGAGTTTAAAGTTCCCTGTATAGCTTTCAATTTTAATTTGCTAATTGTGTTATTCAAATCTTCTATATCCCTCTTTTTTATCATATAGTCAATCAGTACACTTGTGAGGGATTTCTGTAACTGTGGAATTGTCTATTTCTCCTTGTACTTCCAACCATTTTCCTTCATATATTGTTATGTCACATTACTGACATAAGTTCTCGATGAAATATCAATTACCACTGCTGTTTAATGGTTTTCTATTCAAATTCTGTCTGACATGAATTTTGCTACTGTCTACAATTAGCTTTTATATTTCACTCATTCTCAGAAATGTTTGATAAGTGTAATAAAGAACATTCAGAAAAATGTATTAATATCCATACCTCTTTCAAAAATTAAATGCTATTACTAAAAATCCAAGGTACAGATTACCACTATATGTATTTCCATATTTTAGCTGTTCTAAATCACAATACGGACTTCATTCCAAAAACTATATAAAAAGAGGAAAAGCCTGAAAGCCTGAGTAGCCTGACTACTATGGATTAAATGTGACACTACAATAAATGTCACCTTTTGTAGGCAGTTTCCAAGATGGCCCACAATGATCCTGGTATGTCCCCTCACTGCACCAGGGCTGACTTGAGTGACCAAGAAAATAAGGAAGTGACGATACGTGACTTCCAAGGCTGGGTCATAAAGGCACTGCAGGTTCTTCCTGGGTCTCTTGGATGGCTTGCTCTAGGGAAAGTTAGCCACCAGGAGGCAAGGACAATCAAACAGCCATGTTTGGTAAAGCCCATGTGGAGAGAAACTAAGACCTCTTACCAACAGCCAAAACAAACTTGCCAGCCACGTGGAAGAAGGCGCATACTGATAGCATTTTCCAGCCCTAGACGAACATTAGACAACTAAAGCCCCAGCTGACATCTTAAACTCACGAACGAGTCCAAGCCAGAACCACCCAGAAAGCCCCTCCTGAATCCCCAACCCACAGATACCACTAAAGATAATAAACTGTTAGTGGTTGCTTTAAAACATGAATTTGAGACCTGTTGTGTGGCATTAAATAATGAATACACCATCTTACTGAACTTATAAAGAAAGAATATTCAAAAATAAGAGATCAGCTTCCTTTAGTAATTACTATAGTTAAATACTTTTAACTGTCTCCTCTAATTTGTGGCAATTTCTGTAAAAGAGATGTCTAATAAAACTTATGCGGCAGACTGACTATAAGGACATAGTGCGAGTAAAGACAAAAAACTTCATGTGCCTTTTCACTCTTCCCTGGTTTGAGATGCAAGCAGCCAGAAGGTTTTGGAGCCATAGGAATGGCATTTTACATACGCCACTTACGCTCAGGCTTCTGGTTTGTGACTTAGCTAAAATTTAAAATATTACAGGAATTTTCTACTTAATTTTACCTTCTACCTGAATCACTGCTCACTAGCCTCACTGATCGCAAGCTGACTGGGACGAGAAAAGGAAGCCTGAACCACTAAAATTACTAGCAATTCCAACAATGGCTTAAGAAAATCAATTTATGTTTTTGTTTATCCCACTATTTTTGCCAGCTCTTTATAAAGTAGGACCCTGAAAACCAACTGCAGCATTTATCAAGTAGCTTATTTTGTTTAAAATATATTATCCCTGAGAACAGCAGATTAAAACATCCAAGCTGTTAAAGATAATTCAATTCCACCTGTCTGAAAAGGCTTACAATGTTTGGGTAAGGTACTCGATACTTACTTAATCAATATTCTTTAGAACTCAATCGCATTTAACTTGTGCTTGAAACTTAAAGTTATTCCCTAGGTAAAACACGCCTGGAAATTTATAAGAGCAAAACCTCTTGGCTTAGCCACTGACCTAAAAATAAAACACTTACGTTTCAAAATATTTCCTTGAGGTGTATCACATAAAAACAGTCATCTCTTAACTATATCATCACCACAAAAAGGGAGCATGGAGATGAGTATTAAAATAGGCCTAGAATTTAATCTTGCTCTTCATTTCAAACTTAAACTTATTTCTTCCTATATTCATTCACCTATGTCTGAAAATTGATTTTCAGTTAAGTATAAATATGGCTATAATTCTACAGCTTTTTAAAATATTCCTTCCTTATCTTTAATTTAAACTTACTAAAAATCACATGATCTTCATTTCAACTCCAACCTACTCATCAAAGGTATGGGAAAAGACTAAATGAATTTAATTCAATCAAATCATGACTTAATGGGAGAAATAAAAAGTATATTATAATATATATACTCTAAGAAAAAAAAAGAAAGTTGACACTATCAAAATAGTGTAAAATTAGCATAAGGATAGACATAGAAATTAATGAAATAGATCAGAGTGTGCAGAAATAGACCCACATACATATGGTCAACTGAATTTTTTTTTTTTTAAATAAAGGGCTCAAAGTAATTCAAAGGGAAAAGACTAGTGTTTTGGACAAATGATGCTGAAATGAACAACTGAATACCTATGTGTGGGGAGGAAATAATTCTTAATCCTTACCTCTAACCATACCAAAAAAATTAACTTGAAATTGATCATAGGCCTAAATGTAAAAGCTAAAACTATAAATCACTTAGAAGAAAATCTTTGCAAACTTGGGATAGCCAATAATTTCTTAGATAGGATATCAAAAGCATGAACCATAAACGTAAAAAAGTGGCCACTGGACTTCGTCAATATTAAAAAGTTCTGCTCTTCAGAATATAACATTAAGAAAATGAAAAGGCAAGTGACAGACTGTGAGAAAATATTCACAGAACATAGATTTGATGAAGGATTTGTATCCAGAATTTGTAAAGAACTTTTAAAAAACCCGATAAAGATATGAACAAAGAATTCACCAAACAAGACATATAAGTGGCATATGAACAAATAAAAAATGCTCAATGTCATTATTAGTCAAGGAAAGAAATTAAATCCACAATGTATACATACAATTACACACCAGCTAAAATGGCTAAAATTTAAAAGACAATACTAAATTTTGGAGAGGATGTGGGGCAACTAGAACTCTCCTACACTGCTGGCAGGAATGTAAAATGGTAAAAATCACTTCAGGATGCAGTTTGGCAACTTCTTTAAAAAGTTAAACATATAGCTCTATTCACTACAGTCTAAATCTGAGAACAACCCAAATTCCGGGTGAGAATCAGAAACAAATGGTTAAAATGCACATAACCAGCCCATACCTCAAATGTGTATTTTTCTCTATTATTGAAGAGCATTAATATGGTCATCTGGAAAGTGGAGACTTGCAATATATGCTTCCGCGTATTAGAGCCAGTTACTTGTGCCCCTCCAACACCAACTTCAGATCCATCTTCCTGTTTAATTGTTTAAATATAAAAATAGAAACAAGATATAATTATCTCCTAGTAACTTTAACAGTATATTTGAAAAATACTGTAATGCCCAACCTCCCCTTAACAAAATGATATAAACTCATTCCTATATAAAAATGAAATGTTATTTTAAAAGTGTACGTGTAAATATGTGTGTATACATACACACAAAGTCTTTATTTAGGACTGTCCCATTTTTTTCCATTATGAACATTTTAATGTATCTGAGCAAGTAATGAGTAATTCCTTATATTTATAACTAAAATTATGTTAACAGTACACAATGGGATAATAATGGACTTATAAGATGCTACTGCCATTATACTACTACCCTAAAGTAGTATTAGGTTTCTTTCTGTGTGGTCTGATCATGGTAAGATTTCAAATAATAGCACAGGATGGGGAGAAAAAACCTCTGCCATCCTTGAAGCCTATTCCTGCTCTATGATTTAGAAGTACAAAGTAGAAATTCAGTCCTCAATAATTAACATATGAATTATGTTTTAAAAACCTACTGATCTGTTTAATAAAACCTCAAAAGATAACATGATTATTTAGGGAAAAAACCCTCTCCTTTAAAACAGCAACAAGAAAGCAATAATTAAAAGCTGAGTTCTTCAGTATGTATCCTTGACCTTCCCACTTACAGTTAAATATATAATAGTGTCAAACATTATTCAACTAACTGAACTCTAAGGACTATTTCCCACTTCAATTAAATATAAAAATTAGAACATGCATATAGGCATCTTCAACAATATTAAAAAAAAACGTTGGTGTTGCAGTGACAAGTAAGATTTTAATTAAAATACTTAATGAAACTGTTTTTGCTGCCAAGATGACAACTTAGGTATTTTTAATGTTTTTTAGAAGCTTTTTATTATTTTGCCATTTTAAGCCAAATGACCCTGATTTGATTTATACCAAGCAATGAAGTAAATTATTACTCTAAACCTCACAATTTTACATATAAAAAAGCAATTACTTCTTTAAATGAAGGCACTTCTCTAGCGTATTGTTTTTTTTTTCTTTTTGCGTTATGCGGGCTCTCACTGCTGCTGCCTCTCCCACTGTGGAGCACAGGCTCCAGACGCGCAGGCCCAGCGGCCACGGCTCACGGGCCCAGCCGCTCCGCGGCACGTGGGATCCTCCCGGACCGGGGCACGAACCCGCGTCCCCCGCATCAGCAGGCGGACCCCCAACCACCGTGCCACCAGGGAAGCCCCTGTATTGTTAATTTTTAAATAATCACTTTAGCAACATTTTGTACATTTCACAAATCTTACGTGTTAGCTTTCCCGGTTTCAATTTATTGGAAATAAGGATTATAGGAGACTGAGAATTTTGAAAAGGAACTCATGGCTTTGTATGCCCTCAAATCCATTATTTTATGCAATATTATCTCAAATCTAATCTTATAAATAAAACATATAATTATATTATTTATTCCATAAGGAAGGCTACTGGTATAGTCTTCATATTGTCAAATGAAGTTAGCAACTAAGGGAACAGAAATCAATAAATCAAAGCCGAAGTTTCCCTCTTTTTAATATTTGAAACAGGTAAGGAAATAAAATAAATAAATAATTTATCCAAGTCAACAAAAATCACAAATCACTTCTGCAGACTAATTTTAAGTTACTTAATAAAAATACCTTCAAACTATTAATATTTACCTTTTTAACTGGTCCATAAAAGGTGGCATTGAGATCTGCAGAACCCATATGATGTTGGAGTGTGAGCTGTCGACCACTGTGTTTGGCTAAGTAAAACCTTCAGCAAATCAAACCAGGTTTTTGAGAATCATGTAATTTATATATGTGAAATTATAAACTACCAACCCTTAACAAATATATATGTAAGGGAGACTTTAAAAGCTAAACAAAACCTTAGGAATCAAGTTCAGTTCCAATTTTTTTTACAGAAAAGAAGCCCTAAATAAGGGGTGGGGGTGGCTGGGTGGGAAACAGACCTAAGAAACTTAGCTAGATATTAAGTGATAAAGGTAGCACACTAAGTACTTTCTACCAGTACATTTATTTGCCCCTGGCTGCTGCTCAGCCACCGCTGTTTATATGACCTCCTTTCTCCACAGTTAACCCAATAAGCAAGTCACCCCAAGCTAGTGTCAGACATCAGCAATACAAAATATATCCTAACCATGCATTAATGCTGAAGAAAGCAGACTGACATTCCTCTGAAAAGTTTATGCAATTCATCCTTACATATTAAATGCATAAAGGATAACATGAGATTTAAAAAATGGAGTATATACCCCTTCAATTGGGGACACTACTGAATGCTCAAATTTATCTAAATTCTGGACAATTTGTACTTAGAAATACAAAGTTTGATCTACATTTACCTTCTGAATATCTCAAAAGCATGTCTTGGTGCTGGTGGGATGTTGCACTTTGGTGTGGCTGACTGAGTGGGCCAATAACCTGTTGTGAGCACCCGAACTGTGAGATCAACACCACCTAAAGATACCTGTGGAAAAGAGAAGAAAATGTTCCCCCCTAATTAGCTAGGATGTGTTATCTGTTCCATACAGACACTGTGTTAGAGTTATCAAAGTAGTTATCTCCATATCCAACATTCAGCAAATAAAACACATCTTCTTAAAAGTTACACTCATCCAATGTTTTCCTAATTTTAACTATCCTGGCACATTTATAATTATTTCTTAAGATGCTGAATTTACAATACCGATCAAAGTTCCTAGCATATGAACAAAGTCTTACTGGTGTCATTGAAAAGTACAGAGATTTTGGTCCTCAAGATTTTTTTCAGATAAAATGTCAAGGGGCCATTATCAGTATCATTTTAGGGAAAATTCTAGAACAATACCTTTCATCTCAGCTTTTAAACATTTTTAGCATCTTAACACAGAAACAACACATTTCTAATATCTCAGTCACATTTCAACTATATTGACCATAACCTCCATGTTTTCACATGCAGCTCACATTCTAACAACCTCTGCACAGGACACTAGATCCAGTTCTACACAGCAGGTGCTCTATAAGCATTTGCATAATGTTTGACTACCTCTACAAAATATATGCTAGCATTACCATCACAATTAGATATTTTTTCTTTTTAAATAAATTACAATTTTAAGAAAACAAAAATAAAACACATCAGAAGAAATTCTAAAGGGGGAAATATCTTTATTTTTAATATTCACAGCTTGTTTTAAACCATTATTCCATTTTTATGTAACCTGGATGATTTAGTGATAGAAATTCTTTAAAGAGAAAAATGAGTTTATAAATATCAAGAAGTATTCCACACTCAGATTTCTTCATAAATATCTAATAAATGATTTACTCTATTTTAAAGAAACTGAATCCAGAAATCTTACATGACACATAGGAGAGATGATCACAGCAGACTCTTAGATGATGAATGGAGAAGGGGCTGAGAACTGTTTGTACACTTGTAATTGGGAAGGGGGTCACAACTTGGTTCAATCCACCCAAGACAATGAAGTCTTTCATCTCTTTTCCCATATCTCCACGTCTTGCTCCCTAATCTTCAAGTCTTTCCTCAAAATGTTGTTTTTTAAAGGAGGCCTTCCTCAACCACTCTTCCTTGCTACAGATTTCCTCTATATCTCCTATCACCAGCTAAGGTGCTATGTAATTACTTATCTTATTGATCATCTGTCTCCCAGATTGGAAAGTAAGCTCCAACATGGCAGGGATTTTTGTCTATTCTCTGCTGTATGACCAGTGCCTAGAAAAACGCTTGGCACAGAAACAATGAGTTATTTGTTAAATTAAAAAAAGAAAAAGAGGGCTTTCCTGGTGACGCAGTGGTTAAGAATCCGCCTGCCAATGCAGGGGGCATGGGTTTGAGCCCTGGGCCGGGAAGATCCCACATGCCAAGGAGCAACTAAGCCCGTGCGCCCCAACTACTGAGCCTGCGCTCTGCAACAAAAGAAGCCACCACAATGAGAAGCCCGCACACCGCAGCGAACAGTAGCCCCCCGCTCACCACAAATAGAGAAAGCCCATGCACAGCAACGAAGCCCAATACAGCCAAAAATAAATAAATAAAATAAATTTATTAAAAAAGAAAAAGAAAGAACCTCAAGGAACTATTACTCTAATGGTTTGGACCTTTTCTTTCTACCTCTCTTAGTAATATATATATATATATATATATATATATATAT
Organism: Phocoena sinus; assembly: GCF_008692025.1. Taxonomy (NCBI): domain Eukaryota; kingdom Metazoa; phylum Chordata; class Mammalia; order Artiodactyla; family Phocoenidae; genus Phocoena; species Phocoena sinus. Next base: position 13,891,909 of record NC_045769.1, on the reverse strand, counting down.
ATATATATATATATATTTTTTTTTTTTTTTTGAGGTACGCGGGCCTCTCACTGTTGTGGCCTCTCCCGTTGTGGAGCACAGGCTCTGGACGCGCAGGCTCAGCGGCCATGGCTCACAGGCCCAGCGGCTCCGCGGCATGTGGGATCTTCCCGGACCGGGACACGAACCCGTGTCCCCTGCATCGGCAGGCAGACTCTCAACCACTGTGCCACCAGGGAAGCCCCTCTTAGTAATATTTTTAAACCATTCAGCTTATTTTCCAAGATAGCACGTGCCAGGGACAAGTACACAGAAACAGAGATACCAGAAAGTCTGTCTGGATGTGATATGATTTGCTGAAATAAATAAACAGAAATATGATAGCAAGGTGGTTTTCCTGTTCCTATCCCCATTAAAAAAGTAAAACACAGGAAAAAATGCACACTTAAATTTCCCTCAGCAAAATAAATATGACTTATCTAATAAAATATACAAGTATTTAGCATTTTAAGAAAAGTACTTGTTAATATGACTTCTGAAAGTAAACAGAAGAGTCATTCTCTTGGTATATTTAAACAGGCCAAGAACCTTCAAGGAAGTTACAGAGAATTATCTGAGGATTGATGATGTTTTAAAAGGGTTCCAAGATTTCAGAAAGTTCAAGATTTGTTTTGATTCCTCTGTCACTTTTCATCAAATCTTTCTAATGAAGGTTAAGGCTCAGGAGACGTAAAGCTTAAGATCCTTAGTTTAAACAATTACAAAATAGCCAATAATTGCATGCAAGTAATGGCCTTACAAAGTGAAAGCTGCAACCAGATTAGCAGATATACAACTTTGAACATCTTGATAAGTATTCTACTTACTGGGATAACAAATTATGAAACAAATATTCCACCATAAAGTGCAGGATATATCTGAATAATCAAAATGAAAGAATAGAAAATGCACAACTTCATAACAATAGAAAATAACAAAAGCAAACAATCTGATGAAATGATCACGTTGAACAATCATTCCCTCTTTTTTAAATAAGTGCAAGAGAGTGGTCGAGAGTAAATAAAGACCGTAATTTTCTTGTCAAAATGCCTTCAACTACCACAGATAAGGTAATTAGACAGCTAAAAAAATAGTAAGGGTTCTGGACCCATCCGGGAACATTCCTTTACATGGTTTCAATACAGCATTTATTCAGACCAGGTTATCTCCTTATAGCTCTTAATATGTGTAACATTAGTGGAAGAAAAACAAAAAATGTACCATATGAAAATATGATTTTTATCAATGCATTAGACAGAATGAAGCACAAATCCCTGAACAATCTAAAAGAGAAAAACATCTAGGATAATCACATTATTCAGTCCCTGCCCACTCAAATTTCTATTTACAACAGAGTCTATCTTTCCTGCTCTCAGCCTTTCTCCACTGTAAACGTCCGAGGCAAATCACACAACTATTTATAACAAAGAGGAAACAGAAGTCCCTCTGAGTCAGAATCTCTTAATATATATAAATGTCCATTTCTACAGAATTAGGTATTTTCACATATTTTGTTTGTGATGAGACCTATGGGATCAGTAGAAGTGATGATCTTATATTTAAATATCAAGGAAAAGACCTCCAATTTTTTTTTAAATGGTTGTGACATGTTTTAATTATGAAGTAGTATATTGTCAGTTGAGAGAGAAAACATTAAAGAAAAAATGTGGAGTTCTCTAAACTTAAAGTTACAGTTGAAAAACAGTTTATAAAAAAAGAAGAGAGAAGGGAAAATTCTGAACTTCATTAAACCCCACTGAATCTTCACAAAACCCCACTGGACTCCAAGGCCATATAAGTTGCAGCTTACTGCCTTCTGGGAATCACAATACAAAACCACATTTATAACACACTAGCATCAGTGTTTTTATACTCAGTTCACCCTCCACCGACCCTGAGGATGTCAGGCCCATTTATCCTGACATTTCAGATGAATAAGAATACTGACGTACAGGAAAATCAGGTAACAATTCTAAGATAGCACCATCCTGGGGTAAAGTAAAAGGAAGAGCATTAAAACTCAGTAAGCTTGCCTAAGCCTGGTATTCTTTAACTAACCTAAAAATGGTTATAACAGCAGAATCACTATTTATTAAATTTTCAGTATATTCCTTCAAGTGGGGAAGATAAACTAAGTTTTATAAGAATAAGAAAAAATATTTTAAGATTAATAGTTAGAAAAAGAGGTTATATGGGAGAAATAATTTTTAAAGCACTCACAGACAATACATATGTTGTCACTAATGGCATTTAAAGAAATGACATGGGGTGGGGGGAAGGATAAATTGGGAGACTGAGATTGACATATACACACTACTATATATAAAATAGGTAACTAATAAGGATCTACTGTATACCACAGGGAACTCTACTCAATACTCTGTAATGGCCTATATGGGAAAAGAATCTAAAAAAAAAAAAAAGTGGATATATGGTATGTACAACTGATTCACTTTGCTGTACACCTGAAACTAATATAACACTGTAAATCAACTATACTCCATAAAAGGTTTAAAAGAAATAAAGAAATAACACCAGCAATTCAGTTATCTGATTGGATGAAAATGCCCATTACAAAGGACTTTACATAAACACATTTATATAAGTAGAAATTAATGAAGAATCTTACCCCAGTGGCCTGTAGATGTTGCCTGAACTCATCCATAGTTGTGTTTGAGATGCTCATATCCCTAAACATTCCTTCCAGTTTTGATGTGAATTGACATCCACATTCAGTCTGTGGAAGAAAAACAAATATACACAAATAAATGATGGATTTTACTATTAGAAAATGTACAAAGAAACTCTTCCATGTTACTGTCATCCTTCCTAAATCTTTCCAATAGTTGTTCTATGTCTGTGGATACCAACTTCAGTGTGATTAAGATTAATCCAAGAATTTTATTTTAAAATGCAAATTCCCAGACTCTCTCTGAGATTCCCATAAACCTCACTGAAGGCAGTACTCAGAACTCTTATGTTTTCAGCAAGAAACACCCAAATCAGGTGATATGGGTACAAGTAGTCTGTGAACCACACTTTGTGAAACAGAACTATATGGTGATATTCCCTTTACTGTTTCCCTTGTACTAATCCTCCCCCAGATCTCCATGAATGAATGTATCTGCCACACCAAGAGAAATTCCAGCACACTGTGAATGCCCCAGAACTTGAACAAATCTAAGTACAGCCTGCTCAAAAAAAAAAAAAAAAATCTAGTTTTATTAATTTAGAGAAGTATTTTAAATCAATTAAGTATTTCCCAGTCACATGTTGCTGGTGCTCAATTATGTGATAATCATCATTAGTGACGTGCACTCCAATCCATCTTTTTTTTTTTTCCATTCCATCTTAAATACACCTTACCTTTAACTTAGAAATCATATTTTTTTCAGAGTCATCAGAAACACTTTTATTTGTGAGAAGTCTCCTTGCCAAGTGTTGTTTATAGTAACGTTCAAATACATCTTTTTCTTGCATAAACCTAAAAAGGACCATTGCCTTATCCAATATTGTTTCTACTTCTTGTTCTGTTAGCTGCAAACCATTGAAAAGACAATTTAACAATTACACAATTTTAGTTCTACAAATACAGCATCACAGTTCATCAATAGTTTAAAAACACTGTTTGATAACAAACATAAACATCTGGTTGAGATATGTCAGAAGGAGGGATCTAGTGCGAGAAAGTGCCTCCTACTTTATCTAGTAGCACGACTCTTAAATCCTCATCTAGTGCAGCATTAATCAGGGGCTGGAATGGAGTTCCACTCCCTAGTGGGCTACCTCTGAAAGGGAGGCATGAAGTGATACATGGCTGGATTAAAGGATGACTGAGAACAGAAGAAATGAAATTTTAATCACATAAAAGAATTTTACCATGCCCTTGCGTAGTATCTAGGCAGAAACTTACATGGCCAAAAGACAGATATTTTTATATAAGCTCATTCAGAATCTAAATTGTGCAACCAGAACGGTAATAATTTGTTATAATTCCAAAAGTAAAAAGGCCTCTTGCCCCAATCTTTTAAATAAGGGCAAGATGATACTGTGGCAGGTTGTATTAAGCTTATATTAAAAATATGGTAGACTACTCAGCTGTGTATTCTCTATTTGGTGCCCTTAGTAATCTTCCTCTTATTTGTTTCTTTGTTATAGCTACCTATTTGTTGCTTTGCCCTTCTGTCTCACAAATCCCAAGATGAAGTCAAGAAGACCAATTCACGTGTGACCACAATCTGCTTATTTTGATTTTCTGTGCTGTAGTGAGCTTCCAAGATCCCAGATATATTATAAAGGCTTGAAACTGAGCTTCCATATATGCTTTCAAACTATTTTCTGATACCTATTCTAGTCTGTGCCTTCAAATTTTTGGCACTCAAGTATTGTTTGATACGTAACCCCCAGAACCAGGTGACAGCAAGCAACATTCTATGTGCCACATGGATAGCTATAGTCTAGTTCCTTATTATCTCTATAGCATATTTTTTTTTTTTTTTTTTTTTTTTTTTTTTTGCGGTACGCAGGCCTCTCACTGTTGTGGCCTCTCCCGTTGCGGAGCACAGGCTCCGGACGCGCAGGCTCAGCGGCCACGGCTCACGGGCCCAGCCGCTCCGCGGCATGTGGGATCCTCCCGGACCGGGGCACGAACCCGTGTCCCCTGCATCGGCAGGCGGACTCTCAACCACTGCGCCACCAGGGAAGCCCTCTATAGCATATTTAACCCTCACAATCTCAAGTCTATGGATGTGTAGTTGTTTTTGATGCCAGTTACACATTCAATGAAATGTCAAAGTACTTTTGACCATTTCAAATACTTGAAACAATCCTTTCAAATATCACAGTGCACATTTAAGCACAGCAAAGGAGGACTGTTTAATTTTATATCTACAAAATTCCCTAATTTTATTTCCTAATTTTATATCTACAAATATAACTTAATATATTTTCAAATGCATTAATACTTACCCCTTTGACTCCCTTTTTCAGCTTATCATCAATAAATAATGAGAGGTATTCAGGGGACCTGGAGTTGAGGTTGAGAAAATACTCAAAGTCACCCGCAATAGTTTGTTTAAAGAGCCGGTCGTTATTAAACGATTCCTGGAGGAAGCGATCAAACCTACTCTTCAGATCCAACAAGCCCTTCCAAATAAAAACAAAGAAACTTAGGATACATTATAATAACTTTTCTATAAACAATACATGTGTAACTACACACGTTTAACTTTGCTGGTAATAAATGTGTGCATTCAGTGTTAAACTTACAGATTCTACATTGCTATTTTCAAGCCTGTTTCTAAGCCTGTTAAAAATGTCAGTGGTGAGAGAAGTATTCTATCTTCCATTTATGTATTATTCTATTAAAGATGAACCAAAGATTCTCCTCACTTTTTCTCCCCACCTTCCTCTATCTTGACTGAATGGGTGAACCTGAGAGAAAATTAGCTTTAAAAATACATAGAGAAAGCTTATTTATATTAAAATATGAAAAACTTGAGAGCATAATATATTTGTTGTACTGCTTGAAAGCAAAATATCTTGAACCAAAAAGTCACTAAAACACAGTTATTTTTTTCTTGAACACACTAAGGTAGTATATGAACTCTAAAGCATACAAAAAAGTAGAAAGAACTTTCATTCTTGAGACTATTTAAATAAAGACTTCTTCATCAGACAAGCTCATAAATGAAAAGAAGTGGGTGAGTTTGTATCCCTGATAAAAATATACATGCTTTCCAAAATTCTAAAATATTTAGGATAATTACATATTAATTTACCACTGGAAAAATTAAGTCAGAAATACATACTACATAGCTTTGTAAAAGTGACCTTTTTAGCACTTGTCAAAATTACTTTATGATAAAGAGAATCTTCTGTATTTACTCACCTGGATATAGTCAACGGGATTCTTTCCTTCTCCTTCCTCAGAAACAAGGGCTTTACCTTGTTCCCTCAAGTAGGAACTCATACACTCACACATTGTTTTCAAACCATTTGGCACACGACTAAATAACTTGTACATGCAAGCAAGGTCTGCAATCAGAACAGACACACAAATTGGCTACATTAAAAATCAAGAAATTTGAATCCCTGTTCATGCTAATTTGCAATACTTAAAGAAGCTTATTTCTCCATTATGATCATTTGCTGGCCACATGAAAAACTATTTAAAAAAAAAAAAAACCCCAGGAAAACAGGGGAAAAAAGCTAGTTAATGGTTATTATTCCAATTTACAAAATACGTCTTACAGATGAGATACTTTAAAAGCATCAATAAAATGTCATAGCAAATTTTAGTTTACATGGAAGAGATGTCCAAACAGCATAATAGTCACAAAAAATGAAAACTGAAGTTTTGAGTTCCTACATAATTTAGCCTATATAATTCTAATCTAGAATCTAGTTAATACTGCAAAACAACTAACAAAAGGATAACTTTAACTGTGGTATACCTGGCAGTTAATGTAATAAAGAAGAAATTTAAAAATGAATTAAAGTCTTACAGATAATTTTTAAGTATATCTATCTCAAAAGTTCAAATGACAACCATGACAACAGATAAAATTAAATATACTAGGATTTATTTCATTACACATCATGGTAAAATTCATGTGAAATTTACAGCATAAATTCCTATTCTTTAATATTTTCCTCAGAGCAATCCCTAATATTTCCCAGGTGTTGACCTAAGCCAATATGTATATTTTAAAAATTGGTTTATCTCACTACATTGTTTTTAATTAGAAGGAAAACTCTGGACTCTATTTTTTACAAGATTAAACTGTGGAGTTAAAATACTGCTTTTCCATACGTCTAATGTATCTACGAAATAAGAATTTACTGGGAGGCTATAGTGTCAAAACTTTACAATGATATAAAAAGGCTTTATGATTGAGAACTTTTAAATATGGAGTTAAGTACAGCAGTTTCTAGATCAGTAGCTGGAAAACTGTTTTCTGTAAAGCACCAGAGAGTAAATATTTTAAACTTGTAGACCATATGGTCTCTTTTATAACTACTCGATTTTGCCATTGTAGCCATAAAGAAGCTGCAGATAATACATAAATGAATGGGCATGACTGTGTTCCAATAAAACTTGATTTATGGACACTGAGATCTAAAACTTATATAATTTTCATGTGTAATGAAATATTACTCTTTTGATTTTTTTTTTTTTTTTCAAGCAAACTGATAGTGGGCCAGATTTGGCAGACAGGCTATAATTTGCCCACCCTGGTCTACATTTATAAGAGCAACTCAGATCTTAAGACTGAAGTTGTATGTATTTTAAAGATACCTGGACACAAGTTTTACAAAAAAGGCTTCAAAATTTGTTTCAATGACTTTCAAAAGCAAATTTCATTAAAAAGTGCTTCCATCAATAATATATGTCCAAAATAATCTACACACAGCAAATCTGACAGTTTCTCACATTTGTTATAAATTACAACCAAGTTTCCCATGTTAAAAACAAATATTACAAACAATAATTTATGAACATATATACTACAGTAAACTTGGCATATCAAATACCTCATGACAAAATAGTTTCCAACTTTGTCTACTTTGTTCCTATGTTGTTACAGTTTTGCTTTAACAGTATGTAAATTAATACAATTTCATTATATGTAATTCACTGTATATAAATAAATGTATGGCTTAGTGGAGAATGTGAAAGAGAAAATGAAAAATATGCATCATTCAAAAATTAAATATCATTATTTCTGTATACACTTCATAAAACAATAAAATGATACCATTCAAACTTAATTTCATAATGTTATCTGCATTTAATTATCAATCCAACTCATCCTCCATTCATGGTGGGAAAAAACTTTTTCACTTTCTGATTTATGAGATATTTGGTTTCATAATGGTGAAGCTGTGTCTCTGACATATTCTTGACATACTGCTCATGAGCAGGGCCTAGCATAATTAAAGATACTCTGCAATTAGGTTTCTAGTGGAAAAGGAAAACTGAAGCCATGATTTTAAAATTTAATTTAGAATCACAGAAAGCTGCTTATTTGTGGAGAACATTAAGTACTAAATAGAAACTATGGTAAGTGGCTATTCTGATACTCCATTATTTATGCACTTATTAAGCACTTGCCATCTATTAGGTATACTTCATGCCTTTAACACAAGTCTCCATGCAGGTTACAGTTACTATAATTCAGGTATGCTCAACAACCTCCCCATCAAACATTTCCTAGCCTCTAATCTCCAAGCGCATTTCATCTCCCCTCCTCAATAATCCCCACCCAAGGTGACTAAGAAAGCATTAACTCAATAACTAAACAGTACATTAGAAAATTCAGGGCTTCCCTGGTGGCGCAGTGGTTAAGAATCCGCCTGCCAGTGCAGGGGACACCCTGGAGCCCTGGTTCGGGAAGATCCCACATGCCGTGGAGCAACTAAGGCCATGCGCCACAACTACTGAGCCCGCGTGCCTAGTGCCCGTGCTCCACAACAAGAGAAGCCACCGCAATGAGAAGCCCGCGCACCGCAACGAAGAGTAGCCCCCGCTCACCGCAACTAGAGAAAGCCTGCGCACAACAACAAAGACCCAACGCAGACAAAAATAAATAAATAAAATTTTTTTTAAAAAAAGGATAGATTCTCATTTTAAGTAAAGGAAAATGCTTTTCATAAAGTCCTATCTGCCAGGGATCACTATGATCAGGGTCATCAAACTATGGTCCATGGACCAACTACAGCCCGCTGCGTGTTTTTGTACACCTCACAAACTAAGAATGGTTTTCACATTTTTAAATGTTTGAAAAATAAAAATCAAAGTTTTATAGGAACACAGTCAAGTTTAATTCGTTTGTGTTATTGCCTATGCCTACGTTCTCACTATTACAGCAGAGATGAGTAGCTTACTGTCTGGTCCAAGCATCTAAAATATTTATTATCTGGCCTTTTACAAAAAAAGCTTGCCAATCCCTGACAGACCATAGGCATCCAGGAGTAGCTTATTTTAGAAAACATGACAAACATCTTTAAAAATCATTTTTGTTTTGCTTTTATAAAAAAGGTTTACCAGAAGGGTCTTTTAAGAAGTAACTTTCTCTAGTTTAATAAAAACAATAAATTTACATACAACTTTTTAGGAACTTAGCACATATATAGAAATATAACCATTTGAAAACACAAGGCAAAGATTCCACTAGAGAAAGAATGGAACAACCTCTCTGCTTACCATCTTTGTTTTCCCTCCTCTTTTAAATTATTAACTTAAAAATTTTTTTTCCCATTCCCTACCTATGTCATGACCCAACAGGCAATATGCATTTATTTTATAAGAAATACATGGCTAAAATATTGCTAAGACTTCATCTAAGAGTACCAAATTTGTTTATTTTTAAGTACCATATCAGTGACTTATCCAGTCATAGTTCTAAAGAAAATCTTCAGAAATTGAGGAGGACAACATGACTATTCTTTACAATTTCTCCTAGGGTACTTGTTACAAAATAACATTTTAGGAAAATCAGGTAAATAGCCAAGAAGAGTAAATGTTACAGTTACCTCCAAAATGTTTACTTTTAAGCAATTCTCCTTTCTCCTCTTTCATTCTATAACAAGATATCCAATCTACTAATTTATCTAAATATGTCAACATGGAAGACACATATTTTTGCATTTTTGGTACCCTTACCACAACTCCCGAAGAAATGCTTACAAAAATTTTAAGATTGGAACTTCAGGTTGTAAAAGAATCACAAAAACTACAGGAGAGTGTGTGGGAAAGAAGAGTCTAACACCCTGGTATAGAAATATAAAGTACAGGAATAGGCGAGGATCATTGACCTTATAAATAATATTAACCTTCTTTTTTTTTAAGTTCTTTTATTTTCTTCTCTATTTTTTTTTTCTCCCCTTTGGTGCACCGTGTGGCTTGTGGGATCTTAGTTCCCCAACCAGGGATCGAACCTGTGCCCCCTGCAGTAGAAGTGCGGGGTCTTAACCACTGGACCGCCAGGGAAGTCCCTAAACTTACCTTTTGGGTTAAGAAAAACAAAAAGTGAGGAGACTTAAGATGAAAGAAGAAAAAAAGCCACTTGATTCACCAGGAATATCTAAAATCCTCATTAATATGTGTAAAGTAACAACAGTGATAAATTAATGACAAACACCACAACTTCTTGAAAATTGACATTCATAAACTACAATAGGAAAAAAAATACTGAGAACCTGGTAGAACTATAAGAATTTAATTATTTTTCAACTGCTAACACTTACCTTCTGTTTTTCCGTTTTTCAACATATGTACTAGCCCCGAATTCTCCATTTCTACTATAGTTTTCATGTGCTTGGAAATGAGTTCCCTCTCAACCACCTTTACAATTGGCTCTTCAGTTGATTTGTCAAGGCAGTGCATCACTCGTTCTATTTCTTCATTAATTCTAGCTTCTACTTTCTTTATATATACTGAAGCACTGTTTTCTGCTAAAAATTTCTGGCTTTCCATCTGCAAATAAGAAGCATGATTTTTTTTTTTAAAAACACAGAAGCAAAATGTGCTTCTGCTTTTAACTGGGTTTCTACAGTTTCTCATAAACCAAACTAAATATCCCAAGCACTATTAACATTTTATATACTGTCTTATTATATATATTCATATAGTCCGAATTATACCCTTTAAAGCATTACTTACATAAGACTTAATTAATATATTATCCTTAAGCAGCGTTTTTCAGACTTTGCCAGTGTATTCCAAATAGCAGAAAAAGTAAGCACACGCCAGTGAAGATCAAAAGTATAGAATGAAGCATCTGACCCCAAGTGAGAGTGGGAAATTCTTCTTTGATTTGTTTTATTGTAAAATTATGCCTAAAAAGATTCATCATGTTTATCATACAGTTTTGCTGGCATATTGGTAGTTACTAAAGTCCTCCTGCCACCCCACTCCCGCTCTCAAAGGAATATATATAAAGTTTGAGAAATAGAGCTTTTGAGTTACTATTAATCTTGTCTTCTAACACCAGCCTTAGAGAAATTCCAGTAAATTTTAAATGTTGGCTCAACTGACTTCAATCTCATAGTAAAATTAACAAATATACCTAAGAATTACATAAAAGATGTATTAATATAAATTATGTACAAAAATTAATAACATTTCCCATTCTCTTAATAAAAAGTAGTTTATACCAAATGTACAATGGATGGCTAGTGGGAAGCTGCCGCATAGCACAGGGAGCTCAGCTCGATGCTCTGTGACCACCTAGAGGGGTGGGATAGGGAGGGTGGGAGGGAGGCTCAAGAGGGAGGGGATATGGGGATATATGTATACATATAGCTGATTCACTTTGTTGTACAACAGAAACTAACACAACATTGTAAAGCAATTATACTCCAATAAAGATGTTAAAAAAAAAAGCAGTTTAAAATAATCAAGTTTCTAAGAATAAACATTAACACACCAAACAAAAATCTTGGTGAGACCGTCACTTCACTGTCAAAACTGTATTTTATATATACACACAGATATATCCATATGCCACTGTACCACACTTTGGGATCCTGACAATTAATCATCTACTGGTATTTCTATACTGCAATGAAGGTAATCAAAACAAATGCAAACGTCAAAAACGTTGCCAGAAATATCTAGAAGTAGTTGCTGTGTTACCAGAAAATAAAGCCTGTTTCCTACATTATAAAATTAATAGTTCATGAAGTATGGTCCAGGCTCACCAGTACAGGCCACACAAAGCTTTCTGATGGCTACAGGTTGATTTCTGAAAAGCGGCCTGGGCGTTATGCCAGTCTGAAGGACACCAAAACCCACCGAGTCTACTTCTGTACTCATCCGATGGCTTCTACGAATGAAGAGCTATTGTAACGTTCTATTCATTTAGTTCTTTAAAAGGTTATTACTAAAGTTGACCAGTAAAGTCTACTTTAGCAACACTACAAAGCTCCTACTATAAATTGCTCAGATAGTTGAGGCTTTCAGGAAGAATGCCTGATTATCATGACCTTATAAATATTGTCTTATCATTTGTCATAGTACTCAGTAATTGTTATTATCATTTCATTACAAAATAGTACCGGTTTAGCTTTACTTTCAGCAACGTAGTTGATTCGGAGTTGTACATACTGCTGCAAATTTTTATCAACTGTAATTACTGACTTTTAATTTCCTAATCAACAGCTCTTAAGACATATATATGCCTTATAGGATCATGCATATATCTATATTTATTTTACTAGCAACTTATATTACCAAAAAGCCTGAACAGTGGAACTTCATTGGTGATGTACTGCCTGTGAATCTATGGTAAATAATTAGTAACATATATATATAATAAAATTTAAGGTTATTTCTAAGTTTATATGTTTTATACATATAATTTTTTAAAAATCACGTAAGTCCAACCTCTTCGACTTATTTTCAGACAGTTCCTTCACTGGAATGTGAGACTGTGGGGTAGGTGTGCTGAAGGGTGTAATTTGCACCCTCTTCCCCAAAGGGCCTCAGTACAAAGAGGTTAAAATGCTTAAATTACTAACTATATTCGGTAATTTTAAGAACATCTTAAAAGAGTATTTATTTATATCTCACTGATTACCTGAAAAAACTCTGCAGACATTTCCAAAAAAGGAGCCTCAAAATCTTCTTCATAGACTGATCGTCCTTCGAGACCTAAAATCATTAACATCTGGCAAGCATTTCTTATTGCGCCTCTGTCAAAAGAAGTTAAACCACTTGATAATAAAAACACATTAAAGATTCATGTAAAAGATGCAGCAGAAGTAGCTAGAAAGACTTTCAGAGCAAGTTTTTTTAACCAAAGTGACCAATCTCCCATAAGCAACTAACTTATAACATAAGGATTTAGAGTAATTTTAATTGGAAAGCGTATCTTGACTGCACAGCTATTTATCTCAAGTTGTTCTCATGCTGTTGTAACTTAGGATTTTTCAAGAAAATATGTTTAAAATGACTAAATATTCCTGCGTATTTAAAAGCGCAAAAAGAATAAACAGCCTATCAGGAAGCAGGGAGGAGAGAGGGAGTCTACAGCACTTGACATGGGTACAACGCACAGTTACTCCTAGGCAATATAATTTTTTTGCACCAAATGGCTTTTGGGCAATCCTGACCAAGCACCAAAGCTGAAATAAAAAGAACTTTACAAGTCTTCCTCTAACAGCTGCTTTGAATACAAAGAAGCAAAGAAAGCAGGCTTGCATGTTTCAAGCCACTCTGGCTGCAGTGTCACAAAAATGGCACTGCAACAATGTTTGGGGGGTGGAATATGACTTAACAAAAGGGGTACAAGAGTTCTTAGTCATTTTAGACTATGTTCAACATTTTTTTCTTCAAAGACCTTAAAAATAAATCCTAGCCAAAAGCCCTTTTAAAGAAGAAAAAAATATTATCAAATAGCAAAAAACAAAACAAAAAAACCAGCATAAAAAAAATACATAAAAAATCAAAAAGACTAATAGCTGATTTGCTTTTTAAAAGTATATTCAATAAAAGCTTAGGATAGTTTCTTCTAAAAATAAATGTGTGCTTTTTAGTTACAATCTAGCTAACTTTGTTAACTGTGATATAAGGTTTTTGAGTATTTTCATAATATGCTGGACAATCAAACTTTAATTTACTTTAATAAAATTAAGACAGTGAATCGGTTCTCAAGATATAACCACTAAAAACCAAAAGCCAAAGAGTAAAAAGATTATTATACCGGTCTACAACTTCTCCTTTCCGCTCTCTGGCAATCATATCCAACAGCGTTTGTCGTAGGTGATCCCTAATACACCCGTAACGTACAACTTGATCTCGAAAAATAATTAATCCCAAATTGTAGACATTCTCCACATTATTTTGTTGTACGTACACACGGTCCTGCAGTTAAAACAAAATCATAATATAAACATTAGTACAACTCTTGCGAACATAAAAATAATCCTCTTGAGTTACAATAATAAAGGAAATAAAATTCCAAAAGTGGTCAATTTTGCAGGTGAGAAACACTTCAAGCAACATGGAAATTTCTAGTACCTCCCAAGTTATATAAAAGTTATATATAGTAAGTCCTTACAATTTACAATTGCTACTGAAACAATGGCTATAGGCGGTTGCCCATTTACCCTAAGAAAAAGGGAGGAAAAAAGCAAGCACCCCACCCAGGGAGAGAGGCAAGTCAGCAGAAAGCAGAGGAGAAAGGTAGACAGCAAGGCAGGCAGAACTTCCTTTCTCCCAAAGCCATACCATGCACAAATATGGTTCTTATTTTCTTAAATACTGTACCTGAAGATCATATTCTTTAAGTAAAATTGAGAGCTGAATGAAATACAGATGCATGTGACTTAAGCTGATTGTTTACTGGTAAATGTTAAAAGGTTCTAATGCTTATAACAGAGCAGCATTCAGTATTACATAATTAAAACACCCCTAGCTACTGCCGTTTCAGATTATTTACTGGTAGTCATCTAACTTTCAAGTTCTTACCAACATGATTACTGGTGTCTCACTTAATAGAGTACAGATAATCCAGAATTATTGGCCATAAAAGTCATATTTTGTGAAATATTTTAAAATCCGTATTTACACCAAAATACAAAATAAAACCACTGTTCTTAATTCACAAAAGAATTAGTAACAGAATTCCTTTCTGTTCTTAACCAGGATCTCTCCGGGCTTTGGCGGGTCTGTGAACTTCTCAAAATTTTTAAATTATTGTGTGTTTGTTCATACGTAAGTATTTTGGAAAGAGTCCGTCCGTAGCTTTCACCAGATTCTTAAAGGCATTTGTAATCCAAAAACAGTAAGACTCACTGCAAACTGTGATCTCTGAACTTTTAAAGGAACACTGTTAATACAAGCAACACCAAATAGAATACAAGGTAAACATGAACAGAAGTTCTACCATATTAGTATTAAATGGTTTTGATCACCTTTCTAGCCAATTTTTACTAAATTCTCCATGAGTAGCACTCTCTTCACAGACACTATCCTCCAACTTTCATTCATCTCACACAATGGTACATACCTAATGGCTACAAGGAAAGCTGCTCTTTTATTAGCATTGTTGGTGCTCACTTTCTACATTTTATATCACATTTTTCAAATCCTGACAGCAACTTCAGTTAAGTTCAAAATTTTCATTGATGACTTCTTCAATAAATTCTTGAATTTCATACTTCTTTCCTCAAGATCTTAAATTCTGAGTTTTGCCCTGACCGCATCCCTCCTCCTTTCTGATGGCCTCACTGTTTTCTATGTACTGAAGTTACTCTTTACTCTCATGACCTTCAGCTCCAACACTCCCCACCCTCCACTACCATACTGATTCTGGCTTACTTTTCAGCATAAAACAAAACACATTCAATAAAAACTGGCATAAATCTAATAATTTACAAAGCAATGAGAAAATAATCACTCCAATTACTGAGTAAATTATTTATAAATTTGATTTTTACAATTTTGATTATAAATTTCTATGGTACAGATTCTGTACCAAATACAGAATCACTCTTACCCAATGCAATCAAAACCAGTAACTAGCTAGCTGATGTGGTAAAAGAGGAAAAATATTAAACACACACACACCACACCAGCACCTTAAACATTTTAATTTAAAACATATAAGCATTCACTGAGATAAAGACTTTTTCTTTGAACATGAGTCCTATGATTAGAAGTCAATGCTGTCTTTCTCACATATACCCATACATCATAAATATCTAGTCTGTCTACTTTCAGTCTCATTAAGATGGCTAATGACCAGAGACAACTGTGAAGCAATGTAAATGGCCTTCTAGATTTTTACAATTTCCACTCCAGTCTTTTAAATTACAAATTACCCAATATTTAGTGATTTGCCTTTGTCAAGTCTTTCCAAAACATTCAATCTAGTTTGCCAAATAACAAATTTTATTGTTTTTCGCATTTTTATTGACTTACACAATATAAAATGATGTAATAACAAGAAGTACAACTAGCATAAACAGGCCTGAAAACAAATACAACTGACTCTCAGTAAGCAAAGCTCAACTGACAAGAGCAAAACAGAGAAGATACACTGAAAAGTAGTGGAACAGCACTGAGAGAACTTTGTATCCATCAGGCTGTTTCACAGCTAGAACAGAAAGTACTGTTAATTCGGGCAGGTACTGTTAAGTTTCAACTGTACGATATGCCTCTGTGACATTCAGCACATCTTGTGGGGGATATATAACATCACATACATATGATATAAGCAAACTTAACATATGTCTACTAAGACACTAACCTCTTTCTTAGGAAACCAAATGTTCTTAATTTAAGCTAAGAGAGATGTCAAAGAACCAAGTCAGATTTTATTGTTTTTGGTGAAAGGCAAATACTTTTAAGAATTACAGAACAAAAGACACATGCTATGTAATCTTCAGAGTAAACTAAGAGTGTTAAAGTGAAAAATTTTTAACGTTTTCCCCTTTTGGCTTTATTGCAGTTATATGCCGTAAAATTCACTCATTTTAAGAGCATGGTTCAATAATTTACAGTAAATTTCTATACTGTGTAGTCATTGCCACAATCCAGTTCTAGAATATACTTCCATCACTCAAAAAAAGAAAGAAATAGGAAAGAAGAAAAGAGATCCCCCCAGCCCTTCCACAGTCAATCTCCACTTCCAGCACCTCTGCTTTCTCTCTATATACATTTCCTTTCCTGGACGTTTCATATAAGTGGAATCATAGAACATGTAATCTTTTGTGTCTGATTTTTCATCAAGCGTAAAGTTGCTAAGGTTCATTAATATAACATATATTAGTATTTCATTCCTTTTTTTGGGCTGAAGTATTCCATTGTACTGGTTATGCCACATTTAGCTTATCCATTTATCAGCTGATGGATATTTGGGGCTGCTTCCAGTCTACTATGAGTAATGTTGATACGAACACTTGGGTACAATCTTCTTGTTGGACGTATGCTTTCATTTCTCTTGGATGGATTTCTATGAGTAGAAGTACTATTGAGCTATATGAAAATTGCCAAATTGTTTGTTTTCTAAAGTGGACATGTCAGTTATAGAATTCTTCGTATTACCTCTGGCTCTACCATTAACTGGTGGTGTGACCCTGAGTAAGCCATTTACCCACTCCGGTCCTGGGTAACATAAAGGGCTGGTAAAGACAGTCTCTAAAACTCTGATTTCCTTTGAAGCTTAACTCTCTGATCAAAAATTAACGTATACTAGGGATCAAGACACGTTTCAATATTACTCCTTCCCTTTCTGTTATCAGTCTCCCCTGGCCTGGGTACTCTCTTCTCAATCCTAAACACAGTGATGCTATCACTACCAAAGCAGGTTGAGTCTATAACCGTATTGGCCTATAATATCTGCTATCTTAAGCCCTGTGGCAAAAAGACAGAAAGAGAGCCAGGTGCAGCTGATGAGTTCTTCAGGCGTAATGCATACAGGAGAGAACAATGTTTCAGACTAAAAGAAGCCAGGTACGATGGGAACACATGGTTGGAGCATTTGAGCAACGCATAGAAAATTTACATCCATGGAGGATGACTGGGGATAAGGGAAGTACAGATGTTGTAGGATAAAAGCCAAACTCTTGTCTTTTAATGTGAGACTGTCAAGGTGTATAATGATTATAATTAAATGACATAATATTAAGAAAAGCCGTTAACCCTGAAATATGATTACAGATACCAGAGAGCTAATAAATAGAGAAGGGAAAACCTGCAAACATGAGTACAGCTACTTAAATGAGTAATACCAAATAGTCATTTATATTGTCTAGTACATATGATTAATTACCATCAAGTAAAATAAAAGCTATACATACATACACCTGAGTGCTTACGTGTGCGTACATTAAACGAATGCAGGCACACATCCACAATAAACTTGTGATCTGCACATGATTATTAAAATATTTGCTGAATGAACATGCTAAATCTTCTGTTTACTGTTTATCAGCACTATCAGAAGGAATTCAGCCTGTGGGTAGACAACAGCCTTTCATAACAGATTCTAACAGGAATCTCTCTTTGTTAAAAAATAAGTGGTTAATTTTATGTAATACAATATCAATTTAGCTCTAATCATTTAAATCACTGGAAGACTTTTTATTTTGTATACCTTTCTATGTGAATATTTAATGTGACCAAAAGGTAGTTTGTATGAGTCCAACATTAGTCATTTATCTATTGAAGAGAGCTCAGCAGACATAGAAAGCTGGTGGTTGCTTCTATTTGCCTTTTGAAAGCCAAAATACAGGCATTTTAAGTATAAAATGTTCTGAAAAATCCATTTGAAAGCCTCACGTCTGGATCAAACATTAGATTTACTAAAGGGATGTGAGTTTCATAACTACAGAGATAAAATTACATTTAAAATCTCTGTTTATGGTTCCTTCTTGGGAGATGCTATTCCTAGACCAAGCAAATCTTTTCCCCTTAACTGATGGCTTCACCAAGACACCTAATCCACCAAGATACCTAAATATTTAACTAATATATGAGAGATCTAACTCAGCATGCAAAAGTATTCTTAGATGTGTCAAGACACACTATGCGAAAATATAGATTTTATGAAAGCTAAACCTGTGCAAAGTCAAGGAGTGACTGTGTAAGTGGGCTAAAAAGCTTCATGACTCAGGGAGTGGTATTTAAATAAAAATAAAACAACAAAAATTTGATAATGAACCTCAAAAAATAACTCTTACTACTTTATCCACAAGAAATGGTATGGGAAATATTTTTAACCAACAGTCACTGTATCACGAAAAAGCAAACTAGGATAAATGTGTACTGGGCATAGGAATCAATGATGCACCCAAGGAAAGGACAAAATTATAAGCTCTTTCAATATCACTCATATCTAATGTCTCATTTGAACAATGTTTTCTTGTAAGATTAAACAGGTATTTGGGAAGCAAATTCTAAAACTAACCTTTGGGTTACATTCAACTCTGAACACTCAGTACTACAAATATAAATACAATAGTCCTTTGTCTCAATTATTTTTTGAGGGAGCTTGTTATAAAATTTTTGCTTCAAATACCAGCAGTTCAGTACTTTTAATACCACCACTAACGAACTAAGGGCAGTTATGGATTAGTACTCATTTATCTACACTTCCCTGCTTGACCCCACTTATGACCAATGGTAGCTATTTATTTAGGCAAAGACCACTTTTTAAATTGAAGTGAATAGCTCTGAAAGTTGGTTTATCAAGCACACTGTCAAGGAGCTTAATTAAACTTAAATAATTCTTCTTTCACTTTCTTGTCCTCAAGGCAAGAAGATCTATAACTGTTTTCGTTTATGTTTTTTTTAAAAAAAGAGACTAGAAAAGTGGCAAGAGCCCGCATGCTGCAACTATGACCCGGCACAACCAAATAAATAAATAAATTTTTAAAAAATAAAAAAAATTTAAATAAAAGGGTAAATAAATAAATAAAAACAGAATTACCATATGATCTAGCAATTCTACCATCTAGGTTTATACTCAAAAGAGTCAAAAGAAGGGTCTTAAAGAAATATTCATACACCCATGTTCACAGCAGCATTATTCAAAACAGCCAAAGGGTGGAAACAAGCCAAGTGACCACTGACAGATGAATGGATAAGCAAATGTGGTATATCCATACAACTGAATATTATTCAGCCTGAAAAAGAAAGGCAATTTTTAAAATTGATGCAACATTGGTTTATAACATTACATACATTTCACGTGTACAACATTATATTATGACTTCTGTATACACTACAATGTGCTCACCACCAAATGTTTAGTTTCTGTCATCATACAGCCAACCCCCTTTACCCATCCTGCGCTGCCCCCATCCCCCTTTCCCTCTGGTAACCACTGATCTGTTAAGGAAGGGAATTCAGACTCAGGCTACAACATGGATGAAACTTGAGTTGCAAAAGGACAGATACTCTATGATTCCACTTACATGAGGTAGCTAGAGTGGTCTAATTCGTACAGAAAGTACAATGGTGGTGACCAGGGGGTGGGGAATGGGGAGTTATCATTTAAAGGGTATCGGGTTTTAGTTTTGCAAGATGAAAATTCTGGAAATGAATGGAGGTGATGGCTGTGCAACAGTATGAATGTACTTAACACCCTGAACTAACTGTACACTTTAAAATGATTAAGATAATAAATTTTATGTTATGTGTGTTTTACAACAATTAAAACAAACGAACAAATACTGTTTAAAAGCATCAAAGAGCACCAAAAGCAACCTGGACTTGCGGGACCCGGATTCTGGAGAAAAGACAAGTATACTGAGAGGAGCCCTCATTCGCCTTCACTCGTTCCCTTGGGTCATTTGTTGTATTTGGAGGACTGGAAAAAGAGGCCAAGCAGAAAGTCACAGGTGGGCTGGCTATCAAGCAGCTAAGACTTATGAGGCAAAAGTCTGAAGAAGAGAGAAATGTAAAGAAGAGCCAGAAATTCTGCAAGCAATTTTCACTGAGATGTTTACTGACACATCACCTAAGCGTGGATGAGACACCAAAACACCAAATAGAAAGCAGCACTGGGAGACTAAAGAGCTGAACAGAGACTGTTGGCAGACTTGCAGCAGAGAGAAACAAAAGCTGGTATCTCAAGGCACAGTAACTGTGAAGAGCAAACCAGTAAACAACTCAGGCTTTTAACTGAGACCCCAGAAGGGGTTATTTCCTGTGCGTAAAAACATGCCCTGGAAAAAAAGGCAAACTGAAAATAGATCAACCTTAACAAAGCCTAAAAGCCAGCTTCAACAAGATCACGGTGATCTTTGATCCTATGAAGGAAAACATCATCATCCAGGGCCTCCACAATTTTTCATACACAATGTTGGAAAGATTACCAGGCCTGTCCCCGCACCAAAACAGAACAAGCACCCCAGGATCCAATGTCTAAAAACTAAGGGGGAAAAGCCTCAGGAAGTCAAAGTATTCCAAGACTCTGATACTATCCAGAAGTGGTTTAAAAAAAAAAACTAATATAAGGTAAACTATAAGTCAAGGATCTATGTTGTAATCTCTAAGGTAATCCCTAAAATAATAATAGTAAAAGTATATATAAATAACAGCTAATGGGGGAAGGGGATAGGATAATAAAGCATACTTGATTCACCTAAAAGGAGGAAAGAAAGCTGAAAAAAATCAAAAGAAGAGATTAGACAAACAGGAAAAAAACAAAACAGCAGGATGGCAAAAATAAACCCAAATACATCAGTAATCACATTAAATGTAAATGAATTATATGCTTCAATTTAAAAACAAAGATTATCAGATAGGTTAAAAAGCATGTTGTTACATGGTACTCACAAGTGACACACCTTAAATATAAGGACACAAAAAGGTAGAAAGAAACGGATGAGATGAAGTATGCCATGCAAACATTAATTGTAAGAAAGCTCATATAGTAACACTAGACAAAGTAGTCTTTAAGCAAGAAGTATTACTAGTGATAAAGAAAGATATTTCAGAAAAATAAAAAAGTCAATTCAATAGGAAGATAAAACCCTAAATTGATATTCACTTCGTAACAAAACCTCAAAATATATAAACTAAAAGAATAAACAAACAAATCAAATCTGAAGATTTTAATATTTCTTGGTAGTTGACAGAACAAGCAGACAAAAAGTTTAGTAAAGACGTGGAAGATCTGAACTTGATTAGTAAATCTGACTAACTGGTATGTTTACAACACTTTATCCAACAATTGCAGATTGAAAAACTGAAATTAAAAACTTCTCTTCAAATATACCACTAAGAGAAAAGGCAAGCCCAGAATGGAAGACACTACCTCACAATACATATATTATTTGACAAAGAACATTTATCCAGAACATATAAAGAACTCTCACAAATTACTAAAAAAACAAACCCCAGAAAACCCACATTTTTTAAAAAAATGGGCAAAAAAAATGGTGTAGTTTAATTTATGTTATATATCAAGAAAAGTGTTTCTAAAAAAATTAGAAGAGGACTTTCAAATTAATTTAAGGCTAATATCCTATTAAGTGGTTAGAATAATTGCTACACTATCTAGTATTTGTGTTGAGTTTCTAAGTGTTCTAATCATGATGGTTTTAAATAACTTCTGATGACAATTAGGTATCTAAAGCCTTAGAAAGTCACTTCTTCAATGAGAATTTTATTATCAAATTCAAAATAAAAAATGAGAAAAGAAACAATACTAAAGATTTCTAATATGTTTGATAGCTTATACCTGGATCATTGATAAAATCACTGTTCTTAAATTAGGCTTGGGAAACCAAGATTATCTGCCCAAATGGGATGTCCACATCATAAAACTGCCCAGTGATAGAAGAAACTGGAAAAAGGAACCCAGTTGTTTAGAATATAGTGTCTGATACATAATACACAGTCATTGTATACCTGCTGAATGAATGAATGTATCCACCTAAGCACAAAGGTGAATGAATGTTAGCTCAACTCTGTGTAAATAACTTATCATATGTATATATGATATTACATAAAATTATCATACACACACACACGTGTATATATATGGGGAGCAGCCCCTTTATGGACAAAAGTTTCATTTCCTTTCCTACAGCAAGATATGACTGCACCACCACAGGGTCTACCTCTGGCTGAATTAATATTTGCCTCCCTAAACTCAGTCACAGATTGCTACATAATCACTGCACACACACAAGAACAGTTCACAGGGCATAGTAATCAAGGTGTTTATGGCTCTATTAATTTGTTTGAAAGAGGAGCTAAAATGGACGGCAAGGAAGAAATCCTAATTATCAAGCACAATACTCTTAACCTTTACAGTATTTACGATGTTGCCCTAGTTTTATTTTACATAAAGGCCTAGTACCTGGCTTCTGACCTAACCATAAAAAGATGCCAAGGTATTATACTGTCAGTCACAAACGCAAACACTAGAGCACAAATGGGGAACCTGTCTTGCACAGACCTTTCTTGCAAAAGCAGTAAGTAAATATATTGAACAAGCGTGAAGCTTAACAGTCCCAAAGCCACTTGATCCTATTTTCTTCTAAGATGTTATTTTGAAAACAGAGAAAGTACCAAGAAGACTCTTAAGCAACCTACCTATGTTCTTCCAGAATACAGCTATTTTCAAACTTTTCTCAATGTGCAATCTAGAATACAGTAAAGACGTATTTTTTGGGAACTAAAAGTATCAAAATCTACGAGAGAAAAAACAGACTCACAAATTCTGTCATCTCCATGTTCTCATCCTGTCTTCTGATCTCCAAGGACATACAAATCCTTGGTAGCTTCAACCAACAGCTTACATTATTTCTCTCAACTCTACTCCTTGCCATCAATCACCTTTGGTAACTGCAACTTTCATAATAACGACCAATCTGACGCACTCCTTACAGATGCCTAAATTTTCATCTCCCATCTTATCAGGATTCCCTTCACCCACATATTGATATGGACAAATCTTGAGACTCTTCATAGAAAACATCAGGTGTCCCTGGTATTACAGACCCTCTTTCCTCCCGCCTCTCCTCGGTTACACTTCAACTGCTCCGCATTCTAACTGGAGCTCCAGGTCTACTGATCCCTTACACCTAATACTTCTGTTTCCTGGGACCTTGTGATTCACTTGCCTGCTTATTAAACAGCACAGACCCACGATCAACAATTTTAACAATGCTACTATCTTAGAATTCTTCCCCATACCGTATAAGCCAAATTGTATCAGTAGGTTTTCCTTAGTTTTTGAATATTCTTCTCTGAGACTGCTTAAGTACCTCCGAAAAAAGTATAAATGCTGCTGACTGCCTCCACTATACAAAATTTGTGCCAGCTTACCCTAAATTATCTCCTCACAATTACAGATGATCCACTTAGTTATTTATAGATAGTTGACCCCAGCACAGGGGATATTCCAAACTTCCTCCATGCGTTAGTTTCCTATCACTGCTGAAGAAATTACCACAACTTTAGTACCTTACTTATTCTCTAACAGTTCTACAGTTGAGAAGACTGAAAACAGTTTCACTAGGATAAATCAAGATGTCGACAGGGCTGGTTCTTTCTGGAGGCTCTGAGGGGGAAATCCACTTCCTTGTCTTTTTCAGCTTCCAGTAGCCACCTGTTATTCCCTGGCTATAGCCCCTTTTCCATCTTCAAAGCATTATCACTCCAATCTCTGTCTCTGTCATCATACTGACTTCTCTCACTCTGACCCTCCTGCAACCCTCTTATAAAGACCCTGCACTTCTACTGGGCCCACCAGGATAACCTAGGAAAACATCTCATGATCCTCAACCTAATCACACCTGCAAAGTTCCTTCTGCCATATAAGGTAACAATCCCTAGGTTCCAGAGGTTAGTCATGGGCATATCTGGGGGTCCATTACTCAGTCTACCACACTCCTCAACACCTGACATGCTTCTGTCACCCGTAACTGATGGTCCCACCTTCTACTTTATTAAGGAGACCAAGAGCATCAGAAGAGTTCCTCAGCTTCTTTCCTCTTCACAAAGTTGTTGCTACATTCCACTTCACCTCTTCACCCACCATCCTTGATGACTTCCCATATAGCTCAAAGAAGCAGTGACCCTTCTTTCCTGGGTCAACTCTCCACCCCAGGACTTTGAATTTATAGCCTCTAGTCTTTAAGGATAACCTGCAATAGTACTATACCTTTGTTATTTGTGAAAATGACTGGGAATATAGATAAATTCAAGTAAAAACATGAAAATATCTTTGAAAATAACCAGAGTTTTATGCAGAAAATTCCTCTATTAACCTTCTATTAGCCTACATATCACAATAGTAAATGCTTTCCTATATCTTTTGACATTAATTCTAATTGCTCAAAAGTAACCTACAGAATACCATCCATAAATTTAACTCTCCCTTGATATTGTATTCATTTTATAGTTTAAGCGGGGGAGGGAAATGAACTGAATATAAATATACCTGTGGATTATTTTGATAATTAAAGCGATTATATAACCTATAACACATTTTCTCCATAAAATAATCAGATCTTTCCCCAATCATTTATCTTTTAAACAATTAAAAAATTGAAAAGGAAACTTATACTAAGTAGGCTCAAACCAATCTTATAAGTTTAACATGTTAACTTTTCTTAAAGAAGAGAATGAATTAAAAATAAGAAACAAAGCAGAGATTACAAACTCCAGCGCCTTCAGGGGCAAAATACATAATGCAAGTCTCAAATGTTAGAAAGGGGTATAGATCACATGTTCCATCTAGAGACATGTACACTTTTCTTTCTGGAACGCTGAACCTGCCAACAACAAAGTGAGTGGGGACAAATTGTGACCAACGGCTGCCTCCACGTAACCTGTGACTGATTCCATTTCCACTTTCAAGAGTCACTGTGTCCCATGCTATCTATATACACTGAGGCTCACGCAGGGCATTTTAGATACAGACACCTCCTTGTCAGAGAAAAAGTCAGCTAGCTGAGTAGGAGGGAGGTGGGAAGACAGTGTAGCATCTTCTCTCCTCCCTCTGAGCCTGAGATCTAAAGTCCCAACAGTTAGAGCCGGAATTCATAGTAAGGAGAAATCTGTCTAGAAACCTGCACAACTCAGGTGTATGTCTTATCTAGCAGGTAAAGTGATCTGATAAGTCTGATTGAGGGTAAAAATCTTCACAGAAAATAACATAGATGTCAACAGAAAAATTTTTTTGATCTTTGGAAAAGATCATTTATTTATCTTCACTGAAGTACTGGTTACAAAGGAGCATACATGTGTCAAAAATAACTTTATATACTTCAGTTTTGCACGTTTCAATGTATATAAATTTTACCTTAATTTTTAAAAGCACTTATTTAACTAAGCCCAGAATACTACACATAAAAAGGAAAAATAAAGAGAATGAAGGATGAAAGAAGTCTACCTTATAGAACATGAACCTTATAGAACCTTATCAACACTTAAATTTCTTTCTGCATCTATAATTGCATATTTTAATAAGCATTTTGAAAAAAAGCATGATATATTTTTAAAAATGTGTATATTAATTCAAAGATGTATGTGAGTGCCTTGTTTGTGCAGGGAGTTGTGCTAGGTGTTGGAGACACAGTGGTGACACAGACATCCCCCCCAATAAAGTTCAGTCTAGTGAGGAAACGAGGCACTAAACAGTTGTTAATAATGATAAATGCTACAAAAGGAGTACCGAATACAGTGAGAGCAGCTGGTGCCAGTGTGCAGTACACAGCATGAGTCAGGGAAAGCTTACCAGAAATTTAAGCTAAGACTTGAAGGAGGAAAAAAAATCACATAAAGGGAGGAAACATTCTGGAAACATATCCAGACAGAAGACGTGTGAAAATCCCGAGATGAGAGAGAAGGACTTCAGCAGGGCAGTAACATAATCATGTGCTTTACAGTAATAATTCTAGAGCAATATGAAAAAGAGAATAGAAAGGAGCACAGTGAATGCTATATGACTAGTTACTAAGAAATGAAGGTGCTTTGGTCTTAGGTACTAGATATGAAAACAGAGAAATTTCAGGTTCTAGAAATACATGATGTAGGGAGAGAGGGAGAAGAAACTAACAAGAATAATTCCCAGTTTTCTGTCACGATCAGATGGAATGACACCGATTATGAGCTCATTTGGAAACGCGAAGTTTGAAGTACCTCTCAGACAATGAAGGGAGCCACCAACTAGATAAATGAATTTACGAGTCTGAAGTTCAGAGAATGAGGCTGGAGACATAATGGGGGAATCACCTGAACAGAGGCACAATAGAGAGCTAAGGTAAGCAAATAACAGGTACCAGGAGAAGGAAGCCTAGGACTAAGCCCCAAGAATGCCACCCTTTTAAAGGGCAGAGGAGAAGGAAGAGTGACTGAGAAGAAACAGAAAGGCAGGAGGCACACCAAGGGAGTGTTTGGTCACAGAAATTAAGAACCCAACGTGTTAGAAGACGAAAAGGTAGTCAACTGTGCCAATGCTGCTGGAAAAGTCAAGGAGCATGAGGATTAGCAGTGAGCTGTGCTGTCAGAGACGCGCAGGCGCGGTGATCCTAGTAAGAGCGAGAATGAATAGAAGAGTTGAGATAGAAGCGTGACTAAAACATATTCAAAATGAATAAAAGATGAGAAAAAAGAGATAGCAAGTGTCAACATTTCCTATGAGACATTTAGCTGTGCATGGCAATGAGAGACCCTGGGAAGCAGTGCAGGGGTCCAACCGAAAATGTAGTGGGATTTTATTTTGAGGATGCCAGTGACCTGAATGTGTCTAATGCTGATGAGTAAGACCAGTAAAAAGGCAGAACCTGAAAATAATTGTTTTTTGACAAAGCAGAAAGAAATGAGATTCTTAACACAAGTGAAGAAATGGCATTTGATAGGAGAGGAAACACTGCCCTCCATTAAAATGGGAGGGAAAAAGAGAAACACAAAAGGGAAGAAAATATAGGGAAACCTGTAGATTCAGAGGCAAGAGATGAACCCAGCTTCCACCTGATGCTTTCTCCTTCTCTCTGAGAGGCAGAGGGCAAGACTGTTTATTAAGAGTAAGGGGACCAGCAGGATAGCTGGAGGTTTGGAGAGAAATAACTCTTTCAAAGTGGTGGAATGAGCTGAATAGAGAAAGAGTGAGACTACTGAACAGTGTGGAGGGCTGACTAGAGGTTTGTGAAAATGCCACAAATAGTGGCACTGAGCTACCCTGTGTGAGGTTCCCCAAGTGGGGTTTCTACCAGCAGAAGCCCAGGAAAGGCAAGTTGCTGGGTTTTATCTAGGGTTGTGGTACTACCAGCTGGGTTTGATGAAAAGATGATGGGAAATATTAATACTAGTTAATTTTTACTGAGCACATTACTACAGTCCAGGCCATACAGGTGCTTCATATGAAAGGTTCCTTTAAGCCTCATGGCCACTCTACCCAATTAGCACAATATTATTTTCATTTTATAAATGAGGAAGCTGAGGAATGATAATCAGTTCCTTGACTATGGTCACATAACAGCCAGGATTCAAGGTCTGAGATTTCATTTTGGCCCCCAACCAACAAAAAAAGTGGTATGTGTGTGTGCTGAAATAAAACAGAAATTTAAAAAATAGCATGGTATAAAAAGTATATAATTTTAAAATACTCCTTTTATCAACAGAGTGATGGACCATGAAATCACAAGTAATTTTCTATCTCAGTGTTTGTGTTGGAATTTAAAGACTCACCAAATCCAAAACTTAAAGAGGACAGCAGTAAGTTAACTTATTTCACATTTAAATCCCAGACATTATATGTTTTCACATGCTATCACATTTACCTCAAAATGTCAACATAAAATGAATCTATACCCTGAAGAGGAAAATGAGGTTCAGAAAGGCTAAATAACTTGTTAAACGTTTTATCAAAACCCTGAAAAATGAAGTAGCTTCTCCTTGACCCTCTTGCCACTAAGTCCTATAAAACCTGGGCTAATAGGCCTGACTGACTTCACTCAGCGGAACAAAAACTTTACAGCTGTTTGCTCTCCTTGGAAATTCTTTCCAAACACTGCTTTATTCTACCAAGTAAAAGAAACCAGGACATGCTCTCACCATTACACTAATAATCAAAACTAAAGAAACTGAAAATAAAAATTCGAAAAGCAGAGAGTAAAATCTGAAGTAAGTTACTGGGCTTGATGATTTTGCAGACACAATAATTAAGCTTGATGAATCTTAATAATCATTCTAAAGTTAAAAAAACCTGAGCGTTTAATCTCCTTGAAAGCTATTAAACAGCCTACCTCAGGTCCATGTTTTCCAAATTGTTTTAATGAACAAGATATTTTTCTTGAATGATAATAAAACAGTAATACTAGGTGAAAAAGGCAATACATATCTGAAGAATTTATATATACACTGCAAGGACTTACAGTCCTTGTAAGACTGGGAGAGATTTATTATTAGGAGTGGTAGATGGCAGCTATTACAAAAATATTTGTATTAATATGACATCCCCTGTAACTGAGAATATAAGGACATTAGGGTTTAAAAACTTGCAAGAGAATGAATATTTCATCTCTCATGTTGTCACTCAATCACCCTTACTCAAGAAGAGACAGACTTTTCAGTATTTCACATATTGAAGCATAAGTGCTAGATATTTAGAAAAATATTAAATCTTTCCCTTTCAGTTTTCCATTCTAATCATTAAGTTTAGGAGCAACTAAGATTTTACTCATATAAGCTAAGGTTGGCCCTTATGAAGGAAATAGTATTTAAAAAAAAAAAAGAAAAGAAAAAAGCTTTCCACACTGAGTTGTACCATCCAAATAAATGTGACAGAAAAAAGACAGTGTTTTGAAATGCTTAACTTAAAGGAAAAACAACAAAGCTCTACTTACCATATACATTAGTATGTCTCTAATCATCACCATAGCTGTCTGATGATCGTTCCAAGCTTGATTTAGTGTTTGAAGAAAGTTGTTATTCAATGAATTAAGTACATCTTCTCGCACCTATTAACAGAAAACTTCATTAGTTTCTTTATACACAAGCACGCGCGCACTCATATGTATACATGCACATATCTGTTCAACAAAACAATGAAGTGGAATCTTCATTTTAGAACAAAGAAACATGTTACAGACCAGTAGAAATATTTTAAGCTATAATACAACCTATATACAGATCACTAACAAATGTGTTTTGTATAGTCCAGACCCTTCTCTTGACCTCCAGATTCATAAAGCAACCTCTTGGGCATTTCTCAACCCACCAATGACTTAACCTCACTGTCAGCATAAAATCCTAAATACTTGATAAAGGAACCACAAAGG
The DNA here is from genome assembly GCF_008692025.1 of Phocoena sinus. NCBI lineage: Eukaryota > Metazoa > Chordata > Mammalia > Artiodactyla > Phocoenidae > Phocoena > Phocoena sinus. The sequence goes on along the minus strand of NC_045769.1, from coordinate 13,862,134 downwards.
CCCCACAGAACTGGCCCCAGGCTATTGCTCCAATTAAATTTCCTACTACGCTTCCCCTCCCCCATCTTTGAAGAATGGTCGAAAACACTGATTTTGCAGTCAAACTACCTGGGCTTGAATCCCAGCTCGCCGACTAGCTGTGCAACCTTGGGTAAAGTATTTAATCCCTGTGCTTCAGTTTCCTCAAATCTGAAATAGTATCCATTTTATAGGATGGTTTTAAGGACTGAATTACCACTAGTAATACAGGTAGAACAGTGTCTGGCACTCAGTAAACACTCAGTGAGCATAAACCATTAACTTAATGCACTACAGCTACCATGGAGCTGCATACAGCAAATGTGCTCTGCCATCTCCTCTGTGCTGGTTCACATACCTCACTCTCTGCCTTTTTTTCTGCACAAGTTTCACCTCCACAAAAAGGTCTTCCCTGACATCCTATTTCAATAACATCTATCTCTATTCCTTTACCCTACACTTTATTTTTCCTCAAGTACTCATCACTAATTACTAGTATATTACATATTTGTTTATTATTTCTCCTACTAAAATGTAAGCTCCACAGTAGCAGGGAGTCTTGTCTTTTCCATGTGTACCTTCCACATCTAGAACAGTGCCTGGCATATAAAAGACCCTTTATTTCATCCCCACACTCCAATACCATGATCCACGTCCAACAAGGTAAGCTCTTTCAGGATATCTGCCTTTGCACATAAAGTTCCTTTCAGTCTGAAATGCCTTCCTAATGCAATCCTGATAAGAATTCAGGAATTTCACAGTCCACAAGCATACTGACACCTTCTCCAATATGAGGTTACTGACCACTACTTCTTCCTGCTACGCTATCAGTCCAACTGAAAGATTATTTGACCAGGAAATAGAACCTAGACTCTGGTTCTAGCTTTGTCATGAAAAAGTAGTGTGTCTGTCCTCCAAGTTCCTACAACACTTTGGGACTATACTGCCAACCTATGCAGTTATTCAAATCCAATCAATCCTCCATGGTCTAGCTCAACTCTCAATAACTCCAGCTTAAAGAGACATCTTCTATCTCTAAACATTCTTTACCATAGAAAATCTGCAGTAGTGGTTCAACTTTTTCAGGTTGGGGAGAATCTGAAGTCATGATGTTCTCTGAGAAACAAATTATTTAATATGTGTGTTGAGATATATAGACACCTGTAAACCCAAATTATACATACATGTAAATAAAATGTCACTGTGTATTAGAACTAGAATAAAGTGGTTCGAAGTGCCAAAGATTAAAAAAAAAAATACACAAAACACATTACTCTCAACCCACGGGAGAGTAAGCTGAAGTTGTGAAAACTATGTATTTTCTTATTTATAGAGGAAAAGAAGTCAGTGAGAGATTTTAGTGATGGGACAATAAATCTATTCTACTAAGCATACGGTATGAAAACCACTAGCCTATACCACATAATTCAGAATTTTATTACATAATCTTTTGTTCACAGACTCAGCTCCTTGACTTCAAATATATCACCCAGAGATTACTCCATAAATATGCTGACTACATCAAAAGTGATAAACATCCATGTCAGTTAGTTGACAGTACTGTGTTAAACAAACACTTTCATGCAAAGTGGTAATATACCAATTATTTCAACTAATTAAGTCTACCACTCATCATATGCAAGTTCCAAAGGTAGCTAACGCTAAAAACAAAAACACAGCAAGTTGAAAATGTACCTATTTACAAAATTCTTCAACCTTCATATTCTTTCACTGAACCACTAAACTTTGAGTAGCAATTAAATCAAAATCATGACACTACTAGAGAAACTGTACTACATAACAAAAATTAAATTATATATTCCAAACACCATAATATCTAGGAATTAATTATTTGTAAGGACTTAAGTGAACTTCTACATACCCTCTTTGTTATAAAATCAAGTTATACGTTAACTGTATTAAAGTCACCCTGATTTTGGAATGCAAGAATATGCTTGGTATATTTGTTGGATAAATGAAAAATTTACCAATTAAATTTTAAAAGTTATAAAATAAGGCATATTTTCTAAAATCAATGATTTATACACTAAAACACAGCAACAAGTATAAGATACCTGCCTTTCAACAAAATTAAAATGCGATCAACTAGCACAATGTGTCATAAATGATAAAACTGCTTTATTTGCATTATACTTCAAAAAATTATGCTGACAAATCAGTAACAGTGAATTTTACTTAGCAGAAAATAAGCTGCTATAAACTGTTAATTTTGTTATATTTATTTTTGAAAGATTACACACACGGACAGGACTAAAAGATGAAAGATAAATACCCTTAGGCACACTTGCTGCAACTATCTCTTATTCAGATCACTTTATGAGCAAAAAACTATTCCTCTAAAACTGCCCCAGAAAAATATCTTCATACTCTGATACATGAAAAGTGAATGCATATTTGTTCAAACATATACAACAAAATGGTAGGAATGAGGTGAAAATTCAATCTTTATGAAGATCAAAACAGGCTTTTCAAAAGAAGATTAAGTTGGCATATAAAGCAAAATACACATAAAGTGAAAAAAAGATTTAACCTTTATTTTACAAATTATTAACATAACAATACAGAAAACTTGAAATAGAAAGTGGGAACTGTGTGTTGTAACATGATTAATCTTTGCACCAGCAAAGGCAACCCAGATGTAGAGGTGGTACCAGAACCAAATGGACCTGCAGATCAAGTATGACCAGCATCATTACTTGAGAAAATCTACATGAAGATTACCCAGATAAAGAACTGGAATTTGAAGAGTGAAACGATGAAGAACCATGGAAGTTGAGAGCAGGATGGACCAGCTGTGACAAAGAGGATAAACGAGTAGCTGAAAACTGATGGCTATGCAAGACATCTAGCCTTGCAAAGGATAAAGCAAGACACAGTAATTTAAAACAGTAGATCACAAACTTGGCAAAGAAATAGAATCCCATGGAGACTAATAGATTTCAATCAAGAGAATGAGAAGACACAGAATGGGAGAAAATATTAACAAAAGACACACACATCTGAAAAAGGACTGTTATCCAAAATACACAAAGAATTCATAAAACTCGACAATAAGAAAACAAACAACCCAATTTTAAAAACTGGCAAAAGACCCGGCCACCTCACCAAAATGATATCCAGATGGCAAATAAGCATATAAAATGATGTTCAACATCTGACCAGTAAGGAACTGCAAATTAAAATAACAATGGGATACCACTACACTTCTATTAGAATGGCCAAAACCCAAAACAACATCACCAAATCTGGTGAGGATGCAGAGCGAGAGGCACTCTCAATCAGTGTTGGTAGGAATGCAAAATGGTAACTGTCACTTTGGAAGAGAGTTTGGCAGCTTCTTACAAAACCGGACATACTCTTACTATATGATACAGAAAATTATGCACCCTGGAATAAATACCAAAGGAGCTGACAACTTATGTCCACATAAAACCCCCCACACTGATGTTTACAGCAGCTTTATTCATAACTGCCAAAACTTAGAAGCAACCAAGATGTCCCTCAGTAGCTGAATAAATAAACTGTGGTACATCCAGACAATGGAGTATCATTCAGCACTAGAAAGAAATAAGCTATCAAGCCATGAAAAGACACACAGGAACCTTAAGTACATATTACGAAGTGAAAGAAGACAATCTGAAAAGGCTACGTACCATATGATTCCAACCATATGACATTCTTGAAAAGGAAAAACTAAAGAAACTGTAAAAAAGATCAGTGGGTGCTAGGGATTAGGGTGGAACAGAAATGAACAGGCAGAGCGCAGGATTTTTACGGCAGTGAAAATATTCTGTATGGTACTATAATAGTATTTCATTACACATTTGTCAAAATGCATAGGATAAACACCACCAAGAATGACCCTCTAGGGCTTCCCTGGTGGCGCAGTGGTTGAGAGTCCGCCTGCCAATGCAGGGGACATGGGTTCGTGCCCTGGTCCGGGAAGATCCCACATCCCGCGGAGCGGCTGGGCCTGTGAGCCGTGGCCACTGAGCCTGCGCGTCCGGAGCCTGTGCTCCGCAATGGGAGAGGTCACAACGAGAGGCCCGCGTACCACGCAAAAAAAAAAAAAAAAAAGAAAGAAAGAATGACCCTCTAATGTAAACTATGGACTTTGGGTGATAATGGTATGTCAGTGTAGGTTCATTATTCTAACAAATGTGCCACACTGGTATGGGATGCTTATAGTAGGGGAGGCTGTACATGTGTCAGGGGGCATATAGGAAGTCTCTGTACCTTCTGCTCAATTTTGCTGTGAATCAAAAACTGCTCTAAAAATAAAGTCTATTAAAAAAAATTGGGGGGGCCCACCAATTTACTGATCTAAAAAACACTGATCAAAAGAAAGAGAATCTGGGTATCTTTCTTTTTAAAGCTACCCCAATGATTCTGATACAATAGCCAGGATTAGGAAACCACTGACTTAAAAGAGCCACACCAGCCATTTCTGTTCCTTCCCTTTGCAGAATTTCCTCTATGAATATGTTTTTATATAGTTATAATAATAATCATACTGATGTGGTTCTGAGTCCTGATATTTTTAAGCCATCCATTAACATTCAACATTAAACTTTACTTTAGGAGAAAAGTTTCTAGCTATATCATTTCATTTCCAAAGCACTGTAATAAAGAAAAAGGGTATAGCAGAATGAAATGTAAGAAAAATACAATGTCATCTGAGATTTAAGCAATTTCCAACCTAACACCAAAAGCATGAGCTACAAAAGAAAAAAATGATAAGCTGGACTCCATCAAAATTAAAAGCTTTTGTTCTGCAGGTACTGTTAAAACAATAAAAAGACAAACTAAAGACTGGGAGAAAATATTAAATGACTTGTACCCAGAATAAAAACAAACAAACAAACAAAAACCTCTCACAACTCAGTAAAGAAAGCAAACAACAGAATTTTAAAATGGGCAAAAGACTCGAACAGACAATTCTACACATGAAAAGATGTTCACCAACATCAGCCATTAAGGAAATGCAAATTAAAACCGTGATGAGACACCACTACACACACCCATTAGAATGGCTAAAATAAAATATACTGACAATACCAAGTGCTGACAAAGATTCTGAGCAGCTAGAACTCTCATACATTGCTGGTGGGAATGCAAAATGGTACAGCCCTACCAGAAAACAGTTTGGTAGTATGTTATGAAGTAAAACATACACTTACACGTGACCCAGCAATCCCACTCCTAGGAATTTGTCCTAGAGAAATGAAAACTTATATTCACACAAAAAGCTGTACACAAATATTCATAGTTAACTCTATTCACAATCAGAAGAAACTGTACACAACCCAAATGTCTTGCAACAAGTAAACAGGTAAATGGATAAGCAAACTGATACATTTATATAGCAGAATATCACTCAGCAATAACAAGGAACAAACTATTGATATATACAACAGATTGGCTCAATTGCAAAATAATTATGTGAATGAAAGAAGTTAGTCTCAAAGGCTACAAACTGTATGATTCCACTTATAGGACATTCTTGAGAAAACAAAACTATAGTGACAGAAGAGATCAGTGATTGCCAGGTATTAGGGGTGGGAGAAGGATGTCACTATAAAGGGAAAACAAATTTTCTGGGGTGAAGGATGTTCTATATTGACTGTGATAGCAGTTACATAAATCTATAAATGGGCTAAAATTCACAGAACTGTACATGAAAATAAAAGGCTAATTTTATTGTATATTGACTTTTTAAAACTTGCAGTAATTATGATTCTCAAAATTGGGTCCTGTTTTATTATCATATTATAAATGTAAGCTATGATGTCACAATCTTTATTCATAAAAGCAACTTGAATGCCAAACAATGAAGAATTGTTAATTATTTTGAGTATACCAACGTTACAAAGGCCTCTGCTATAGTTCAAATTGACATACTACATCCTCCATTTCTGTGAATAGAGCTTTCCCTGTCCTTTTTATTACACACTTAGCAAAGATTAAAGGAGATTACTAAATCAAAAAAAAAAACCCACTTTTATTTTTCAATGTTGTATCAATAATAACACCTGTTCACTGATAAATTAACATCCAAGTTGCAAGAAATACATCCTCAAATCAATCAAATTACTGGCAAAGGGAGGGGGAGAAGGATGGAAAAGGGGATGACAGGAAGGCCAGCAGGCATGAGCATGACTGGGAGCTACAAGGATTGACAAGGAGGCTGACCTTGGGGCAGCAGCTCTTGGCTGGATGGAGAGTTGAAGGATATTAATAATCTACACAGTATCCCCCCACCCTCTAACATACACACATTTATTTTTAATTATTAATTAAAATTTTTTCACCTAAATTTAAATGCCTGGGGCAAAGTCCCAGCAAGCCAATCCTAATATCTAGGTAACACAAAGAAATTTATCAGCTAAAACTAATTATAAAGATTTTAATTCTAAAGTTTACTGAAACCAGAACTGAGCCATATAATTAATGATGATATGGACTACTGAAAAGGACTTCCTTCTTAGAAAGTCTTAAAACTCAGGACAATACTTCATTCCAACACAGATAAATCTCTGTAAATACAGATATTTGTATTTAGCATTATTTTGCACTGAAATATATATACCATGTATTAAAAACATAAAATGGTGCATAATCTAGCACACATGCTAAAAAAAAGAACATTTCAAAGTATCACAGAGATACTACTGATATAATGTTAATAGGTGCAACCGCTTAGAAATCTGTAGTATTGTAATGTTCACTCAGGAGCTAAAACAATCAAATTACTATTTGCAAATGGACTTGAGGACACGGGAGGGGCAAGGGTAAGCTGGGACGAAGTAAGAGAGTGGCATGGACATATACACACTACCAAATGTAAAATAGATAGCTAGTAGGAAGCAGCCGCATAGCACAGGGAGACCAGCTCGGTGCTTTGTGACCACCTAGAGGGGTGGGATAGAGAGGGTGGGAGGGAGACACAAGAGGGAGGAGATATGGGGATATACGAATATGTATAGCTGACTTCACTTTGTTATAAAGCAGAAACTAACACACCATTGTAAAGCAATTATACTCCAATAAAGATGTTAAAAAAAAATTAGTATTTGCAGACAGTTACCAAGGGCAGTTACTAATTAGGACTTTTGACTTTGACCTATACAGTCTGCAGCTCCTTTTCCCTGTAATATGGCTGGGGTTGATTAGATCAATGGCACTCATACAATGCTCCACTAAGATGTCTCAGTACCACTCCAGGGTGGGCACTGTTTCCCCTGATTAAATATGATTTATATTGGTTTTGTGTGATTTTAAAAGTGGGGTTTTCCACTATTTTAAAAATACAGGCACACCTCGAAGATGTTGTGGGTTTGGTTCCAAACCACTGCAATAACGTGAATATCACAATAAAGCAAGTCACATGAATTTTTTGGTTTCCTAGTGCATATAAAGTTATGTTTACATTATACACTAGTCTATTAAGTATGCAATAGACTAAATAAATGTCTAAATAAGTAATGTGCATGTCTTAATTTAAAAACACTTTGTTGCTAAGAAATGCTAACCATCGCCTGAGCCTTCAGGGAGTCATAATCTTTTGCTGGTGGAAGATCTCGCCTTGGTATTGACAGCTGCTGACTGATCAGGGTGGTGGTTTTGCTGAAGGCTGGCGGGGGCGGCCGTGGCAATTTCTTCAAATAAGATGACAATGAAGTTGCTGCATCAATCGACTCTTCCTTGTTTCAAGAATGATTTCTCTGTAGCATGCAATGCTGTTTCACAGCATTTTACCAACAGTAGAACTTCTTTCAAAAGTGGAGTCAGGGGCTTCCCTGGTGGCGCAGTGGTTGAGAGTCCGCCTGCCGATGCAGGGCATACGGGTTCGTGCCCCGGTCCGGGAAGATCCCACATGCCGCGGAGCGGCTGGGCCCGTGAGCCATGGCCGCTGAGCCTGTGCGTCCAGAGCCTGTGCTCCGCAGTGGGAGAGGCCACAACAGTGAGAGGCCCACGTACCGCCAAAAAAAAAAAAAAAAAAAAAAAAAAAAGTGGAGTCAGTCCTTTCAAACCCTGCTACTACTTTATCAACTAAGTTTATGTAATAGTCTAAATCCTTTCTTGTCACATTAACAACCTTCACAGCATCTTTACCAGGAGTACATTCCATCTTAAGAAACCACTTTTCAGGTTCCACTTCTAATTTTAGCTCTTCTGCAACTTCCACCACATCTGAAGTTACCTCTTCCACCCTTTGAGCCCCTCAAAGTCATCCGTGAGGGCTGGAATCAACTTCTTCCAAAGTCCTGTTAGTATTGATATTTTGACTTCTTTCCACAAATCATGAATGCTCTTAATGACATCTAGAATGGTGAATCCTTTGCAGGAGGTTTTCATTTGACTTTGCCCAGATCCATCAGAAAAATCACTATCCATGACAGCTATAGCCTTATGAAATGTTTCTTAAATAAACAGACTTGAAAGTTGAAATTACTCCTTGGACCCATGGACTGTAGAATGGATGTTGTGTTAGCAGGCATGAAAACAACATTAATCGTCTATAGATCACCATCAGAGCTCTTGGGTGACCAGGTGCACTGTCAAAGAACAATAATACTTTGAAAGGAATCTTTCTTTTCTGAGCAGTAGGTCTCAACAGTGGGTTTAAAATATTCAGTAAACCATGCTGTAAACAGACATGCTGACATCCAAGCTGTGTTGTTCCATTTATACAGCACAGGCAGAGTAGATTTAGCATAGTTCTTAAGGGGCTTAGGGTTTTCAGAATGGTAAATGAGTGCTGGCTTCAACTTAAAGTCACCAGCTGCATTAACCCCTAACAAGAGTCAGCCTGTCCTTTGAAACTTTGAAGATAGGCACTGACTTCTCCTCTCTAGCTATGGAAGTCCTAGATGACATGTTCTTCAAATAGAAGCTGTTTTGTCTACACTGAAAATCTTCTGGATTACTTGATAGTCTGTACATCAGCACTTGCTGCTTCACCTTGCACTTGTATGTTACGGAGACAGCTCCCTTCCGTATACCTCCAAACCCACCTCTGCTGGCCTTCAACTTTTCTTCTGCAGCTTCCTCACCTCTCGCAGCCTTCACAGAACTGAAGAGAGTTAGAGCCTCGCTCAGGATTAGGCTTTGGTTTAGAGGAATACTATTGTTCCTGGTGTGATCTTCGATCCAGACCACTCAAACATTCTCCGTATCAGCAATAAGGCTATTTCACTTTCTTATCATTCGTGTGTTCACTGGAGAAGAACTTTTAATTTCCTTCAAGAACTTTTCCTTTGCATCTACAACTTGGCTGTCTGGTACAAGAGGCCTAGCTTTCAGCCTATTTCAACTTTCAACATGCCTTCATCACTAAAGCTTAATCACTTCTAGCTTTTGATTTAAAGTGAGACGTGCCATTCTTCCTTTCACTTGAATACTTGAGGCCATTATTAGGGTTATTAATTTGCCTAATTTCAATATTGTTACGTCTCAGGGAATAGAGGCCCAAGGAGAGGGAAAGAGACAGGGGAGCAGCTGGTCAGTGGAGCAGTCAGAACACACACATTTATTAAGTTCGCCATATTATTTGGGCACAGTTTGTGCCTCCCACCCCAAAACTATAACAGCAACATCAAAGATGATCACAGATCACCATAACAAATATAATAATAATGAAAAAGTTTGAAATACTGCAAGAATTACCAAAATGTGACAGACACACGAAGTGAGCAAACGCTGTTGAAAAAGTGGTGCCTGACCTACTTGCTCAACAGGGGGTTACCACAAACCTTCAATTTGTGGGGAAAAAAAAAAAGATGAAGTTATCTGCTAAGTGCAGTAAAGCTAAACACAACAAGGTGTGCCTGTAACTGAGACAGCCACTGGATACTTGCTAAGTATCGTTCTTGGCTCTAAATTCTAAAACATACTGCTTGTCGCACCTGATGAAACCAGAGTATTTACATAAATATGCAACATTTACCATGATCAAAAATAGCATATAAGTTCTCACAACATCTGAATTTTTCAGAGCCCTGCGTATGTGATCTGGGGGCTTGTCACTTTACAAATTTACCAGTTATATAAACCCTGTTTCTCCTAGAAATGCCATTAAACAATAATTCCTGAAGATCTCAAAATATTTTTCACTTCATCACACCAAAGTGATGTGACATAAACCTATCAATAAAAGTGGCTTACTGTATAAGTAAATCTCAATGGAAGCCAAGCCATGGAGTGTAGACGATATGTCTCCTAATGCGACACATCCTTTGAAAGAAGCTCCACGGCTCTTCCCGTTATGCCGAGAATTCTTGATTTAAAAGATTACATGGTGAACAGTGGCAGCACAGGAATACAGATGCTAAAAAGCCCATCTGCCTGATTCAAATCACAGACACACATTTAGTAGATGTGTGACCCTGAGCAACTTACTTAATTTCTTTATGTACCAGTTTTTATAAAAACAGAAATAGCACCTACTTCAAGGAGCTGTTGTGTGGATAAAATTAGTATACACAAAATACTTAGAACAGTGCCTAGCGCACAGTAAATGCTATATAAGCATTTGCTTCTATTATATTACTTGTATTACATATTCTTAAAATTACACATATACGTATTTGAATCTTGCTACTCAGAGTGTGGTATGCACAGAGCAGAATCATGGTCAATATCATCATCATCATCACTGGTGAGCTGGACCCACTGAATCATAATCTGCATTTTAACAAGATACTCAGAAAATTCATAAGTGCCTTAAATTTTCTGAAACAAGCAACATAAATAAAACACGTATACCTATATATTCACATATTTTATACAGTATTTTCTAAACTCTCAATTTCCACTTGATTCTTGCTTTCCTTCCTCTAAAGAACAGAAATTTCTCCACAACTAGAAGGAATTCTTTTACTTCATACTTTGAGAAGTTCGTAATGGAGCCAACCTCCATTAAGTTTGGTGAATAGATGTTGCTATCTCGTAATACATATAACAACCTTAAGATTTTTGTATTTCAAAGCAAACTCCTACTAAAGGTGAGGAGAGCTAACCTTAACTTTTGTAGATATTTTAAACTTTCTAAGAATTCACTAATGACAAGAGATTCCTGAATGGAATAAAATTCACTGCCCTCTTGATATTTTCTACATTGACAGTACTGTTTTCATTATTTTCACTAATTTTTAGAATAAAGGTGGCCACCTTGATCAAAGGAATCATACCAGTATCATTAACAAAACTAAAGATAGCCACTACAGGGAAAACGTTTTTCTTGACTGCTGTCAGAAGATTCTTCTATAAATAAGTTTACTAATGTATACGTAGTTAGTGACGTAAGTTTAAGAATTTCACAAAGTGTCCAAGACGAAGCTCTTAATTCAAAAGGATACATAAACATCTTTCCCTGAACCGACAATTCAAATATTTAATGATTACTTCCAAAAGGTGAAGCAGGGTGCTAGGCACCATGGGGAATACAAAATGCGGTCACTTTACAACCTCTATAAATACAGGAGGGTAGGAAACAGGAGCCTAATATTAGCATTCATATGGCCTCAATACAAAGCGAAATCCAATGAATAGTACTAAAGAAGTTGTGAGGTCCAAAGCAGGGGCACATGATGGCAATTAGAACAATGGATTTTCATAGTTTCATAAAGAAAATCTGCTACATGTTAAAGAAAATTTAAAAATCCAAATTTGGGATTTCAAAAAATACATTCTCGGGGCTTCCCTGGTGGCGCAGTGGTTGGGGGCCCGCCTGCTGATGCAGGGGGCGCGGGTTCGTGCCCCGGTGCGGCTGGGCCCGTGAGCCATGGCCGCTGAGCATGCGCGTCCGGAGCCTGTGCTCCGCAACGGGAGAGGCCACAGCGGTGAGAGGCCCGCGTACCGCAAAAAAAAAAAAAAAAAAAAAAAATACATTCTTAGTTCAAATATTCTTTTGAACTTCTTAAAAAAGTAACACAACTTGGAAAATCGGGATTTAAGGACAAAGTAGTATCATGAAAAATGGTAGCTTTTTACCTAATGGTTGGAAAGGAAAACAGAAATAAAAAAGCAGTGTACCACAGGACAATATGATTATCATTTGTAAAGTACTTCATTCCCAATGGTTAAGACAATAAGATATACATTAAAAGCATCAAGTACATTATAGCATTAATACCATAGTTAAACTCTGAACAACAGGGACACTGACATAATAAACAGTAAAATATATACAAAGCACAGCAATATGGCAACTAGTCTTTTTGTTCTCCTGAATACCATGGAGGAAAAAAACACAGTTCCACAAGATCACACAATCTGGTTCCCAGCAGACCGACAGACTCCAGCCTCAAGAAATCAGAGGTATACAGCCCCAAAACTACACTGTGCTTTTAAATGGTGAAACACACTCTGCTTAAAGTGGTTAGATTCAGGAGTAATTAACTTGGGTAGGTAGAAGTATTACCCCATATACAGAAGACAAAACAGATCTCGGCAGTTCATGGATACAAACCATGATGGTTTCCATTTGACTGTTAGTATTATTCTTAGAGATTCATTTCAATAGACAATTACGGAGAGCAAATATGAAGAGCAGGAGACACAAAAAATGAATGAAACAGGTCTTAGCTTAACAAATATTAAAAGAACATCACTAGAAACTACAATAGAGAGCAGTACCTGCCCTCACAGTGCTTACTGTCTATTCCACAATTTAAGTGGGAATAGCTGGTATTTAACATGGGTGAACTTGCTAAATAACACTCTAAACTCGGCTCTTCCCCAACATCATTTCTCTTTCAATCTTTTCAAAGTAGAAACTACTCAATTTCCTATGCCCCTCATATTCTATGACTGGTATCTTTCTGACTCTCTAACAGCCCTTTTTCCTCACCTTATCCCTAATAATCTTTCTCTTTTGTGATTATCCTATTTATATTCAAGTCACTCTTCCAAATCGTATTTCTTAAGGGTTTGTATACCTAGCTGAGAGCCTTCGTCTTCTTTCTGACTCCTGTCATCACCCTAAGCTGCTCCAATATTCAATGTAATGGGTTCTTAGTTTCTTCCAACAACTTTAAATTAGGAAAAAGGACAAGACAAGATGGCAGGAGAATGAAAGATAAGTAGCAAAGAAGCACTGAAAATGGCACTCCTACTAAACCTTTTACTCCATCTTTTCCGTTTCAATCCGTCTATTTTTTAAAATTAAAACCCAACAGCTCCTACCACCCACAGAATAAAAGCCTAATGCCCTACAATGTTAGTCCAACTAACTTTACTATTCTCGTTTCCTACAAATACATGTGAAGTCCTTTGTGTTCCATTTACACTTATACTGGTCCACCAGACAATGCTCACACCTAGCTGCCTTTCTTACTCATGTCATTTTCCCTACTGAGACTATCTTTTGCCTTTGTTTACATGATGAATCTTTCATAATCCTTTAAGGCTCATCAAGTGACCTCCTCTTTCTACTTTGTCCTGAATTCTGCAGGCAAAGTAATTCCCCTTCAAATCTGATTCCCTCACTAAAATTGGGAGGTTTCTTGCTGATAGGCATGGTGTCTTAAATTATTTTTTGGTGGATAAAACACAGGAGAGACTCAGTATCTGTGGGCCTCTAAAGTGAATCTGTCTTTGCTAATGAAAATCTTAGTCCTTAGTGTTTCTATCAATGTCCTTCGTAATTAACTGCAATCACTGTATTTATGTTGTGTTGTACATAAATGCCATTTTAAAAGTCTCTACATTCACTGACATTTGCCTAGAAATAAAGGAAAAGCACTAAAAAAGCTTTATTATAAAAAGCTAAATCTGTTTAAATAACTGGCCTACAAAATAGTCCAGAGCTTACCATAAAATTACCAACTTCATTCCCTCAGGCAATTAGTACTACTACATAAACATCTGAATATAACTATGAATAAACATAATACTTAAAACTCTGGTTCTTCCCATTCTCCCTCTAAAAATGGGGAGAAAAATTAATATACTGAACAAGTAGTTTACATAGAAACATCATTTTCAGCAAATGTGACCCTACATACAAAATACAAATGGTAGGATGTTATTCTACAAGGAGACTTTACAAAAAAATACTCAACAAGAAAGTCACTTAAAAATTGAAATTCCCCTTCAAGGCTTCATTTTTCCTACCTGGAAAGCAAAGTGCTGAGAACTGATCAGGATTACAAGGCACAGATTCAAGTATGTAAGTCTGTAATATAAGTTCCAGAAAGACAGGGATCTTTGATATAACACAAATGCTTATTAGCCTAGTGCCTGGCACGGAACAGGTCCTCAATAGGCAGTTTTCTGAATGAACGTAAAGCGAGGAGGATGAAGCTCCTCTTATTCTGCCTTCCTCACATTCAAAGTAAGCTGTTATTTGAAGAACAAGATGGAAAGAAAGACTTTGAAAACCACTGGAATAAATATTCTTTCTAGCAATAATAAACTGTTTCCACTAGAGTTAAGAAGTCAACATCTTTTTTGTCCAGCTATTTTTCTAAGAGAACAAACTTTCAAAGTACAGGAATTAGCTTTTATAAGCTCACTTACGAGACTCCACATTATTTAGTTATTACTATAGACTAATAATTTGAAAGAAAAGGGGAAATTAAGCACCAGTCAAATCTAAGAAACCTGTTAATCATCACAAAATTGGGAAAATAAAGTTCTTGCCACATTAAAAACAAAGAAAGTTTCTCCCCTGACTTTAAGAAACAATTAAAAATGAAAAAACTTCTAAACACATATTATGGCACATGAAAGGACAATGGTAAACTGCAAAAACCATGATTTTCCTAAGTCTTAGTCATTATATAATTTTAATGCCCATTGAGGCTAACAAAACCAATCCCAATCTCCTTTTATACATTAATAAACTAAGTCCAGAAAAATCTAGTAGTTTGTTCAAGATTGTTAGTGGTAGAATCAGGCCTAAAGCCTAACTTTCCCTACTTTCTATCCGGTACTTCTTCCACTGCATCTACTTCTAACTTCTTTATCATTAAACTCCTATTATTACTTCTACTGATATTATTATTTCTTATTATTATGGAGTACTTAGCAGTGTGTAGAAAAAAAAAAGACAAGTCCTCCATTACTTTACTATGAGCTTAGAGAATTTCTATTAAGTTTGAATCCCAAATAGGAATCTTCTAAAAGGAAATGACTCCAAAAAAACAAACAAAACACTTTAAATATCTGACCATTTGGTCAGTTATATCTCAATAAAGCTGGGGGGAAAAAAAAACAAAAAAATATGGCTCCACCCTAAGCTAACCCTGCCCTCAAGTAATAGAACTGATCAGCACTATTTTTGAAGATTCTTTTTTTTTTTTATGTGGACCATTTTTAAAGTCTTTATTGAATTTGTTACAATACTGCTTCTGTTTTATGTTTTTTTGGGTTTCGGCCACGAGGTATGTGAGAGCTTAGCTCCCCAACCAGGGATCGAACCCTCAACCCTGCACTGGAAGACGAAGTCTTAAGCACCAGACTGCCAGCGAAGTCCGATTAGCACTATTTTTGAATTTAAAATTGTCTTTTCACACACTCACACACGCGCACGCACACACGCACGTACGCACACACTGTGAAAACCACAACCCTGCTAAATAAAGGTCAAAATTAAATTATTTTATAATTTAAGGTTAGAGCTGAGTCTTAAAGTACCACTAACTCTGGCCATTTTTCTGTCTCCACTGGAATCCTCAATCTACCTGAAATGTTTAAGTTCCTCAGGGTTCAACCTAGGGCCCTCTTCTTTCTTTTTCCTGTGTGATTTCATTTACTTCCAGGGCTTTAAGTATCATCTATATGCTCACAATTCCCAAATTTACACTTCCAGTCCAAACTTCTCAAGAGAACTAGATTTACATATCTCATTTCATTGGCATCTTAAAATTAACCTGCCAAATGGAGTTTCTTTTTCTACCCCAAATCTATACCAAAAAATGGAAACTTCTAGTTGTTCAAAAGCCAAAATCCTAGAAGTCACCTTGGATTCTTCCCTCTTCCTCATTCCATACAATCAACCTAACCACAGTTAACAAGCTTTCTACATCCAAAATAAATCTTGAATCTGAAAACTTCTCTCTATCCCCAGTGTCACTAGACTGTTATAAATCGCCACTATCATTCATCTGAATTATTGGATTATCCTATCCTATTGCCCCCACTTCAACTCTTGGGCCCTGTAGCTTATTCACCACATAGCGACCAGAGTAATATTTTTAAAATCTACATCAGATCATATCACTGTCTTGCTTAAAATCTTGAATGGCTACCTACAGTACATATAATAAGTATGACCCCCTTACAGCATGGCTTCAAGGCCTGGCATGATGCAGCTTCTGCTTTTCTCTCCAAACTCATCTTGTTCCATTCTTCCCCACCAACTCTTAATTCCCTGTTCACGACATGCCCCCCTGCTTCAAATTTCTCTAGTCCAGGTATTGGCAAAGGAAGTCCTTCTGTCTTTTAAAAATAAAGCTGTATCGAAATACAGCTGTGCCTGTTCATTGTGTGTAGTCTATTGTCGCTCTCGTGCTACAACAGAGGGGTTGAGGAGCTGCGACTGAGAACATATGGCTCAGAAATCTGGAAATATTGGCTATCTGGCACCTTATAGAAAAAATGTTCCATAACCATTCCCTTTTGCCTACAATGCTCTTCAACCCACTTTTCTCATGAGCACCTTCTCATCCTTCAAGTCCCAGTTTAAACACCACCACTTTCTCAAACAACCCTACCCTGGCCTAGGTAGTTGCTCTCATCATTTTTCCCTATCACTGTACCCTGTTTTCTTCATTACTTTTTATAACTAAACACTTGTTTACTTGTTTATCTGTTCCATGAATGCAGGGATCAGATGCAACCCATTTACCAATATATTTCTTACACCCGAGCCACAGCCTAGCAAATAATAAATACTTTTGAATGTTAAATTCTGTGATGATAAATCTTATAGGGATACTTTTGAGGCTCTGACAAAATGACCTGTAATTTAAAAATCCTTAACTGGAAAGTAGCAGAACTTTTCTTCTCCAACATAACCATACTTTTAAAGGTATTTTACTTAGAAGAAAATAATCCCTGCGAATTTTGAAATGTCTTCATATTTACTAAATAAGACAAGAATTTTTTTTTAATGACAAGGCACAAAGGCCACATCACACCCTAAGTTTTGCTTTGTGGTCTTGAGAAATTTACTGAATTCCTTTGGGTCTCAGTTTCTTGGGGAAACATTCTTCTAGAGATAGGAAGAATATACTACTAAGAAAGAGAAACAGCATTTAGCTTTTCTATGCCTGTTTCAATTCTGTGAACTTATTTCCAAAGCCCATTATCAGCTACTTTCATTGCAAAGAACTATCCTCCCATCAGCTGCCCTCTTGTAGGTTTATACCACTCTGCTTTACCAAAAATGTTCCTCAAAATGTTCACTATTCTCATCTTGAAATCGGAGTACCAACGAACTCTGATTCCATGAAAAAATTGTATTTCCTCTGAATTCTTCAATGTGAAAAGATAGGTCCTGGCTGTCTATACCATAGCACTAAAAGGTTCACTTCAGTCAAAAATAACTTTGCTTTAAAAAATATATTATTATTACTTAGGCAGTTCAGCTAACTGCTAAAAGCATAGTAAACAAAAAAATGAGGAGTGGACCACATAGGAATGCTTTCAGAACCATAAAAAGGGATACATTCTGTGAGACTGAGACAGTTACTTTGATACCACAGAACCCTAAACCACTCTCTTACCTTCCAGTCAGAAGGTGCAATGTAGAGACAGGCAATATTGATTTCCATGCAAACTATATTTCTGCACATGAGATCAAAAACATCCCTAAGTCCCATCTAGTAAACAAATGGAGACTTCCGACATCAGGGGACAAACATTTTGGTCTACTGTATCATGGCCCTGTCAGTTAACAGACTTCCTTTAACAGTGTCCCCTTCAGACAGTACCGTATTTGTATGACTTTTTAAAGTGTCTTATAAGAGTAAAAGTGAAAAAAGATCAATGGAAAACACAAAAATGAAAGCATAGATACTAGCAGAGGTTCAAAAACTTAACTCAATTTAAATAAAGAAATCAATCATTAGATATGCTGACAATGGTACATCCCCTAGTCAGAAACTGACTAGCTTAAGGTGGTCAAATGAGTATTTGTGAAAGAAAAAAAAATGAAAGAATATTTTCAGATGCTGTTGATATATCATTAACATCTGTAAGAGAAATAAAAGTTGAGCATATACATTTTGTAATTTTTTAGCATAATCAACTTGAATACATGTTCTCTGGAATATATTATAGGGAAATGCTTATATTTTGAAATGATAGTTAATCTTAGATATGGGACCACTTTAAGAGACTTAACAATATGCTGAAGCTCTTACAGTTACCATGGAGTTATCGTTCACATGACTTCAATTTCTACCTAACCATGTTTCAGAGTCCAAATATCAATCATATCAACACTGACCTCACACTCTGGCTTCCCCTCCACTCTTCACTTTTTGAAAGAGCCGATTCTCAACCAAACCAAATAACTACAAATGTTTTTTC
Source organism: Phocoena sinus (assembly GCF_008692025.1). Lineage (NCBI taxonomy): Eukaryota > Metazoa > Chordata > Mammalia > Artiodactyla > Phocoenidae > Phocoena > Phocoena sinus. Next base: position 13,843,552 of record NC_045769.1, on the reverse strand, counting down.
TGCATCTGTGCCCAAGCTGCAAAGCACTGCTTAAAAAAAAAACACACACACGATAGATCACACATTCAGGACAACTCCTACTGAGCTATCTCTTTCCTCACTTGCCAGTTCCTTAGTATATTCCCCACAGGAGCTACTCCAAGTCTCTTCATCTCATTTTCAGAACTTGCACTGCTTAATTATTAGATTCATGATAGTCTTAGAACTAAAGCATCTCAAAGATATTACTGCCAATTCCTTCATTTTAATTATAAATAAACCAAGAACTAAAGTTTAAAGGACTACAGCTTTACAAAAACTGAACCGATTTTCCTAAAACCCCACATGCACCCTCAATTTCAGCATATATTTACTGCATCTTGATCCGTTCATTATGCCTCAGGAGCAGATTTATAGAAAAGTTAAGGACTCGGCCTGAAGCCGCACTACTTCAATACTGTTCCAGCTAGGCCACTTACTAGCTACATGCATCTGGACAAATCACCAATTCTGTGCCCTCCGTTTCTTCACTTTTAAATAGAGATAACAGTAGTATCTGGCTCATTGGGTTGTGACCATTACGTAAGTGAATACATCTAAAAGCACTAGAAGTGGACCTAGCACACAGTAAATGCTAAATAAGAGTTAGCTGGGCATATTATTATCATACCCTATAGAACCTCTGGCAAATGAGGACATGCCCCTCTTCTACCTTCACTTCTCCACTGTTCAATTCCACACTCTCTCCATACCCAAAAATTCAGTTGCTCCAATCTTCTCTTCAACCGCTTTAGGCAAAACTCCCCCACTCTACTTTTCTTCCTTCTTTTGATGTCAAGTTTCTTAAATTAGTCTTCATTTCCCACACCTATTTACCACAGTTTGCTTTTGAAGATGACATCCCTTGGCTCTGGGATTTTCATTTTCTGCACCCCAACACATATTCCTCAGTACATGCTACCAAATGTCAGATCTTGATCTCCAGTTTTGAGTTCCTGCCCAAGCTCTGAACCTGTATATCTCCAAACACATCATATTTTTACTTGGACATCTTATTACAATCTCACACTCAAATTTTATCACATGTAAAATGATTTTTAAGGTGCTTTCTAACTATAAAAATTTCCAATATAACCTAAAACAGAATCTGTCATCTCCTCTACGCATTCCAAATAAGTTTTCCACTATAAGTTCACAATAATTCTATTGGTGGCACCATAATTCTCCCAGTAACCAAATTCTACCTGGTCTTCAGAATTTCTGACATCATCCACTGATTTCTAGCCTATCACCTTAATGTAGATTTTTCAAGGTCTTCTGTTTATAGCACACATCTCCCCCTTCCTATATTTATATCATTCTCATCTTAATTTTCTTAAAATATTTTGTCACATTATCATCCACTTAAAAACCTCCAATAAACCTCCACTGTAAAGTCCAAATTCCTTAGCTTGGCATTGAAGTTCTCCAATCTGTGCCCAAACCAACTTTGCAACACTATACCCCACTAATCCCCATAAATTATTATACACCTCAGTCAAACTCTACTTATCATCCAAGTTTATTTCTGTATAATCGTGTGACCTCTGCCATCCTGGAACACCTTCCACATTGTTCACTTATATCCCAAATTTTTCATGGCTTGGTTCAATTTCATCCTTTCCCATGAAATCTTACAGCCCAGGGTAATCTCTCCCTCATTTGAATTCCTAAGCCATTTATTGCCCATACAACTCATTCGCCATTGAATTATATAATGCCTCACACTGTTACCTAAATGTGTGTATCATCTCTCCATCAGAATAAAAGCAAAAACAAACCTAGGAAGGGACAGCATCATATCTCTTTGCATCTACTAGATTTTCTTAGAAAGCTGTACATGGCAGGCACTTAACAAAAAACTGTTGAATGCATGAAGAACATAATCACCTTGCTTCATGAGATACTAGCTACCTGCTCATGTAATCCCATTTAAGAGAAAAGAATTACAGAAGGAAGAGTAGAAATAGAAAGTGACTATATTGTAACCATCGTAGCAATAATGATTCATGCAAGAATCATCAATGGATGCTAAAACCATCACATGAAAGTTTCTTGGGGAACAGGATATTTATACAGTCTCAAAATATATCTGAACAAATTACTTATGAATTACAAAGGGAAAAAAGGTACCTTCACAGTGGAGAAATCTGGCGGACACCAAGTGATCAAAGTTAACATCACCAATAATGGGATAAACTGACATCATGTGCCTCCTGATGTGATGCACTGAGGACACAACATCACTTATGTATTATTCCTGCCAAAAATGCATAACCTGAAACTAGTCATGAGGAAACAATCAGACAAACCAAAAACTGAGGGACAATCTACAAAACAACTGACCTATACTCTTCAAAAATGTCAATGTGCTGAAAGACAAAGGAAGGCTGAGGAATTGTGTGTGATCCTGGATTAGATCCTGGATCCGAAAACGAACTGCTATAAATGACATCACCTCCACACAGGACAACTGGTGAATTTGAATGTGGACCATATTAGATAACAGTTTTATATTAATGTTAAACTGCCTGATTTTGAACATTGTTCTTTGGTTAAGTGAGAGAATTTCCTTGTTCTTAGGAGAAACATTCCGAAGTATTTAAGAGTAAATGAATCTAAAACTTATTCTCTTAACTGTCCAGCAATAATAATAATACCAGTAACAGTAATAACAAGTACCAATAGAAAGACTGGCTAAAATGTGGCAAAATGTTGACAACTGGTAAATCATTGTACTACTGATGCAACTTTCCATTTTTTTCAAAATAAAGTTTAAAAAACAAATACCTTAATACCACACAAAAACTTTGAGAAGTTTTTATTTATCTGTGGTATTTTACATCTTTTCTGACAATCTTAAAGCAAGACATACTTTCAGTGGAAGAGTCTGCTTTATAAAAACATTTGCTCTAAAAAAACAAATACATCTTTTTGGAACCAAAGAACCATTGTATAATGTTAACAGTCCAACACTAATTTATCTTTAAAAATTTATATAAAGTTAATTTCATTTGGTGAAAAGACTTAGACAATATTTTTTAAACAATGTAGTCTTATTATTTTCAAATATATAGAGAAAGAAGAGAAAGCTAAAATGGGCTGATTAAGCATTTTAAAGAAAGAAATAATGATCTGTAATTAACATATTAATAAACAAGCATATGTAAATTAAAAGTCTGTTTCCGAGATTATATCTATCAAAGATCACAAGCTTCACCTTCTCTCAATTATCAAAAATTCTGGTTTAGCTGATTGTAAGTTTTAAGTGAGGTTTTATAATATAGCTACTAATTGATTATTATTTCTATAGGCTTCCTGGAACCTTTAAAAATAATACTTCTAGATTCAAAATAGTTAGCAACAGTCCTTTAAAGTTGGATACCTTATTTATGAGATGTTCGGTAACAACTTCTCTTAGTCCAGTGTAGAGCTTTTCTCCATGTTTATGCAAAACCATTGTATATGCATTTCTATAGAGCTCCTCAAAACTAAGACCACTGTTATTCTTACGCTGGATTTCTTGAATTGCATTTTTCAGAAGGTCCCAAATGCTGTTTACATATTTTTCATCCATGGTCATCTGTAATATCCAAAAGAGAGAAAGAGACAAAAAAAAAAAAAAAAAAAAAACCAATGGTTGAAAATCTTTCTGTATTTGTCCATATAGTAAATATTTTATTATATGGCTATGATTATAAATCTGCATGACTTACAAGGATGTTAACAATCTATTTTAACAGAAATAAAGGGATACATTTTAAAATAAGTTTTTAGAGCTGATAGAAGAAATTTTTAACAAATCCTTTTAACACCTCCCTCCTTATCTGCAGCACAACTCTCCACTTTAAATAAAATCATAATCCCTGATGTTAATACTTGCTTTAGCCAAAAAGTGTAAGACATATTTTCCCTAAATTTATTTAGTAGAATATGAGCTCAGAGAGACAGAAAGGTTCCTTGATGAAAAAAAATTGGGGACATGAACACTATTTTCCTCTCCTGAAGATCTGCAGAGCTCCTTAGCAAATTAAAGATGAGGAGATCTGTAATTAAAAAACAAAAAAAAGTAAAACCACACACTTTCTTTGTTAAACCTAGCATTCTCTCATTTTCCTCCTTTCCCACTTTAGATTCCATGGTCCGTCATTTCTAAGCACCTTGTATACACCCATAAATAACTTGCCCCCTTCCCCCTCCTCCAAAATACTTGCCATTCTGAACACCAACTGCCCACCTACGCCTCACATGCACCCACACAGCTGAAAGCAACTACAGAATAACATACATACAACCATACTCAATCCATCTGAATTTAAATTCATAACCACTAACCACAAGTCGGCCCTTAGTACAACCCCACAATCCTAATTTTCTAAATGGACTCTACTTTCCTAGATGATTTTACACCATCTCCTCCATCCACTCTAGGATAATGAATTGCTTCCTGTTCCACTGAAAAAACAGAAGTAACCTGAAGAGACACTGCACAAACTCTGGCCATATCCACTAACCTACCTGATTGTATACCAATATAACCTGCTAGTTCTTGTGCTCAAAGTGCCAAGTTCTTATACTCAAATTATAGCACAGACATGATCTAGGGACTTGTTAGAAATGCAGAATTTCAGGCCCCATCCCAGACCTACAGAACCGTATCTGCATTTTAACAAGAACCCCAGGTGATACCTATACAAAATGAAGTTTAACAAGTATTGCTCTAGTTCCATCCCAACTCACCTATTCAAGGACCTCCCTTTAGCAATCTCCCTTCCCAGCATCATCAAAATTTTCCTCCCAGCTAGGTAATTTCCACCTGCATTTAATACCCTGTTTCCCATCTTGAAAACAAACAAACGAACAAATCCTCACAACCCCACATATTACTCCAGCACCACCTAATTTTTCTCTTTTTCATTTACAACAAAATCACAGGGCTACGGAGAAGACTTCTATATTCACTGTCTCCAAGTCACATTTTTCCCGTCGTATCTTGAATCCACTCCAATAAGGCTTTCATCTCTACCATTTCATAGAAACTACTCTTGAGAAGGTCACCAGTGACTTCCTCGCTGCTAAATCTAACAGTCAAAGTCTCACTTCTCATCGTACTCGACCTTTCTGGCAGTAATTCAAAGAGCCGATCACTCCTACCACTTGACACAGATTCCTCATCTGCCTTCCAAGCACTACAATCTCGTTTCTCTTCCTATTCCACTTGCTCCTATTTGTCAGCCTGCTTACTGCTTCTTACTCATCACCACAACCTCCAACCTCTTGTCTGAACCTCTTACCTATCCACGCTCGGCTTTTAGGTGAAGTTAACTCATCTGGTCTTATGGCTTTAAGTTAACCTCAAAATTTATATAACCTGTTTGGAGCCCTCACCACCAGAGTCTTATGTTCAGCTACCTACTCAATATTTCTACTTGAAAATCTACTAGGCATCTCAATCAAGTCTAGAACAGAAAGCCTAATCTTTTCCCCTAAGTTGGCTTCCCCTGCAGTCTTCTCCAACTGAGCAGATATCCACTCCATCCTTCCAGTTGCTAAGGCCAAAAAGTCTGTAATCAAGTCCTCTTTAGTCTCTCACCTCACTTGTAAAACAAAAGGCAATTCTGTTGTCTCTACCTTCAAAATGTACCCAGAACCTAATTCCTCATTTCTTCCACTGCTCCTAAACCACCATTATCTCTCAGATTATTACAACAGCCTCCTAACTGGTCTTTGTTTCTGCTCTTGGCCCAATATCATAGAGCAATCAGAGTGACCTTCTGAAAACAAACCAAATCATGTCACTCGGCAGCTCACAACCCTCGGTGACTTCTCATTTCTCTTGCAGTTAAAGTCAGAGTCCTTACGCTATTCTACAAAGCCTTATTCGACCTGATAACCTCTCTGACTTCATCTATTCTTCCTCCTTGCTCTCTCTGCTCCAGCCCCACCAGCCTTGTTACTCCCTGGAATATGGCAAACAAGTTCACTTCAAGTTGGTATTTGCTACTCTCTCTGTCTGGAATGCTCTTCCCCAAGATACCTAAGTGGCTCATTCACTGATCAACCTCAAAACTCTGCTCAACTGTCGCCTTAAAATAAAGCTTTAACTAGCTACTCCTCCTACTAGTGACCCTCAAATTCCAACCTCACATTACTTCTTTTCCTGGCCTCTCTCCTCCCAGTCAAATGTCAGCTCCATGAAGGCAGGGATTTTCGTCACTGCTGAATAACCTCAGCCACTAAAATAATAGCTGGCATATAACAAGCACTTACACCTGCTGATTGATTTTCTACTAATCTCTGACTAAGCGGCCCTCTTCTTGCTCAGAAAACCTACAAGTTCCACGTTCACAACCAGGGAAACACTGCATCAATTACTCATCAGATTCATGCACACTTCTGACCTGAAATGGATAAAAGATACCGAGCTAAAAAAATCCTCTCCAGCTAGAAAGTTTTGGAGGTGATGGATATGTTTATTGCATAGATTGTGATGGCTTCACAAATGAATACTTACCTCCAAACTCATCAAGTTGAATACATTAAATATGTACAGCTTACCTCAATAAAGTGGTTTAAAAAAAAAGAATCCTCTCCAAGTCCTGTACAATGAGTATGAATGTGAAAGAGGAAGAAGCAGGTAGGCAAAACAGTTCATTCAGTCAAACAAGCTCAACTCCCAATCAAGAGGATTCTTAAGCAGATGACTCAAACTGAGTCTTATTATTCTGATCTTTTCTGGAGAGCTTAAAAAGGAACTCTTTAGAAAACAAATTCTTTCCTGTTACTCAAATATTATTCAAATCCAGGTCTATCAGAGACTTCTCTGAAATGGCCTTAAGAGAATTTACCCTTACATCTAAACTACTACCTATTTTTATCAGATATTCTCATACAGAGGATGCCATCCATATAAAATATAAATAAGATGTTGCTATTTACAACTTTTCACAAATAAAGCCCACAAGACAATGTGATAATGATGGCCTCAAATACTCCATGTATGTGCAATGTGGTTTTAGTTTGCTGACAGCATATGTAGAGGTTACAATAAAGCCAGCTAAGACACCATCCCTGCGGTTAAACAACGAACATATAAAGCAGAACGTTCAAACCAATTTCAAAAAAGAGTAAAGTTAATGCGGACTAAAAACTCCAGAGATAACTATACTGCTAATAGTTGAGCAAAAACTTCAAATGATCTTTTCAGGCTCTGTAACATAATATCCCATGAAAGCTAGAAAACATACAAAAACGTCTCTACTCAGCATGAATTACTAAATTTTCTATTAGAAACTAAAGTATTTTAAAGATATAAACTAAGAGGCTTCAAATATTGTACAAATACTCTTACATTGTAATAAAAGAATCATTTCTCACATATATAAATCAAGCATTATTTTAAAATCCAAGATGGTATGTAGTATTTTCCTCAGTATTTGTGCTTTGTAGATAGAAATGAAGACAGAGAGCAAAAATGTTTCTTCTGGTGATTGCTCAGGTATAAAAATGTTCAAACAAAGGAGAACAAAATAGACCGAGAGAGATTAAATGACTTACCCAAAATCACAGAGCTGGAATCGGAATTCATATTCTCAAATCCAGTACAAACCACTGAACTCACCTCCCATCCCACTGTGCTAATAGGGTAAAGTAATATTACAGTATAATCACTGATTATCTTGGTAAACACAGTACAGTATATTAGTAGAGAGTATAGATTTTGCCGTCTGACAGGCCTGGATTTGCATCATGGCTCTGCTAAATTCATAAGCCACGCAACCTTGGGTAAATTACTTAATTCTTCTAAACCTTTATTTCCTCACTTGTAAAAAAGTGGGTTTAATAACAATACCTATCTCAAAAAGACTATCAAGAGGATTAAATGCAAATGTCAGTAGAATCCAGCCCAGCCTAGGGCACAGTGCAGTCAGCCTTCCATATCCATGGAACTCACAGATACAGGGTTGACTGTACTATGCCATTTTATGTAAGGGACTTGAGCATCCTCAGATTTTGGTATCTGAAGAGGTCCTATAACCAATCCCCCATGGATACCGAGGGACTACGGTATAATCCCTCACATGCTGAATAACTGACACAATCTCTTGAACTCTCATCTATGGGCATCAAATGTCAGGAAAAAAAATAGTTTTTAGGCTTAGCAAATAAACAGCTAAAACAAAAGTAGCTTAAGAGGACAACTATGCTAAATGAAAGTCAGTAAAATGTAGCCTTCTTTCAGAAACAATATTCCCCTACTTCATATCTCCTATTCTTCCAGTGTCATTTAAATCATTTTAATCCCCAGAGCTCTGTCCTTGGTTCTTCTTTTCACTCTACACTGGCTGCACTTCCATTCATTATCATAGTTACAACTACTATATATATATATACTTCTAGGGTTCTAAAATTTACAAGGCTCTAGATTGGCAAGGGATTCTGGAGCCTCCTAAAACTGCATATAAAATCTTGCAAATATAATGTGTGTGCACTTCTTTTCTGGATGGTGGGTCACTAGCTCTTATCAGATTTCCCAAGAAGTTTGGTCCTCATCTCAAAGAAGATAAATTACTGGCTTACATGTTAATTGCTCCCAAATCTATATTGCCAGCCCAGAAGTTCCCCCAAAGCCTTAACTACTGTATTCAACCACCTGCTGGATATGCCCAACCAAATTTTCCAGACACATATCAAACTTATCAAGTCCAAAATTTCTGGTAAACTCACTCTCCAAACACACCCAAATCTTCTTTCTGTATTCTCTAATTCAGTAGCGGCAACACAAACCACCTAGTTATACAAGCTAGAAGCGTAAGCCTTAACTTTTCTTCTTTCCTCTCTCTCATCCCTTTCTCATCCAATCATCAAGTGCTACCAACATCAGGCCCAAGAGATTTCTCAAATATGCTCCCAATCTTTCATCCTGAATACTGCTGCCCTAAAACTTTCATCTAGATTACTGCAACAGCCTTCCAGCCACCGTGAACTCTAATAACCTGTTGGAATCCACCTTCCTCAAAATCATTAAAATAACCACATCAGCATCACACCCCTGTTCAAAACCCACCTCTCATTAGCAACTGGGGGGGGGGGTGTGCTTTAAAAGGGAACATAACACTTCATGATCTAGTCAGTCTATGCCTACTTCTCTAACTTCATCTTTCACTAACTACTACCTATCTTACATTCACTTCCTGGCAACATTAAACCAGTGGTTATTCCTGTCCACTGTCACACCTCCCCTCCACACACCACCCTCTCATGTCTTCTTTATACACCCCTCTTCTGCCTCTTTGATTCTTTACATAGCTTCTGAACACAGCTCAGGTGTCACATCCTCCAAAAATCCTTCCCTGACCTCCTCAAGCAAAGCTAACAACTCTTTCTCAGCTCTTTCATAATACTCAGGTTGTATCTATCACTACACTACCATACTGCTGCATAATTATCTGTTTGTGAATCTTTTTCCTCCATTAGACTATGAGATAGTTGAGGGATTGTGCATTTTTCTTCAATGTTACTTAGAAGGCCATAAACAAATGTCTGGGGAATGTTGTTTTACCTATGTTATACCAATGCAATTTTGAAAACATGAACATTTGAATTACCAAGCACAATGATACTGAAAAATAATTTAACGTGTTTTTATGTAACAATTAATGTAATTTTAAAATAAAAATATATTTTCCAAACAGAAATAAAGTACAATAATGTACAAGCAAAAGACTCTCAAATTTCATATATCAAGTAGTATTTTCACATTCACCTAACTAAATGCTTCAAAAGGCTGCTTAATCATTAACTTTATTAATAAATGTTAACTAGGAGGAAAATAGTGGATAAAAAAAGGCTATTCAGGAGGAGATCTACAAGTTACAGTCTTTCCCTAAATCAAATAAGCCCAAAGACAATACACCCAAGGAAACAGGCTTCAAGTACATATTGCTACATACCCGCTTTGGTCCTGGCATCAAATGAGCAGTGGCAAAATAATTACATTACTGATTAATTGATGGGTGAGTATCTCACCTATCCTTGGATAGAGAATACAACATTAACTGTCAATGAAAGTTAAAAGGACTAGATGATAAACTCTAAGTCATCAATGTTAACCATTAAAAACATCACTCTAGATTTCACTCAGTCATTTAAAAGCCCTAACACTTTAAAGTAATATTCCAAAGTATTTGAGCAGGATTTTAATCCCATTGATGAAACTGACTTACTCAGGTTGCAATAACTACAAATACACTCAGGAAGGGATCTGGTAACAATGCTCCAGCAAAACAATAAAATGATAAAATGCACATATACATATATACACAAACATTTAATGTCTGCTTATTTTAGATATATACTGCATCTTTCCCCGACAAGCTCAAGTTACAAAGTGTTCAGCAAAGTAAATTCATTTAGCAAGAAAAGAAACAAAAGCTCTTTTTCAAAGGAAAGATATAATTGAGTATTCTTAAATGTCCATGGTTTAGTGACACCTCTTAGAAACCAAACAAGACTTTATTTTTTAAAAGTGACTTTTGCCCACTTCCCTGTCCCCAATCCAGGATTATAATCCCCTCATTAGTAAGTATCAATAATAAAAATAACACGAACACTCTTTATTTTCTTTCACAGACATCTCTGGTTTTTCATCTACATTACTTAAAAGATATAAAAACATAAACCTTCAAAATGCTGCATTTAAAAGGATGTCAGTCTATTATACACTTACACATCTTGAAGGTTCTGTAATTACCGAGAGCTGGAGAACTACAGCATGAGCCAATTAAAACTAAAAGGAAGAGAACTGTACTCTTCACATCCACTACATACAAAGGACAAAAAGTCTTTAGTCCCCTGTGAATAATTTTCTACAAGAAATTTAGAACAGGGTGGGTGGGGGAAAGGGGTGAGAATTTGAAATTCCAGGCAATTCAGAATGACACAGCTAGAAAAAAAATAAACAAGGAAAAATGCTTGATCGTAATTTTGAGCTTCAGCCTCAAAAAAGCTGCTTTGGTACAAATATCTGAGGAAAGGCAATATTCTAGATAAATACAACTAAGCCATAAATTTTGTAAGGAAGTTCTCTCCCAGATTATAAGCACCTTAGACTAATATCAAGTCTCTGTTCCCTTATTTTATTGTATCCTTTTTAATACATGTTATGATTCTTAGTTGATTTGAATGCAGTCCCGTTAGAGTTAGTAATGATGATGAACCTATTTGATGACCAATGGCTACACAATGACTTATGACGTCTCCAATAATCCCATTTACTCATCAGTTAATTTTTAAACATCCTCAACCATCAAAAGATAGCCAAAGATCCAAGCTTTGAGGAAACAGCCCAGTGGGACACATTCAGATTTTGGGCAAGTTATTTAACCTTCCAAACTTCACTTTCCTCATCCGCTTGTAACAAGAGAAATGGGAGAAGATGATGTATTGTGTGGCAATTAAGAAAGTTTGTGAAAGCATCCGACACACATCACTTGCTCAATAAATTTCTTTTTCTTTACTACAAGGAAGAAACATACAGCCTTCTGTGCTGGAATTGTGCTGCCAAAAGTAACGACTGATAATGACAATTATCAATTAGAAAAGCACAGTAGCCTGGGAAAATGCTATGAAATCACAAATTAAGGCTGAGCTACACTCAACTGGCCTCTAATATCACTAAATTACAGAACAGTAACATTTACAATGAGAAAGTTAAATCATCAACAGACGGTTCAATTATTATAATCTGCATTTCAGTTCTCAACATGAGTAGGCTGTTCAAAAATCAATTTAAAAATCTGGAACATTTCTTTCAAAGACTAAGTTCAAGCTTTCACATTAGCCTGTTAAAGTTCAGTTAAGTCACAACTGACTTAAGAGTACTAACAATATTCTTTCAACGATATCTCTGTGAATGATCTTCGCATATGTGAAAAAATGTATATGTAACATTTCATAGTCTGATGATGACCACAAAAAATAATATGCAATCATAAGTATTCTCCCTGAGTCAAGAAGTTTGTCACTCTCCTATTGGTGCTATTTTCGCTGATATAGAGATGTTATTGGCACCCTGAAACACGTTTTATCCAGAGAATACAATATTCATCTTGACTAGAACTCTTCAAACATAGAGACTCTCCCTATTAAGAAGATTAGTTATTACATCTGTAAGATCAACACTTTAAAATTATAAAAACATTTGCTGTATTTCTCAATATACTATTAAATCCCAATAATAGTAAGGGCTCGTGTATAAACTAGTTCTTAAACATTCATCTGGAAAACAAAAATAATAGAAAAGCAAGAATCATATATTTTTGGATGGAATCTCAAGTAGTAGTAGTAATGCTACAGACAAAAAATACTTCATATCTAAGTGCATGTTTGAGTTCCATATTTCTATCCTACAATCTAAAACTATGAATTTTAATAAAAAATGACAATACTTTGTTCTCTTTAGCTTACGTCGCTATTTTTTTTGAAATGGATAAACCCAGTTTTTCTAAAACTATGATAAAGTGTAAAGATGTATAAAACTGTTGGACAATAACAAAGTAGTTTATACCAGAATCAGCTACACACACTCCAAAGAGAAAAAAACATGTAAAACAATACAAATTGCCACAGTTAGCTCTGTCTTTGAATGAACCTAACCATAAACTAAATGTGATATGACAGCAAAAGGCCTATAACATAAAATTATTACAAAAATCTGATATCAAATCTCAAAATTTCTCTAAAACTACCAACTTACACAAAAAGAAGTATGTAAGAACATAGCTAACTTTTCCACTGCTTCATATTAGCATTTAATCATCACCACTGAAATATACCATTCTTATTCTAAGGTTGAAAAGATCGGTGACATTTGCAACATCACAAAATGTTTTAGAGCAAAGGAGAACACACCAGCATTCGCTTTCTAGACTGAAATTTTAAGAGTGGAAATAAGCCTAAGAAAACCCCAAATTAAAATCTCTTCATTTTACAAATGAAGAAACTGAAGCTAAGTAGCTTATCCACGATCACTCAGCTAGTTACAGCAATGAAGGAATCCATGTGTCCTGAGCTAAGGCCCTTCCGTTACACCATGTCAACTCAAATCACCTGAGTGTCTGATATTACAAAATCAATTTATAATTAACACTGAATTATTAAGGCTATATGCTTATTTCAGTTTGGTCTAGAGAAAAGAGCTTTTAACCAGAAATCAGGCTTTTAGTCATGGTTCTTCCATAAATTCAAGCTGTTAAGTATCCTTTGGGTAAAATCACCCTCTCCAGTTCTCCACTTCCCCATGTATTAAATAAGATTAGAACATATTCTCTCTAAAGTCCTTTCTGGCTCTTAAAAATTAAAATATGAAAACAAATAGGAGCAAATAAATTACTTGTTTTTTTGGCTAATGATAACGTTCATCAAAATAATACACTTCTTTCATGTCTCATTTGCTTATTTTAAACTACCTGAATCTTCGTACTTCAAAATTCATTTCATTGTTTAACCTACTACTTCTTAATACATTCTGAAAGACATAAAATCACTTTTCTCTAAACATATATATATATATATATTTTTTTTTTTTTGGCGCTATGCAGGCCTCTCACTGTTGTGGCCTCTCCCATTGCGGAGCACAGGCTCCGGACGTGCAGGCTCCGCAGCATGTGGGATCTTCCCAGACCGGGGCATGAACCCATGTCCCCTGCATCGGCAGGCGGACTCTCAACCACTGCGCCACCAGGGAAGCCCTAAACATATATTTACAAGATAAATTTCTAATTGAAAAAAGTTTAAAAATGTGTACTATCAGTCTTTAACTTAAAAAGGAAAGTGTTAACTAAGAAATACGTCAACTAATATATCCTTCCAATTGGTTATGATTTTGACTGCTTTATTCAATACACACTATGACCCCCTTAAGCAATTTATATATTAAAATTTTACTGAACAACATAGGCATCCATCGATTCAAAGTTTTTATAACATGTATTCTCTTATGAGAGGTGCATATACTTTGAATCTAGTGAGGTTTAAAGCTTGCAAAAAGCTCCTTCCAAGATCTGGAAACTAATTTTGAATCCTTTTAATAAAGAGAGTACTGCAGTGTATAAGCTTCAGGGGCCCTAGATCCGTCCCTGGGTAATCATTTAAACGGCAAGCTTAGAATTAACTTTCCAATATATTCCTATTATGAAAGTAAATATTTCAGAATCTAGCAAATTCTTAACGGAATATAATTAAGGCAGTGTGGTGTAATGAAAAGAACATGAATTTCTGAGACAGATACACCTGGGATCTGAATTCCAGCTCTGCCCTTCCATAGGTATATATGTAATACACATATTTGACTATGTCTCTCTGAGCCCCAGGATAGATTTAAAACAGAAGTAACATCTAAAGATTGTTCTGAGATTTTGAGATAATTATAGTTCAAAGAGCCTAACACAAGGTAGACACTGAACAAGTTGTAGTTTCTCATCTTATAAAGCAACTTCTCATACTATTAAATAAATTGAAAAGGGAAGGAGAAAAAGAATTTTTCATGATTACTTTCAAGAGGACAGGGCAAATAGAAGAGGCTAAGTGTTGCTCAGTTAAGAAATGCTTTAGATAAGGATGACTTGCAATCAGTACGTTAAAGCATTCCTCTTAGCAATGATGGCTTGCTTTTATAGAAAACCGTCTCTAAGGAATCTTGTATTTTCTTAAAGTAGGTAAAAGATATCCCTTTGAAGTCTTTATTCATTTGCTTAGCAGTAACCTTTCTCATTTAAAGAGCAAATTCAGGTCCATTCCTTTCTCAATGATCACTAGATAAATGGAAGTCAAATTAAGAAATTTTACTTAATTTTCAACTTTAAAATTGACTTAAAAAAATAAAGAGCAAAAGCTCTTCTAGCAGCAAAAGCTCTGGATTAGTGGTTACAACAACTACAGGATCAGTTCTCAATTTCTCAGTTGGTTAATGTTACCAACTTGGGAAAGTAGGACTCTCCTCAACTTTGAAAAGGCTTGATTAATGACAGTGATTTTAAAGCAATAGTTAGAGAACTTTTAAAAAAGAAATCTTCTACACATAGAGCAATGTACAAACTGCTCTAAATGACTAGAGAGGGAAACTTCTGAAGATACCTACTCCACTCCTCCTAGGTCCTGGAGACCCTATAAGAGTTTGAAAATAAATGTCCTACATGAAACGTATTACTTTTACTTGACAATACTAACTTTATGATTAGAAAATCATTTTAACTGTCTCAATGATGCCACTGTTTATTAGCAAGCACTTTCTGACATTATTTCTTTTAACCCTCACAATTAACCTGTGAGAAAGGTTGCCATAGTTCCCATCTTAAAGATGAGAAAACAAGCCAGAGTCTTGTCAGTTCATTCATTCAACATTGTTGGCTACTACTGTGCAGCACTGACGAAGATCAATACAGAAAGACCTGCCTCCTCTGAAAATCATGTTCTAATAAAGGACGTACTGACTACTGGAAGAATCTGGCTATGAAGGGAGATGGTATGGTAGTTACCGTGGTAGGGAAGACAGAAAAAGGAACATCTTCCTTCTCTGAGACCCAAGGGAAGGAGCTGAGAATGAGTAAAGATACAGGTTAATGAATATAACTGAAAGAGAAGCAAGCTGAAGGAACTTACACAAGATAACTTTAGTAGTTAAGTTTCCTGAAAAAGAGAGATAAGAGAACTCTCAATAAAGAGCTTAAGGACAGTGATTAAAGTCTGAAATAGCTCATGCAGGAAAGGGGAGAGGGAGTTTACCAGGGACACAAAAATATCGCCCAGAGGCACTGACAGTCCAACTAGCTTGGAGACCACAGTCTTGGAATTTTCTCCAGGAGTGCACAATAGTCTAAAAAATATGAGCAGTGAAGGCAGATGAATGGAATGGTTCAAGATGCTTTTTGCTGATATTTCTGGCCTCGCTCTGGGGAGGCAGTAGGAAAGAAGGGGCAACTAGCAACAGGCGCCACAGCCTGGGAGAATGCAAGGGGTCTTCTTGAAATCCAAGAGCACATTTAATGAGAAAGAAACAAGCAACAAGTAGGATAGAATAATGAAATAATAACAGTTTGTATTTATTTATAATGCTTACTATGTGCCAGACACTAAGAGCTTTATATGTATTAACTCTATCCTTACAACCATCTTATGAGGTAGGTACTATATTGTTTTCTCCCTTTTACAAAAGAGAGAACACAGGCAGAAGTTAAGTGACTTGCTCAAGTCCTACATCTAATAAATGAAGGAGCTAGGATACAATGTAATATTGAAGTTTAAGATTTCTAAAGTAGCGGGATGACGAGCTCCAAGACAAAGGGAAGATCACTGTAATACAGAAGAGGCCAGATCTGTTTGATCATCACTGTATATTTCGTGCCAGACCTCTAGTAGGAACACACAATAAATATACTTTAGAATGAATAGAAGAATGACTCTGCCCACTTGCACTGGATAAGGTTACAATTTAAGCTACAGAGAATGTCTGTGAATAAGGTATTGAAGTCTTCAGTGACTGAGGGAGCATATGTACGAAGTTAGGAGATGGTCACAAGCAGCACTCAAAAGAATAGTTCACGAGGGCCCAAGACACAAGAGGATCACAGATGTGGCAATGAATGGCATCTGGGCCCAGTGATTCAAGGATTATAAGGAAAAAAGACACCTCAATTCAAGAATATAAGCCTGTATCCTCAAGGCAAAGGTAAATTTCAGATGAAAAGAATTCACAGAACAGGCTGATGATACAGGGTAGTCAACCTGCAATGGAAGTAGGGGATCACCATGTATAGTTAACAGGCTGGGAGGAAGGTGTCATGGTGTAAGGAAAAAATGTAGAGTACAGCTAGTAAACAGAAAAGACTAGGCCAGAGATTAAGTCTTCTGACACGCCAATCCAAGGTTACTGCCAGTACATACTACCTTTACTTTCAAGTCATTAGTTTCAGGAGATTAGACTGACTAACCTTTAAGGGAAGTGCCACATGATCATTAATGACCTACAAATTAAGACTTCACTTACAGCTGAAAAGAGTTCAAACATTTTGGAGTACTACCTGCATCGATTTACCTAAGTAATGAATTTCTATGGTTTGTCTTAAAGGACTAGTTTCTCATTTAATCGGTCATTCACTAACCACCCACACTGTGTCTAACACTATGCTAAGTACTTCCAGGTTCAAAAGGGTGTCTGGTATAAGCTTTGGGCAGGGACTGCAGCCTAGTTCATGAGTGAAACAAAAAAGAGGGTGGAAGAAAAAAAGGAAGGAAATAAAAACAAAATGTATTTTTAGATAAACACTTAAGTACATATTAGAATGTACACACCAAATGAGTGTTTACTCCTTCAATAAAGTTACCCCAGAAAGATTACATACTTATTCCAATGATTATGTGATAATCACTATTGGATCTTCTCTTTTGAATCTACCCCTCACCCAAGAGCCAGTGGCATTCTTTCGAAGCACCCCAGTGGTACCAAACCTATATCCTGACACTGAGTTCTTAATGTGGTTCACAGATTGATTCTGTAAGCTTTTCAAAATGTAAGTTCTAAAAATGTAAGCACCAAAAAATGGCGGCATAAAAAAAAAAAAAAAAAATGGCGGCATCACTAAAATAACTGTACAGTAAATAAAATTACTTGCAAAAATAACATTCAATTTTAATATATAAACTGTGGCATAATCATGGCTAAATGTTGGTATAACAATAGTTAATTGTGTGCTAGGTCCTGTTCTAATACTTTTTTTTTAATCTCACAACAGCCCTGTAAGATAGGTCTTATAAATATTCTAATTTTACAGAGGAGAAAACTGAGGCTAGAAGTGTTAAGTAACTTGTTAAAGATAACACAACTAGAAAGAGGTGGAGCTGACATTCAAACTCTGACAGTCCAGAGCCCACCCTCTTAACTATTATGCTCTCAGTCTCTTTACTTTTTAGTCATACTTCTAAAACATATGTTTTTTTTTTTTGCGGTATGTGGGCCTCTCACTGTTGAGACCTCTCCCGCTGCGGAGCACAGGCTCCGGACGCGCTGGCTCAGCGGCCATGGCTCACGGGCCTAGCCGCTCCGCAGCATGTGGGATCCTCCTGGACCGGGGCGCAAACCCGTGTCCCCTGCATCGGCAGGCCGACTCTCAACCACTGCGCCACCAGGGAAGCCCTAAATCATATGTTGAATACTCTAATGTAAAACTAAATGAAAATTCCCTACAGACTATCCATAGTTTTACTCTTACAAGTAGGCAAAGAAATGCAAAATAAAGCATTGAAGTACTATTTTTTTCACCTACAAAACTAAAGATATGTTAGCTAAGACACTGCTACACGGTAGACATTACTGTTACAAGCTTGAGAGATGTAATTAATTCTTAAAGCATTCACTTTAGAGCCAGACTACCTAGGTTAGAAAGAACCCTAGTTCTGCCACTTACAAGCAAAGTGATCTTAAGCAAACTACTTAACCTCTCAAGTCCTCTTAGGTAAAAAAAGATAATAGTAGTATTCTATTGTGCAAATGAAATTAGTTTACACATGCAAAGTACAGAGAACAACTGTATGGCATATGATAAGCACTCGGTGAGTGGTACTATTATTACTCCTACCCTTCTGGAGGTCCATTTGGTAATATGTATCAATTATGTCGAGCCCAGTAATTCCATAATCATGGATGGGCTCAAATATTTATGTGCCTCAATAGTCTCAGTTGCATTCTTTATAATAGAGAAAATACCAATTCACTGGAATCAATCAAAATACCTGTCAGTAGGGAAATGTATAAGCCAAGGTACTGGAGAGTATTATCCAGTCATCCAAAATCATGTTTTCAATATATTTAACATGGAAATAAATGTACAGTGAGATACTATATATTTTTTAAAAGGCAGCATATGAAAAGGTCGTAACTCAATTTTACTGTGTGCTTATACATTTATGAAAGATTAAAAGGAAACACATCAAAATGTTAATATGGCCTATTTCCAAGTGGTAGGGTTACAGGTGATATTTATTTCCTTACTTATAAGTTTAGATATTTATTAAATTTTCTATCATGAATACGCATCACTTTTCTAATTAGAAAAGCTACTAAAATGAATTCATAGCTTTGACAGACTACTACTGAATAGTTTTCGCAATAGAAAGACACTACCTGTACTTCATGTTTTATCTCAGTGATTTCTTACCAGTAGCACTTTTACTTTTTTGCTGACTTTACAATGGACAAACAAGAACTATTTTCAAAGTTCCATTATTTAAAACCACAAATTGTCCAATAACTTTTATAAAAATCTAACAAAACTGTTAACACCCAGATACTCTTGAATAAAGATAACAGCAAAAAATTATCTCTAAGGTCCCAATTTATAACACAAAGGGAAGACATACTACTTTTTCTAGTCTTAATTATATATTCTTGTTGAAATAGAGAAATGCTATTATTACTTAGCTACATTTAATGAATGAATGATGTACAAATGACACTTTCTCTATTTTGTTTGAAAGAACTGACTTTGTGACTAGTGTATTATGTAAAAGGCCAAATTCTCACATTATATTCTATACTACTAAAATTGTTTCAAATTCAGTAACTTTAGTATTAATAATTTGGCAGTAATAATTTTCTTGGCTCCTGTGAACTTTCTAGGGAGATAACGCAAAATATACACTTTTATAGATAACTACTTTATCTTTTTATTTTTAAACTTCTAAAGCCTGAGAGGTACTAACAGCTACAACACAGCTGACTGTCCTAAAACCGTTAAATAGAACAAAATCAGTCTAAGTGAAAGCAACACTTTAATGAATGTTATATCTTACTCCGTAACATCTCTGTAACAAAACACTAGAGAATGCAAAACAAACTTATAGTTAATTCCCCGCCCTGTGTGATTTCCAAAACTATTATTCAGCCTTTCTCTATGTACAGTCCAGCTAGTTCTAGGCAACAACTACTTTCCCTAAGAGAAACCTATTTTGAAGATCAAAGCTGTTCCCCCATATCTAGCAAATATCACTATAGCCAGGAAAAAAAAAAAAATTTAACTGTCCCCATTTGTCGTTAAATTCTTGTCCTCTTAAGTATTTAAGTACATCACAAGTGATCTTAAAATTCATCTCTTTCTAATCTCAGTCATTTTGCGGGTTCCATCTAACAATAACTTCTACATCAGTAACTGTTCACGCCACACAGATGGTGCTCTGTGAAGCTCATCTAGAACTATGGAGTGGACATCACAACCAGAGATTCATTATCATGATTTAGCATGCTTCTATAAACCAAAAACTGAAACCATTTCCAGATCACACTCTAAAGACAATCACTTTCATAACACGTCTCCTAAACTCTGAAGGCTCAGACAAGAAGGCAAATCAGAGGAGAGACCAGTATTTCCATTCAACCATAGCCCCTCCAAACCAATCAAGCTTTTCAAGCCCACGTGGACAAACAGTGGACAGTACAGATGGTGAGTAATGGCTTTTCAAAGATAAGGACAAAAGGTTCACCTGACAGCAACTAATCCTACATAGTGGAATAAAAGCTCAGGAGTGAGACACATGGCAACAGCAAGGAAAGAGGACCAGGAACTTCTGGGGGCAGCATTCTTCGGTCCAAATCCATATCGTTTCCAGAAGTTTCCCAACTACAGACTTCTTCCTTAAAAAAGTTTTGTGGCCCTTGCTGTTACTTTGGGTACCAAAAAACCCCAAAAGATGTGAAATGATATGTATTTTGTCCACTGCAGGAAAGTTTACAAACTGGAATAAATATTTCCTCCATCACCAATCTATAAGTACAGAAAGCTCTTCATTGTTTCCCACCTTAAAAAGAACCAATTTCTCAGAAACTGATTTTACTGATGGGACTATAGCTGGAGTAGGTTTACACATTTACAAAATATCCTGTACCTTCACTTACTATTTTGCAATGAAAACAAAACAATCCCGAAACATATTTTTATACTTTTTACACATCAATTTTATAAAACACACTCTGAAAAGAGCACTTGAGGCTTTCGATTACACTGTAATTTCCCTTAGAGTAACTGTCTATCTCAAATGGTAATGTAAAATACAATAGTTTTAAGTATGCACACACGAGTACATATGAACATAATATTTTCTTTATGGAATAATATGCATTTACTACTTCTGACTAGCAATCCATGGAGACTATAGTTCTGTAAAAGACTGCTAACCTGGAATAAAAAAAAAAATTCTGAAGGTCTAGAAGCACTCAGTTACCAAATTAATCAGTGAAATACCACACCACTGAGGTATGTATCCATCCTTAATGAAGGTTCAAAGAACTATGACTTTAAAAGTTATACATTAAAAAATATAATGGTTCTTTTCAGTAGGAACTACTTATGAGTGATGTTAATACTTATGAAATAAAAAAATCTTAATGCTTTTAAAAATTAGCAGATATTAAGTACTGAATATCAAACACTAGCCACTTACAAACTTCATTTAAGGATTTTAGAAAAACTTAGAGGGCAACAAGTTTTAGACAGAAAGGGTCTAAACTAGCTCATGACCATAATGCTGCTTAAAAAAAAAATCAGTTTCAGTAGTATGTGGTAACTTGTCACATACTATTATACTCTTCAGCTAAAGGAATAATGAAATTCTCTCCCACCACTTCCTCCCAACAATACAAGATCCAGAAGGGAGGGATACTGGTCCTTAAAGCTATACTGATATATCCCAAGACCCTAGGACAGTGCCTGGCACACAGTCGTCAGTAATATTTGTTGAATGAATGAAGGAATGGAAGAACAGGTAGGAACAGGCAAAACCAAGAGATCAAAGAGTTGACTACACATAAAGGTACAACTGGTTAACCAGAATATCCACATAAGTAAGCTGATGTCAGATGTGAACTACTCCACATTTTCGTAATAATCTGAATTAGAAGAACTCAGACTTTAAGAATAGCTAATTTTTTCTTTAAAAATTCTTGTATTAAACTATTTAAAATTCTGAGTAATTCTAGATTCTGCTAAAAATATTCAGAACTGGTTTAGCAGGGGAACTAACATTACTCACAAAATCATAAACCCAGTTCATTGTTTCATTATAAGGAAAAACGTGCACATGAAGTTCATCAGTTCTCTTCTGTCAACATTTCTCACTTTCTTTGTACTTTCTCATGATTACTTAGGGAAAAAAACTTCAAAGATATAAAATCCCTTTAATGAGCATCAAAACATTTAATTCTCCTGAGTATATCCTACATTTATTTACATAAACCCTGAAGACTCTTCACATTGATATTAATATTTGTTATTACAACTTCAGAGTTCTGCATAAGGTGTATTTCCTTCTTCTAAATTTTAAGAATTCAGAGAGGTCCTCAAGTTCTCTGGGTCGCTTTCTTACTCAACTAGGACAATTATATTAATAAGCCTTCCCTCTAAAGTGCAAACTACACTTTAGAAAAAGCATGCTTCATGAAGTGAATACAAACCCTCTTTTCCCTCCTTGCATGATATACTGTGTTTGTGATTCTAAGAAAGGAAACCCAAGTTCTTTCTCTAGTTTTACTGTTTTAAAATCTTCTTTTCCATTGCTAGTTTGTCTGTCTTGACATGTACCTGTTACTGTAGCGACATGAGCAAGTATGTCCAGCTCCTCTGTTCCAACAGTACACTTTAATTGCTTGCCATTGGCTATCTGAATCAGATATGACATCCAAAGTTATACCCCATATACTAAACACTGCAAGGGTATGACTCAACGTAATGCTAAAAAAGAATAAGTTTCTAAACAGACTACGTTTGCTGTCCCTAAGAGTAAAGCAACTCAGGGTGGTGACTACTCATTCTTTTGGGATTCCATGGCTAAGAAATGGAGAACCAACCGTCCAATTTGTTTTCTCTTATTTCCCTTTGATTGGCAAGGCAATTCCTGCACAAGAGAGTTTGTCAAGTGCTTTGGAAGCTTGTGGATAAAAGATGATGTAAACACACAGAACGTTGTTGGTATGTTACTATGGAGCATTACGTGGAACCATTGTCACTGCGTGGGGGGCAGGTGGATGGCATAGCCCTTCCTGAGGAGGGGAAGAGCGGGAGAGGACAGTCCCCCTCATCGTTGGGCTGGCCATCTTTTAGGCTGGGTGATTTTTTCAACCGCAGCGAAACCCCACGTGAAAAGTTACACACACACCCCAAACAAGAAGGACTTGGACAGTCCCCATACCTGCAGGGCTGGGAGTCCCGGGAACCGAGCGGGAGCGGAGTACTAGGGGTTGGGCCTACACCCCAGGAGCATGGGGAGAAACTGGGACCGGCGAAGGGGCCCCAGCCGCAGCCGACGCCCGCAGGGCGACCGGAGGCGCAGCTCCGGGGCGGGGGAGCGGCGCCAGACTCGGGCGACGGGCGCGGGGAACGGCCCGGGAGGGCGGCCGCGCCGGGGCCCCGCGCCGCCCAGTTGCCGGGAAGGCTAGCGCCCCGCGGCCGGCGGCGTGGGGGAGGGGAGGCCGGGCCTGCGGCCTGTTGGGGTAGTTCAGCCCGGGCCTCGCGTGCGGCTCTTGGCCGGGCCCCCAACCCGGGGTCCCAGGCTCCGAGAAGAGACTCACCGGAAAGGCCCGGATCCGCATCTTGGTGTCCTTCCGGCTGCCCGTGCCTTTGCTCAGATTCGACATGGTGCTAGTCCCCTCCCCGGCGGCGGCTTCGGGTCGCACTCCGAGGCGCCGGTGTCACATTTAAGGCGGGCGGGCAGGCGAGGGGCGACGCTGGGGGCGGCGGCGCGGCCCACGGGCTGGGCTGGGGAGCTGGCCGGCCCCTGGGCGGCCGCGGCGGTGGCGGCGGCGGCTCGGATTCCGGCGTCTCGGGCTTGGCTGGGGGGCTGCGCTGGCGCGGCGGCTCCACGGGATGCCCCTCACGCCCGGCTCGGCTCCCTTTATCGCGCTCCTCCGCGATGGCGGCGGCGGCGGCGACGGACAAACATCTCACTGCGCAGGCCGAACGTCCTCCTCCTCCTCCTTCTCCTCCTCCGCCTCAGCGAGACGAGATCCGGCCCAGAGGGTGGAGGGGGGAGGAGGGAGGGAAGAGAGCCGGAGAGTGGAGAGATTGGGAGGAGGGGGGTGGGAGGACGAGAAGGGGAAGCGGGCGGCCGCTGCGGGGGACGCTCAGATCTCGCGAGAAGAGGGCGAGTGTTCTGTCCTGGGTTGGGCGGGACGAAGCCTGGGAGCGGGAGGGGGCAACGGGAGGAGAGGAGGGGAACCGGTAGTTGGGGAGGTGGGGGGGACCAGAGGGGCGGGGAGGTAGGAAAGGGGCGGGACTGAGGCGGGAGGTGTAAGCTGACTTTTTGAAAGGGGATCGTTGGAGACCGGATCCTGGGCGAGGTGGCTGCTGATTGGTGGACCGCGGCGCGGTCCCTGTTCACGTGGGCGGAGTGGGCGGGGGAAGTTCGGAGAGCCGGAGCAGTAGGACTGTAGTAGGTTGGGTCCGGCTCCGCCGGGCTGGGCTGGCCGGGGTGGGCTGAGCTAGGGCGGCAGGCGAGTAGACTCGGGGTGGAGCGTGGGGTGCTAGGTGGATAACCACGTCCTAGAACTGGTTCCTGTTTTCTAGGGCATGTGGACTAGGGATGGGTACTTGACCAGATGCCAGAAAGTTGAAAGAAGAGTTTGTGCAGGAGTTACCTGCAGTGTCAGAAATTCGGTTCCTGTATGCCTAACAAAGTATTCAGATCGGATGTGCACACCCCAGCTGTCAGGATTGAGGGGTGGAAATCCACAAAATTTCCTTAAACAGCATAAGCTCTAGATTCACTGATATTTTCCGAGGGACCCAGAACTTATTAGTGTTAAGATCTCTTTTTCGTTGCCATTGAGACAACTCCCTTAACGCAGTGCAGTATTTTGGTAAATGGTGTTAAGTAGAAGATAGGATGATTAGAAACCTATCCTTAACCTGCCAAATCATTTTTACCATTACAAGAGTATGATAGACTTTGAAAGCCAAAATTTTTGTCTTTGATTCCAGTTTGCGGATAACTTGGGAAAAAAATTTTTTGGCATTGTGATCAAAAAGTCTAGTTTTGCTTTTCATTTATTATGGATTATACTTACTAATTTACCTCTTTGCCCAATTGATGTTATATTTGGATTTCTGACTCTGCAGAGGAATATGTGAGTTCCCACTAAAGTTTGTGATCTCATTTTAAATAAGACCCTACATTTGGAAGCTAGGGTAGTAATACTTTTTAAGTTTATTTTTTAAAGCCTTTTTTAAAAAATCTGGAGTGTAATACTTTTGTAGCATTTGGAAACTGGGTTTTTTATACTTTTTTTAAAAATAAGTGGACTGAAATATACCTTTTGATTTGTTCACTATAAGGTTGAATTTTCCCTAAATTAGCTTAATCCTGATAGCTAGATTTACCAGTGTTGTGCTTTCACCCCCTACTTGGTTGAAATGCCCCATTAGAAACATCATATTTTCTTGTTTTGTTTTCTGGTATTTGCTAATAGAACAGAGCTTAAGAAACAAGGATGTTGCTTGAAGCAGTATCTGTGTAAATACTGAAGCTAAAAATAGGTCAAGAATTTTGTTGATAAGGTAAGATTGGGAGGATTCTGATTTAAATATAAAATACTATGAGTCTTGGATAGGAGTTTATAATCTGTATGCTGACTGAAACTCCGTTTCTATAATCATTAGACTATATTAACAACCAATGTTTTTTTATTGGTTGTAGTGTCACATGGCTCAGTTTCTTTGTAATTTAAGAATATATGGGGCCATCTCTACCATTTTACTGGCTGTATTTTCTGTCTTTTGGGGCAAGGACTGGACTGTTTGTGTCTAGAGTTCCTCATCTGTAAGATGGGGATAAAAATAATATTTTCTCCTTGGGCTACTATGAAATTTAGATGATTAACACCATTTTTAAAAGGCCTGAGAGCAGTACTCAGCACTGACTCAAAACTTGTTGGCTGTTATTATCATGGGTAATTAAGGCCCAGGTTACACTATCGTCCTTTATTCAATATGTAGGTTTCTTTAAAAATGCTGTATGCTTTTATAAAATGAATCTTATTTGGATTTCACAAACCAATAAAGTATTTTTCAAAAAGCTGGGGAACCAATTTAGGGTTAACAACTTTATTTTGGCAAGTTTAAGAGCATTAAAAAGGAATAATTAACTGGAAGTAGAGACTAGTTTCATTATCTTTTTGCTGTTGTTAAGTATTTTAACTACAGAAATGGAGGAAGGTCAACTTGTGAATAGAGGACAGTTCTTTAGAACAATACACTGAGCTGAGTTTTCTCCTTTCAGCGAGAACCTGAGAAAACACCATGGGCCAGCATTTAGGGATACCCTGCATTAAGTCATATTCCCATGTAATTGTGAAGCATATAATCACCTTTTAATTAATTTGTTTTGTGAACCCAGATTTTCATATTTTGGTTTTGCTTAAGCAAAATTTAGCTGCATTTAAAAGAATCACTTTCAACGGTCTTCCTTTAGGCTTTTAACCACAAAGACCCAGAAAAACTCTTCAAAATGAATTTGTCTACCACTGCCATAAAAAAAAAATCTACTGCTCATTTACTTTTTCATTTAATTATTCGTTTAAGAAACATTTATTTAATGGTTGCTATATGTCAGGCACTAAGGTGAATAAGACAGATGAGACCTGCAATCACAGAATATGTAGTTCTTCCCACCGCGCCCCCCCCCCAAAAAAATTTGGAAACCACAGACCCAGGTTGAATTTGGCAATAACTTTTTATATACTGCAGTACAGAAATCAGAGCTTTTCCTTTCTAGGAAATCAGCATCCTCAAAATGTCTATGAAATACTCTGTAAAGCAGCAGTAGACCATTCTTCTAGTCCAATAGTATTCCCTGACTTGCAAATAGCAAATGAACTTTCAGGATATTTCTTCTTCTGCCACCTGCCACCTGCCACCTGATCTAGCAGAGAAAGCAGCTCTGGACTAGGAACTCACTAGATGTTACATGCCTGCCAGTTGGTATTCCTACTTACGCTGACCGTGTCCTGACACAGGAGAACAGTGGCCCCATTTCCATTTATTCGCATGGAGCACGTGCAGTCAGAGAAGTCAGGAGGCTGAGTGGACCAGCCTCTTTTCTACATCCCAGTTTAGAAATGGGCAGTACAGACTGTGAGAAGCCAGTGAAAGGCAATAGCTTCTTCTTGGCCATGAATTTCTAAGTATCCAGGATACCAAGCCACATGAATTACTATATCGTACCTGGTGATCTGATTGTGCAGATATTGGTTATTAAAACTGCTGACAGCCTCCCAATTCATTTAGAAAAATCTGGTCAATGGTTTTGAACAACAAAGACTGTTAGGGAAAGATGCATGTTTTTGAAATTGGAAGAGGAAGATTTATAGATATTATCACTTCCTTGAAAAGAAGGGCTAGATCTACTTTCTTCCTTGTCTCCACCAGGCAACTAGCAAGTATTGCAGGCCATTAAATTTGTACATATTTACAGCAGTAGCATTCATATTTGCTTTATAAGATGACATATTACAGGAGTATTTGATTGAGAACATAACCACAATTACATATATAAAAACTGTAGATCTTTTCTACTTTGTTCTTACTATTTTTTTTCAAGACAAGAAGTTTATAAGCCCTATGAGCATATGTGACAAGTTACATCTTGAATTAAAGAAAATCTTAAATGCCTATTGTATCATAAAAACCCATCTCAATTTTTATCACATTGTCATGCTAAACAAAAGCATCTCACTGGCAGCTCTGGAAACCTTCTAGTTGGCCTGGACAGTGTTCTATTTACTCCACATTTATCCAATAAATTAATATTTTGGAAATAAAAATATCTGTATATACAACCAACAAACCTAACTTACCAGAATACATATTCTCAATTAAAAATTATAGGCGTTGGGCTTCCCTGGTGGCGCAGTGGTTGAGAGTCCGCCTGCCGATGCGGGGGACATGGGTTCGTGCCCCGGTCCGGGAAAATCCCACATGCCGCGGAGCGGCTGGGCCCGTGAGCCATGGCCGCTGAGCCTGCGCATCCAGAGCCTGTGCTCCGCAACAGGAGAGGCCACAACAGTGAGAGGCCCGCGTACCGCAAAGAAAAAAATATTATAGGCATTGCATTCATGTAATTTTATTTTGAAGAAAAATAATTTCCTCTTACTGATAACAGTAACTATATCAAGAAACCTCTGGGGGACAATTATGAATATGTATTGCTTTCATTCGTGACAAGTAAAGCATATGTTGAAATTTATAACTCATCAGCTCTGTCTTTGCGAAGTAAGTTAATTTTGGAGATGAGATAAAGCATGGTTCCAGAGAGCTATAAAAGTAAATAGTCTTAAATTTTATGCTAGATTTAGTAATTGTGTGAATTATAAATACAACAGTCAACAAATATAATAAAATAGTATTATCTTTAAACTTCTGCAATAAGCTGTTTGTCTTTAGTTCACAGTAAACCTGTATTCTTTATTCTTACATCTTCAACTAGTAAAAATCAAAATCTGAATAAAGCAAAGGAGTGGTGGTAGAGTTGAAGAATAACCTTTAAGAGACTAACAGATTAAAAAAAATTGTTGGGGCCAGTTTCTAGCCCCAAGTTGATATAATCAATTAATTCCTGGCAATAAGTTGACTTGAAGTTATTGGTATCTGAATATTCTAGTTCTTGAGTGGCTGGTTATTGGGCAGAAGACCCATTGAATGGGTGGTTCTAAGAAAGGGACAACATGGCATCTTGTTAAGATGAAACCAGCATCTTTATACCTAACCCAGTTTGAAACCCTATAAAGACTTTTCATTTATAAGACCCTTACATATGGTACTTCTCTGCTACTGGAATCCTTGTTGAGAAGTGCCTGTCTTTGCATGAACTTTCGTCTTTTGGGAAAAGTTACTTCAGATGCTTGGATTGGATTGTTAAGGCAGTCTCACATTATTTTATTAAGTTTTACAGCTATGTTTGTCCTTGTTTTGGGGGTGGTGCTTCCTATTAGCATCCTGATTTCTTGTTTTAAAGGATTCACCCATTGGGTGTGGTCTTGGTGGGTAGTGGTGTCCATTCCTATCACAATAGCCAGAGGGACCTGATTCCCCCATCTCCACTCCCCAGCTCAGCCTGGGGATGTATGATGTAGACTCAGGCAAGCGGACCTTCTCCTCGACACTCTTGAGTAGGTGGCTGAAGGACACAGGGACAGTTGGTGGGCATGGGGGCAGTGGCAGTGGGTGGCCTAAGCTCCTCCCACTGAATGACTTTAGCTGTCATTCCTGCTCTTCAGCTTTCCAGAGGTCCCTGGGTTCCTGCTTGTTCTCCAACCCTGGTCCTCCCATCTTCCTTCGTGTGCTTCCTAAAATGCCTTCCCTAAATTCCATTTTTGCTTAAGATGGTCAAAGTTTGTTTCCGCTGTGTATCAGAGAGGGTCCTGGCAGGAAACAGTTGGCTCACTCAAACAGGGAAATTGAGGGGACTTTAATTCAGGGACTATTTACAGAAGTGTGGGTAGAGTTAGGGAGTGACCAAGGGATGATGAAGACTAGCAACAGCAGGGAGCCTTATACCACTTCTAGGCTGGAAGGGCTATGAGGTGAAGTGCCACCAGAACCTGGAGAGAGAATTCTCTCTGTAGCTGTGGAACAGGCTGCCTGAGAAGCTGAGACCTTAGGAGAGGACCCAAAGCTCCTGGCTCAATAGGGAGGCAGCCAGGGGACAAAATACCCCAGCCTCACTCTTCTTCCCTCGGACTTCTGGCTGGTGCCTCCCATTGGATGAAGCTACCTGGAAGCGAGAAGGCAAGGAAGCCCGTTGGTGGAGCCCATAAGGGTCAGCCTTTCAGAACACAGAGCAGAATGGAGAAGTGTAGAGAATAGATCTGGAGAGGGAACAGGGAGTAGCTGTGTAGAGTGCTTGCGAATGAGACTTGACTGATAAAACTAAAATATACATGTACATTCATTTTTTAAAGCCCCCTCATATAGTTGTAAGGTCTGTGCACTGTAAGGAGGTGCCCTGCTGAGAAGGTCAATAGAGGCTGATATCCAAGGCAGGTACCCTTGCAAGGGCTGTAATTACCTGAAGGATGGAGCATGTGTTTCCTTGATCAGAGATGCCAACTGTCCTCTAAACTGTGCAGCTAGGGGGCTGGACTTCACTGGGTGGTGGGCAGGGCCCTTTGGTCTTTTCTAATTTGCATTAAAACTATCATATAGACCAGCAGTGGCTGTGCGTCGCCCATGCACTAATATTTTAAACTCTGAAATAATATAGCATCTAGTTAAGCATGCCAACTCTGGAATCAGACTACCTGGATTCTCATCTGAGTTCTGCAGTGTATCAAAAAATGTGCCATTTACTCTCATCAGTGAAATTAGGTTAATAATAATGCCGACTTCACAAGGCTAGTGTGAGGATTAGATGAAACAGTAGAGATAAAGCATTTAGCACAACACCTGGCATGCAGTTTGAACTCCAAGAACATGAACAATTGTTTTATGGCTAATTTCCAATACTGTTTTTTGACTTCCATTCCTGCAGCCACCACAACATGCTGTGTGGTTAATCTCTTCCCCAATGCCCAGTCCCATCACCCCTCACACAGTGGCCTCCCTGTCATCTGTATCTGATACCTATACGTCCATCATCCTCTCGATCACATCACTTTCCAGTCAGCATTCATTTTCCCTGCAACATTCGCTTCTCTAGGCTTACATCCTAGCCATCTGTTATCTGTGGAGGATGCTCCCAAGTTATCTACCCTTCCAGTGAGACTCAGGAGCATCAAGCCTCCTAAAAAAGACTGAAAAAGAAGAAACAGTGGTGGGAACTCTGCTTTGATTTTCACGCCGCATCAAAATCTTCAACAGCCTTTAAATTGTCAGGATATCCTCTCTGTAGTTTAAGATTTGGTTGTACCACAATTCTAGGATTAAAACTTTAAATCTATTATGCTTGCTTTAAGGTTCCACAATGGACTTTAGAAAATAAGCATGCAAAGCAATGTAACCCGACTGTCCCTTCTCATGATCTGTTTTAGGCTGTGTTCTTTCTTTCCGAAACATACAAAGTATAAACTTTGGATATGTAAATTACATGTGGTGCAATTCATTATCATTTGCACTTCTGCTTTCCTCTCCCCACTGCCATGTCACCTTTGTCATGCACAAGAGGGCAGCAAGGCTGGACCTTACCTCATTACAACAACTGAAAAATTAGGAGTCTCATGTCAGTGTTAAGTACATGGCAAATTAAATTCATCCTTAAGATTTTTTTTTCATCCTTAAGATTTTGATTGGAAGTATGATGCTATATCATCTAAAGTATTTTTTTTATCTATTGATTAAGGAGGCAGGTCTTTCCATAATTGTGTCCAGACTTTTAGGAGTAAAAGAAATGGTCCACGTGGCTCTAGTTTGATCAACTCATTCACCATCAGTTTTTGGTGAATTTACACATCTACCATCTAATGTTATACTAACCAGTGTGGTAACAAGTGACCATGGGTAGGAATGGAGAAGGATTACAAATGAATTGATTATAAGCGATATCACTTTTAAAAACAAGCCAGCAGACTCTCCTTTACATAAATACCTGGCATATGGTCTGAGCTCAAAGAATATTAGCAGTTATCAAATGGTTATATCAAAGCAATAGAACAATTAAGGTTGTCCATAAAAATAGTATTTTTATGAATCAGCTAAATTAAGTTTTGTTGCAAGTAACAGAAAACCGAACTCAAATTGGCACACGCAACAATCAAATCTATTATCTTACATAATAAGTCCAAAGTTAGTGTGGTCTCCAGACATGGTACATCAAGGCTCCAGCCCAGCTTTGTGACAGTCTTCCTGGCCCTGGCCTTGGGCTGATGGCAAGGTGGCTACAGACACTATAGGTAACACTTGCAGACACAACAAAGTCCAGACTAAAGGAAGGAGAGAGAATGTCTCTTTCTTACGTCTCTGTGTAATCAGCTAGGAAGCTGTTCCCTGAAGCAGGAGACTGTTGTGGCTTATTGGCCAAGACTAGGTTATGTGTCTATTTTAACCCACTCAGTAGTAAGGGGAGTGACCATAGTTTATGCTATCATTGGGGTAGAATAGATTTTGGGAGTCAACAGTTAGTACAGAGCACATTTATTTATCTCAAGAGATTTTACGTGGAGATTAAGTTTGAGGGAAAGGGAAGTGTGTGTGTGTGTGTGTGTCTGTGTGTGTGTGTATGTGTATGTGTGTGTATGTGTGTGAAAAATAGGTTTTTTGGCTAATGAAGGGGCATGATCTCAGGCCCCAAACTACAATGAATGGATAGCTCTCAAGCACAGGTAAGGAGATCAAAGAGAAGTGCATCACAGCCAGGGACCCACAGAAAGGTGCAGCTTGTTTCAAAAAGATACTGTGGGCATGCACAGACAGCTGCACACTTCTCTCAGGGGTCACAGGCTTCTGTCTCAGAGGTGCTGGAGAAATCTTATTCTCTGCTCTCTGCTTTTGTGGGCTCTATAGACCAGGACCTCCACAGGCAAATGAGGACAAAAGGTGGGTGCCCACAAAGAGCAACCTGACAGGTGATGAAGAGGTCTCTTTACCCTCCAAAATGCTCCCCCTTTAAAAACAAAACAAAGCAAACCAAATGCACAAAAACACAGAGAGACCTAACTAGCCATCTGCTTAGGTGGACAAGATAGTTACCTATGGGATACAGGGTGGAAGGTTCTGTGCTGTCTCTCCAAACCCCATAGCACCCCACTCTGAGCTCAAAGCCATCAGTTCCACTATTGGATAAAGCACGTCTAAAGATTTTTCAAAAGTAAGTGCTTATGTGAAGAAGGCTACATTAAGCCACCAACAGCTTAGCATTAATTGTTACATCATAGAATCTAAGTGTACCTGCAAACACGCAAATTCCCAAGATGGGCAGGATCTTTAAAAAGGGAGAAGCAACTTCTTTATCCGTTTGCTTAGATTTCCAACAGACAAACGTATCTGTGTAAAAGACATAGGAAAATAATGTGATAATGAGATTCAAACATGTGCCCTACTTGAGCCAATGTATGAGGAAGAAACTGGGAGCTAAGAGTCTCAGGAGGGCGGCCCTGTGGCCCTCTGGGAGCTCCCCTTTTCCTGCCTTGCCTCCTGAGGGGAAGTGTGTTCTTCACTCCACTTCCTGTTTGTTGGTGAGAGATTGGCTCCTTTCCACATTACAATGGAAATTAATCAAGACATCTCCCAAGAATGAAGTATGACCTTGGGTTCATTTTAAACCTTTCTAAGGGAGTGAGTAGGTATGTGAAAATTTTGTATTGGGATGTTTAGTTCAGAAATACTTATACTTGATTGATGCCAAAACATTTACTAATCGTTCTGGAACCCTTCGGCTTTTTGCCTCTCCCGTTGCGGAGCACAGGCTCCGGACGCGCAGGCTCAGCGGCCATGGCTCACGTGCCCAGCCGCTCCGCGGCACGTGGGACCTTCCGGGACCGGGGCACCAACCCGTGTCCCCCTCATTGGCAGGCGGACTCCCAACCACTGCGCCACCAGGGAAGCCCCCCTTCGACTTTTGATCCTGTCTTTACTGGTTGGTAGCAAAAGTGTCTCCCAAAGATGTAAAGAACTGGTATAACAAAGAAATTTTCCTTTGGGAATAGAAGTTAGTATTTTTTTATTTACATCAGATCGATTCTTAATTTATTGTTGTTTGTTTTACATTCACTAACTTCCTAAAAATAAGAAAATATCTAACCTTTAAAAATTATGAATCGCTGTATTGTACAACTGTAACATATAATATTGTATGTCAGTTATACTCCAATAAAAAATAAAGGGACTTCCCTGGTGGTCCAGTGGGTAAGACTCCTCAGTCCCAATGCAGGGGGCCCAGGTTCCATCCCTGGTCAGGAAACTAGATCCCACATGCATGCCACAACTAAGAGTCCATATGATGCAACTAAAGAGTCCACATGCTGCAACTAAAGATCCCACATGCTGCCAGGAAGGTCCCACGTGCCGCAACCAAGACCCAGAGCAGCTAAAATAAATATATAAAATAAATAATAAATAAAAGCTCAACAGATAACAAGTTTCTTTTTTAAAAAAATATAAATAAATAAGTAAATGCATAAATAAATAAAAAAAGAAAATATCTGAAGTGTAGGTTCTGGGTGTTCTTAGTTAGGTACACTATTGCTAAGGAGAGGAGGTTAGCATTGATTGAACATCTGCTACATGTCTTTCACGCCTCAACTTTGCTCACTTCTCTTGAAAGCAACCCTACGCAGTTCAGTATCACTAGCATCATGATGAAGAGCTCTGGGTTCCGGCTCAGGTACTGTACTCATGAGCTGAACGACCTGGGTGCTCCCATATAGGAAGGAGATAATAACGGTACCTACCTCCTGAGACTGTTATGAGATTAGAGGAGTTAGGGAACCTTCAGTGCTCTTACTCCAGCACCTTGCAAATAATAAGCACTTAATAAAAATCTGCTCTTTTGTTATTTTTCTTATTTTATAGATCAGAAAATTGTATATCAGACAGATTAAGTAACTTGTCATATCTGAGAGAGTTTATTTGCCTAAGGTCACTACATTAATAAATCATGAGAGAGGGATTTAAATGCTTTTATCCAATTTCAGGTCTATCCAATTCTAGAGCCTGGCTGTTTCACAAATATGTCATATTTCTGCTGAATATCTATTTCAAATACTCTATTCCACACAGGATAATAGGACAAAGTTCCCCAAAAGTTGGAGATCAAGATTAATTTTTGGGCTTCCCTGGTGGCGCAGTGGTTGAGAGTCCGCCTGCCGATGCAGGGGACATGGGTTCGTGCCCCGGTCTGGGAAGATCCTACATGCCATGGAGCGGCTGGGCCCGTGAGCCATGGCCGCTGAGCCTGCGCGTCTGGAGCCTGTGCTCCGCAACGGGAGAGGCCACAGCAGTGAGAGGCCCGCGTACCGCAAAAAACAAAAATAATAATAATAACTTTTTTGGTATACTCCTGAGTGCTCTGCACTTAAAGGGTACTAAGTGGATGTTGCTGAATGACCAACAGATGGATAGTCTATGCCTAAGACCCTGACAAACTACAGTTGGTCCTGTGTATCCATGGGTTCTGCATCTGGGGATTCAACCGAGGGTTGAAAATTTTGGGTTAAAAAAATTCCAGGGATTCCCTGGTGGCGCAGTGGTTGAGAATCTGCCTGCTAATGCAGGGGACACGGGTTCGAGCCCTGGTCTGGGAGAATCCCACATGCCGCGGAGCAGCTAGGCCCATGAGCCACAACTACTGAGCCTGCGCGTCGGGAGCCTGTGCTCCGCGACAAGAGAGGCCGCGATAATAAGAGGCCCGCGCACCGCGATGAAGAGTGGCCCCTGCTTGCCACAACTAGAGAAAGCCCTAGCACAGAAACCAACACCCAACACAGCAAAAATAAATTAATTAATTTAAAAACAAATTTCCAAAAAGCAAAACTTGAATTTGCCACACACTGCAAATATTTTTACCAATATATTTTGGATACTGAGGGATGGATACTGAGAGATGACTGTATTTTGTTGCCATTTTGAGTGATGGCCTGAAAATGTGATAATATTCTATCCATGTTACTGTGATCTTTACTCATGAAGACTATCTCTATATACTTTAAGACATAAATTAGCTAGGAAAAAATTTTTGCTGAGTTTGTTCTTCTCACACATTAGAGAAAGGAACTAAAGTTTCCACAGAGGTTTTGGAGCTAAATGAATTTCTTTAGTTCACCAGAACATGCAGATATATCTGGAGGTCCCAGAGCTATGATTAATTGTTGCTCTTTTTTCAGTAACTTCAGTGGAATTTATTTTTCTGTCCAGGGTTTACTTTGTACATCAGATATATTATGAGAAGTGGGAAGGGAGTAGGTGTGAATTATAAAACAAGCTGAGCAGGTACAGTTTAGGGGATAATTTTGTTGAAATCCTTTTTCTTGGAGTATCCCCAATAAGACTAAGATTGCCAAAGCCCTTCCTAAGGTAGGGGATCTCTTCAGGCATCTTCCCCTTAGTGTTACATGTGGGAACTATTGAGTTTAAGTGCTTCAACATGGCAGAATCAAACAAAAGCTGGAAAACCAGAATGTGAATTAGAATGTCATTCTAATTTTATTGACTTGCAGTATTCATTTTCTTTTTATTTTTTGAAATCTTATTACATACTTATAGATTTATTTACTTTTCCTCTTTTTTAAAAATTGAGATATAATTGACATATAACATTCTATTTGTTTCTGGTGTCTGACATGATGATTCAATATATGTATATATTGTGAAATGATCACCACAATAAGTCTAGTTAATACCCATCACCACACATAGTTACAAATTTTTTTTCTGCCCTGGAACATCTTTTTATATAGTTTACAAATGGATATCCAAGTGGATTTGGATATATGACACCAAGGTCAAATTGAATGTGCCCAAATAACACAACCACCAAAGAGAAACTTGATATGGTTTAGCTGACCTATAAGGTAAGATTGCTCTTTGACACCAGGATTTTAAAGGCATTTCAATGCATTATGTTACAGGTTATAGCAAACATAATTGGTGATTTAACTTTGAATATTTAAGTCCCTACAAAAGAGTCAATTTGAAATATTTAAATCACCCCAGAATATAAAAATAAATGCATGGTTTTCTTGTATGTAAAGTTTTACCTCAAATGGGAAAAAAAAGGCCTCCAAACAAATTCTGGATTCTATTTAACAATAAGCAGGCTGATATGTTTAGGAAAGGTGTGCTGACATTTTCCATTAAATTTGAAATGCATCAAGAAAGAAGGCTTGCTGGATGGATATCGGAGTGAGTAGACAGACATGTGATAACACAAATCTAGGGAAATGTTAATTGTAGGATCTAGGTGGTAGGTAGATGGGTATTCATTGCATAGTTCTTTCGACTTTATACCAGGTTTGAAATTTTTCAATAAAATGTTAGAAAAAAAGCATGAATGTGTGGATTAAATTACTTATAGTCATATTTAATTGAAAAGAAGAGTCCAGAATGTGCATGTATTATAGGAAGTCTCACAGTAAGTGAACTTGATACATGAAAATGTAGAATTAATGATATGGACTGCAAGTTATTGAGCACTTAGTACGTGCCAGTCTTTGTACAAACTGCTTAATAAGTGTTATCTAATTTAATGTAATACAAGTATTGTTTGAAGTACAGATTATTATCCTTACTTCACAAGTTAGGAAAAGTTATGAAAAGGTTACATAACTTGCAGGAAAGTGTGTATCCAGTAAGCGGCACAGCTGAGAGTCAA
Organism: Phocoena sinus; assembly: GCF_008692025.1. NCBI lineage: Eukaryota > Metazoa > Chordata > Mammalia > Artiodactyla > Phocoenidae > Phocoena > Phocoena sinus. The sequence goes on along the minus strand of NC_045769.1, from coordinate 13,806,199 downwards.
ACCACATCAGTCACTACACTCCAGAAAAGGGAAATTTAAATTAGAGGCATTTAGAGATTATCGAGTTTCCCCTCCTTTGGTACAAATGACACAAAGAAGCAGTAGCACTAGAATCCCAGAATTCTTTGGTCAAGGCTTTTGCCACTAGCCATGATATCTCTCTAACTACAGTTGTTTTCTACAAAATGGATTCACTATAGGATTCCCTTAAGTAACATTTCCATAATGCACTTCAACCATAATGTGATAGAGCAGAATTTGATCTATATACTTTTTTCAGGTATCGTATGTCATAAACAATGGCACCCTGATGCTATAAACAGTATGTCCAAAAGTGTAACATTAGCTTGAGTTTTTTTTTTTTTTTTTTTTTTTTGGGGTATGTGGGCCTCTCACTGTTGTGGCCTCTCCTGTTGCGAAGCACAGGCTCCGGACGCGCTGGCTCAGCGGCCATGGCTCACGGGCCCAGCCGCTCCGTGGCGTGTGGGATCTTCCCGAACCGGGGCACGAACCCGTGTCCCCTGCATTGGCAGGCGGACTCCCAACCACTGCACCACCAGGGAAGCCCTAGCTTGAGTTTTTGAATGCACTGAAATTGTGCATATTTCCCTGGTGGGAAAAACGCACGAAATTCTGAAATAAATATGTATTGCATCCATTTGAGTGAAAATGCTATAATTCTGCTTATTGTGGAGTTTTTTTCACAGCTCAGTTCCAAACCCACGACTTTCTGGGATTTTTTTTTTTTTTTAAGCAGTGACTGATTTACACAGTGCAAACCACCTAAAACAAAAGTGAACGTAGAAGTTGAACATCAAAAAAACAAAGAGGGCATATTTGTGCCCTTTTCCCCATTTGCACCCTCCAGCTTATGTCTTCAGTTCTGCTCCCAAAATTCTGACCTGGGAGTGTGGCAGCATCGAAGCAATGAAGAGACTCACTAAAGCTTTTAGGTTATAAGTTCTGAGCAGTTGTCCATCTTCTCTAGCGCAATTGGTCAAATGTTTGGCAGCTTTGGGCTAAGAAGTCCTGGATTTAACTTTTGGGTCCACCACTCACTAGATGAGGATAGTGAAGCTCCTTATCTTCTGAGTCATTTTTCCATCAGCCATAAAATACTTGCCTGACAGGATTACTGTGGGCATCAAAGGAAAATGTGTTTATGCTTTGAAAACAAAACAATAAAAACTAAGAACAACACAATAAACAGTGTTTAAATTTTGCCATTTGTTCGTTCGTGCCATTTTCTGTAAGGCATAATTATGTTTCCACAGTGTGATGAAACTATGAACATATTTCTTGATTTCAGAACATAGAAGACAATTCTCCGTGGGTGTCTTGCATAGCTGCACACCTTTCATGTGAGGCACTGATTGCCTTTATTATGGACTATCTTTTCAAAATTTTTGGTATAGCTGACACCTTTGAAAGACAGAGATAGTGTCTCTCTCTGGAGCAAAGAGCAGGCATGTTTACTGTCCTGTATAAAAGTTTTGGGTTCCCTAACCTCAGGGTTTCTTTCCCATAACACAATCTACTGCATGTGTAGTTATTCATCTGGGCTTGTCTGTGTCATCCTAGAAATGGGCCTTGGGCAGCTGGTACAAATGCAGGTTCTTCAGCTACTGCTACTGCTGTGTGTAATAGAGTCTCTTGTCTCTGACTCAGGAGTCTCATGTCTTCTATCAGCCTTCAAAGCAAGCTAATTCCTTTGTTAGCAAAAAGAGTAAAATCTCAGACCCTTCACAGTTCTTGACAAGAAAGTGGGATGTAAAATAGACACAAAAATTCTTCCTCCTATCATCTCTTGAGACCATTTTTACAAAATATATGTCCTCTTTTTGGGAGAATGGGCAGCATATTGTAGGAATTAAACACTTAGGCTCTGTGGCCAGACTGTCTGGGTTCTAATCATGTCTAGGTCTCTTTCTGGTTTGGGTTTCTCGAGAAACAAACTCTAAGATAAGGATATGAAAGAAAACAGTTTATTTTGGGAGGTAATCTCTGAAATCACTGGTAATGACTAAGGAAATAAGAAAGGCAAGGGAAGGCAGCCAATTAATGGCGAATTTTTAAGTAAGTTATAACTGTGAGTAACAAAAGTTTAATCCCACTTGGGAACTCTTAGTAGGCAATATAGAACACGTGCCTCTGAGCTACCCTACCTGAGGGGTGAGGGACCTGAGATATTTTATACCAAAGCCCATCTGTCATTGATTGAGGGCTCCTGGGAGGAGGTTGGGGCAGATTCTAGCTCTGGCTTTTCTGGTCTGTCTTGCATACAGCAAAACATACACAAAGTGGCCTGCAGCAGGCCCTGGCAGTTAGAAAGAAGGCCTGGGTGTGCACTACATTGATAAGGCCAAGGGAATGTAGTTGGCACACCCGCAGCCTTTGCTACAGACATCCTCTATCAGTATATTCCTAGGAAGTCACTCATCTTGTTTAAGACCTAGTTTCCTCCTCTATAAAATGGAAATAATAATAGCTTCAACCACATAGGGTTGAGAGGAGTAAAGATTCAATCCATGTAAAATACTTAAAGTAGGCCATAACATTTCATAAGCACTTAGTAAATGTTGGCTATTGTTATAGAGAAAGATGACTTTTATCGATTGATTAATATTTCATCTATATCATTCTCTGGTATTCTGGAGGTCGGCTTCTAATTCCTGAACATCAAGAAGTCTTATTTTAGTAAATGCCTGTGATGGACTTTTATAGATTCAAGGTATTTTTATATTTGTCATTTGTCAAGGGCCAACACTGGCTGCTTCATGGGAAGCACCAAGAAAGATGTGTTTAAAATTTATTATTCTTATTTAAATTTCCTTAGAGAATTTATGGGGCTAAGCACTCCTGAACTCTTTAATTTAAAGGTTTACTGCTTTGTCAGAGAAACTAATTAAATCTTATTTGAAGTGTCAGTAACACAGCAGCTTTAAACTCAGTTTTCTCTTCTTCTAGTATGGGAATGAGAATATAAAAGAGAATTGTATTTTAAACTCAATTTTCTAGCATTATGTATCATTTATGTTAGACTCCTGTGAATCAGCATGATAGTAACTATGGAATTCACCAAAACAAAACACTCAAGAATTTTAGTAAGCCCACTTAACTCTTGATTAAGGTAAAATTCTGCTATTAAGCTAAACACATGAGTAGGAAATTGTATTTTACCAAGGAAGAGACATATTTATGAAAACCAGCTCTTCAAAGGTCTATAGATTTGTCTGTTTCTTACTCTAATAAAATCCCCGACCTCCATCCCCTTTTATGCTTCCCAGGCAGCCCTCTTGGCTTGCTCTGCTTTGACTTTTAATCTCTTACTTAAAGAACTCACTCACCTTTATATCTGTATTCATACATCTTTATATTAAGACATATGTCTTTATATTAAATTTCTATATTAAGGAAATTGTCTTAAGAGTTTTCCCCAAAATCCTTTTTTCATTTTTGCAGTTACTAATTTAGGTATTACTTTCTTTGTCTAAATCTGAGGATATCTTAATGCAACATATATGTGCATATATGTGAATATGAAAAAAGTTAAAATTATAATCTTTCTATAAGTATCTTATTAGTGTTTCGACTGAAAGAAAATTAACCATAATTTTTCACACTAAAATTTTGACAGTTTTGGGCTTCCCTGATGGCGTAGTGGTTGAGAGTCCACCTGCCGATGCAGGGGACATGGGTTCGTGCCCCGGTCCAGGAAGATCCCACATGCCGCGGAGAGACTAGGCCCGTGAGCCATGGCCGCTGAGCCTGCGCGTCCGGAGCCTGTGCTCCGCAACGGGAGAGGCCAGAACAGTGAGAGGCCCGCGTACCGCCAAAAAAAAAATTTTTTTTGACAGTTTTAATAAGACATGTTTTATTTTTAGCTACTGTTTTTCTCCACATTTAAATGTCTTACATTTGAATTCTATTGAATGGTGCTTATTTTCATTATAGACCAGGAAAAGTTAGAAAAACCTGTAAACTTTCTTTTCTTCCATTAGTAAACTTTTCTTTTTTTAAACTTTTTGATGTCTTACTGCCCTATAAAACTTTTCTAAGTAGGAGGTAGGATAAAGTTTCCTATAAATTTAATTCATCATACTATGACATTATTTTGTTTCTTGACATTTTCTTCCTCACTAAGCATCATTTTAATAAAATATATTGTTATAGATAATATGAATCAAATGTTTTTATCTTAAAAACAGACCATTAAGGGGGAAAAATTAACAAAATTAGTGATTTAACCTATGCTCTGATAAAGAAAGCATAAAATAGGTCAGGTTAAAAAATAAGTTCAAATTGTATTACAGATTCATGGATGTTTAGAAGTTAATTTGAATGTTTTAAATAGTCTTAGTACATATACATAATTATAAAAATAATGTATCTTAGTAATAACTGATTGAAATATCTCTTTGCTATTACATTTATTTAAATTGTTAAAATTATTCTGAATTCTTCTGAAATGTAAACATCAATTCAAATCCTCTGAAAATGAATTTCAATTCTTACTTTCTCTTTGAATTGCTCCTAGGACTTTAAACTCCATTTTAAAAAGTCAACATTTATTTGTTCCTTTACTTATTATTTTTTTCTTTCTTTTTTTCCTTAAATGGAAGTATGGTTGATTTATAATGTCATGTTAGTGTCAGGTGTATAACACAGAATATAAATGTTCTTTTTCATATTCTTTTCCCTTATGGTTATTACAAAATATTGAGTATAGTTCCCTGTGATATACAGTAGGTCCTTTTTCCTTTACTTATTAATGCTATGGTATTTACTGAATGCTTACTGTGTGCTGAGCTCCAGGAATACCATGGTAAAACAGCATGCTTCCTGGTTAAGGAGAAAATAGAGTAATCAAATAAAGCCACCAAAACAGCCAGTAACAGACAAGTATGATAAGTACCATGTACAGAAGTTACCAGGCACTATAAGAGCATTTCTAGGGAGACCAGACCCAGCTTGGGGAATACAGAGAGGACTTCCTTGAGGAAGAGACATTTGAATTGAGATCTGAGGGATGTGTAAGAGTCAGACATAAAATAATGATTTTAACCTAAGAGTCAATATACAGAATTCTGTGTCCAGATTTCAAAGTTAAAATAAGCCACGTGTTATAACCATTGAGCCCAACTCTTCTAGTTTTTTTGGAGCTACACACTACAACTATCTGGATCTTAATTACTCTTTTATTAATAATACAGATTATACTGTCGGTTCTATTTCCGAGAAGATTGCTCTAAGAATAAAATGAAATAGAGTATGTGAAAGTGGGCGTTTTTTCCCACATGATAGAGTTTGGGGCAGATACTATTTATTATCTCTCTGTGGCCTCCATTATTTTTTATTTTCACATAGGAAGTGGAAAAAAGAAGTCCATGCTTTAAAGAAAAGGGTTACTTGTTCTCTACGGATAAATTTCTACATGTTCTTGTCCAGTTGTTTATTAGCAAATAACTTTTAGTAAGTGGTTCCCTGATAAAGCTGTCCCCAAGACACAGAATAAACTAAAACATCGTTTTCTTCCCTATAAGAACAACTATAACAAAGATGTACAATCAACAAATAACATAAGAGTATAAGTAAATTCATTGTTCATTCATTCATTCCTTCATTAAATCAGTGTCTAGCTCCAAGGACACTAGGAAAAACAAGACAATAAAGACAGAAGTGGTCCCTGCCTTCATAGAACTAATAATCTAACTCTAGTAGTCAAATGTTATGAACATTCTTAAGATGTGTGTTTAATTTCAGGAACATGTACTAGAAAGAACACGAGCTAAGAACTATTATCCATTATATAAATTACAAGGCCAGTGATTCCATCAAGATTTATGGGTAGACCTCAAAGCCATCCATAAGTTGTGGAAGATACCTAAGCTCTTTGCATTACTACTTCCCACTTCCTGGCAAATTACCCCTCTAGAATTTGTCTAGATTCCAAGCTGAGAGAGGAGTACAGCTGGCAACTGTACCCCATCTCCTCTTAGTGAAAGGGTAAGAGAATCCCCCTTAGGAATATGCTAGGCTTCCTGGGAGGTAGGTCATTATGTCAGTGGGAGATGGTAGATTCAGCTCAGTACACTGGTGGAGTACAGGCCATCTCCTGGTACACCTACACCCGCATTGGACTCTGAATAAGCTTTGCAGGAGAGAAAAAGGCAAAGCATGTATCCCCAACAGCTCAGCTTACAGCCAGCCCCACTCAGCATCCTAAAAATGCCACAGGAAATGTCAGCTCATTTCTGGAAGGTCATCCACTAACTAAGACAAGTCCAAAAGAACCTCAGAGGCTTAGGAGATTCCTACCAACTTTGAAGGTCATAGCCTCAAAGCAGGGCTGTGAAATTGCACCTGCAAAAGGACTACCATTGTCAAAGCTCTAGTTTCATCAGGAAAATAAAGAAGGTAAAATGTGTGTTTGGTGACATTCGTGTCCCCTCTTTCATCACCATCCCCTACCTCCTTTTCCCTCCCTGATGGCTAAGATCCTAGTGCACATACTGGCCATCCAACCTCTGTAGGACCCCTGGACATATTTTGAAGCTAACCAAATCCCGTTTTAACAAAAGTTAATTCCATTCCTTATGGGCCCCTTTTTTTTCTAGGTGGAAGACAATAATCTGAAAAATCCAATTCTGATAAATTTTTAGTGGATTTAGGATGGTGTCTGACATATAAATTCTTCCTGAGAATATAAACACATCTGGTAATCTCTCTAGGTCATATATACATATTCTAACAGGGGCTGGTGACATTTCTTAAACTCCAGAGAATGGCATTAAAATGTAAAGGTTCCAGCCCAACAGGAGAGTTATATTTGGGGGTATATCACCCATATATTAACTTTGTACTCTCACATAATTTCTGCATATGGTTTAATGAGCCTGGTCCTATGGGCTAAATTGATATTCTATGAATATATATTGAGCCCAATGTACACTGCTGGAAATTCAAGCCTTGTCAATGAGGTTGACTATTTCTGGGCACTGGTACAAACCCAAGAAATAAAGATTAGTTACATGTTTTCATTAGTGATGACATGAGTTAAATAGTATACTCTCAGATTAAATTTAATCATCTATTCAACACAGAGTTCTTACAAAAGGCCTCAGAGTAAATATAGTCTTTGAAGTGTAAAAACTGGGGAATGTTGACAGCTGCCAAGTCCATGTAGCCTTTACATATTTGCATACTGAGCAAACACGCCAGTCAATTTGTCTGACCTACTTGTGCCCTTTCCCTGAGAACCTGTTTCCATTGCTTCTAGTGAATGAGTGGCACGCCATTTGACCTTAGCCTCCTGACCCCAGCTGATTGCAACATGAATGAAAGAGACAGAGGGAGAAAGAGAAAGACAGAGAGAGAAGAGTTAAGTCAGTAGGTATAGACAGAGAGACCAGTGACCACGTGGCTCCAGTGAGAGAAAAAGAAAGAAAGAGAGAGAGCACACACCTTGATTCCAGAGAGCTTTCCCATTCCTCTTCTTCTGATTCTGTGAATGGCCCAGATATACTCCCTATCTCAATCCTATGAGATAATCTGTGTAACAGAGAAGGGTAGTTTCCATTGCAGGGCTATCCAATAGAAATAGTACGCAAGTATGCAAGTCACATACGTACTTTAAAATGTTCTAGTAGCCTTGGTAAAAAAGTAAAAAGAAACAGGTGAAATTAATTTTAATAATATATTTTATTTAACGCAGTTATCCACAACCTTGCCATTTCAACCTGTAATCACTCTAAAAATTACCAATCAGATATCTACATCCTTATTTTCATGCTAAGTCATCAAAGTCTGGTGTGCTCTTTATGCTTACAGCACATCTCAATTTGGATGAACCACATCCCCAGTGCCCAATAGCCACATGAGGCTGCTGGCCACCATATTGGATCGCAAAGATAGAGCAATCACTGGAAAGTAGCTATGCTCTCAGGGACTTCATCTCCTAGTTACCTTGCATCTAGGAAGGGCCAAGTAACTAGGTATTGCCAAAAGCTTGGGAATAGAAGTTATGTATGTCACTTCTAAACCAAGGTGGTTAAGAAGCAGATGTGGTTTCTTCACTCTCTGTCCGCTTTCACCAGCTTGATGCAAATGGACATGCAGCCTGTCAAAGATGGCACAAGAAGGAAGAAGGAAGGAGCACAGGTCTTTGAATGATGACTTTGAGGAAAGACTGCCATCAATCAAAAATATTTGCTTTGGATGTTACATAAACAAAAAATAAACTTCTTGTTTGAACAGTTATAAATTTTTGGCTTATTTGTTTAGCCATTAGCCTACCCTATCTAATAGGCCCATATTTTCCTGTACTAGTGTTAAATGCTTTTGCTATTTCTTGCAGCAAGTGATACCCTAACACACATGCGCAAGTACTTGAGTACACACATGCACACAAGTGCAGGCACAATAGCTAATTACCTTTGGGTTCTGTAGATGAGTAATACATCCGTGTATATTTTACCCAGGGCATATTTAGACTGCAGATTTTATCTGGAAAAATAAAGCTGAAAATGCAAATCAAAACTACAATGAGGTATCATCTCACACTGGTCAGAATGGCCATTATCAAAAAATCTGAAAACAATAAATACTGGAAAGGGTGTGTTGAAAAGGGAACCCTCCTGCACTGTTGGTGGGAATGTAAATTGATACAACCACTATGGAAAACAGTATGGAGTTTCCTTAAAAAACTAAAAATAGAACTACCATATGACTCAGCAATCCCATTATTGGACATATACCCTGAGAAAACCATAATTCAAAAAGAGACATGTACTACAATGTTCATTGTAGCACTATTTACAATAGCCAAGACATGGAACCAACCTAAATGTCCACCAACAGATGAATGGATAAAGAAGATGTGGCACATATATACAATGGAATATTACTCAGCCATAAAAAGAAACAAAATTGAGTTATCTGTAGTAAGGTGGATGGACCTAGAGTCTGTCATACAGAGTGAAGTAAGTCAGAAAGGGAAAAAATATACCGTATGCTAATGCATATATATGGAATCTAAAAAAAAAAAAATGGTACTGATGAACCTAGTTGCAGGGCAGGAATAAAGATGTAGACATAGAGAATGGACTTGAGGATACAGGATGGGAGGGGGAAACTGGGGCGAAGTGAGAGTAGCATCAACATATATACACTACCGAATGTGTATATATGTGAGAAGCTAGTGGGAAGCAGCAGCATAGGACAGGGAGATCAGCTCAGTGCTTTGCGATGACCTAGAGGGGTGGGATATGGAGGATGGGAGGGAGGCTAAAGAAGGAGGGGATATGGGGACATATGTATGCATATGGGTGATTCACTTTGGTATAAAACAGAAACTAACACAGTATTGTGAAGCAATTATACTCCAATAAAGATCTATTAAAAAAAAGAAATGCTCATCTACACATAATAAAATATGTACAAAATAAAAAAATAATAAATCAAGAGGAAAATATGAACAAGCTACAAAATTCTTAGAAGAAAACATGGGACAAATTTTCATGACATTAGATTTGACAATGATTTCTTTTTTTAAAAAAATTAATTAATTAATTTTATTTTTGGCTGCATTGGGTCTCCATTGCTGCATGCAGGCTTTCTCTAGTTACAGTGAACAGGGGCTACTCTTGGTTGCAGTATGCAGGCTTCTCATTGTGGTGGCTTCTCTTTTTGCAGAGCATGCATAGATGCATAGGCTTCAGTAGTTGTGGCACACAGGCTTAGTTGCTCCGTGGCATGTGGGATCTTCCCGGACCAGGGCTCGAACCCATGCCCCCTGCATTGGCAGGCAGATTCTTAACCACTGCACCACAAGGGAAGTCCAGCAATGATTTCTTGAGTATGACACTAAAGGTGCAGGCAATAAAAGAGGAAAATAGACAAATTGGACTTTATGAAAATAAAACTTTTGTGCATCAAAAGATGCTATTAACAGATTAAAAGGCAATCCACAGAAAGGGAGAAAATATTTGTAAATTATATGTATGATAAGTGATTAATATACAGATTATATAGAGAATTCCTAAAACACAGAAAGAAAAATACTAAACAATTCAAAAGTAGACAAAGGGGGACTTCCCTGGTGGTCCAGTGGTTAAGACTTCACTTCGCAAAGCAGGGGGGTTCAGGTTCAATCCCTGTCTGGGAGCTAAGATCCCACATGATTTGCATCCAAAAAACCACAACATAAAACTGAAGCAGTATTGTAACAAATTCAATAAAGACTTTAAAAATGGTCCACATCAAAAAAACTCTTAAAAAAAAAATGTAGACAAAGGGACTTAAATAGACATTTTCCCAAGGAAGATATACAAATAACCAACAAGTTCACAAAAAGATGCTCAATATCACTAATAGTTATGTAAATGCAAATTAAAGCTACATGAGACACCACCTCATACCCATTAAGATGGCTACTATGAAAAAAAAAGAAAAGAAAATAACAAGTGTTGGTGAGAATATGGAGAAATTGGAATACTTGTGCACTGTTGGTGGGAATGTAATATGGTGTACCACTGTGGAAAACAGTATGGCAGTACCTTATAAAATTAAAAATAGAATTACCAGGGGGCGCCTTCAAGATGGCAGAGGAGTAAGACATGGAGATCACCTTCCTCCCCACAAATACATCAAAACTACATCTACATGTGGACCAACTCCTACAGAACACATACTGAACGCTAGCAGAAGACCTCAGACTTCCCAAAAGGCAAGAAACTCCCCCGTACCTGGGTAGGGCAGAAGAAACAAGGAAAAACAAAGACAAAAGAATAGGGATGGGCCCTGTATCAGTGGGAGGGAGCTGTGAAGGAGGAAAGGTTTCCACACACCAGGAAGCCCCTTCGCAGGAGGAGATGGGGGGTGGGGCAGGGGGAAGCTTCAGAGCCACGGAGGAGAGCGCAGCAACAGGGGTACAGAGGGCAAAGCGGAGAGATTCCTGCAAAGAGGATTGGAGCTGACCAGCACTAACCAGCCCGAGAGGCTTGTCTGCTCACCCGCCGGGGTGGGTGGGCACTGGGAGCTGAGGTTCCGGCTTCGGAGGTCAGACCCCAGGGATAGGACTGGGGTTGGCAGCATGAACACAGCCTGAAGGGGGCTAATGTGCCACAGCTAGCCAAGAGGGAGTCCAGGAAAGAGAATGGACCTACCTAAGACGCAAGAGACCATTGTTTTGGGGGTGCGCGAGGAGAGGAGATTCAGAGCACCGCCTAAACCAGCTCCAGAGATGGGCACGAGCCATGGCTATCAGTGGAGACACCAGAGATGGGCATGAAATGCTAAGGTTGCTACTGCAACCACCAAGACGCCTGTGTGCAAGCACAGGTCACTCTCCACACCTCCCCTCCTGGGAGCCTGTGCAGCCCGCCACTGCCAGGGTCACGTGATCCAGGGACAACTTCCCTGGGGGGAACACATTGTGCACCTCAGGCTGGTGCAACGTCCTGCTGGCCTCTGCCTCCGCAGGTTCACCCTGCATTCTTTACCTCTCCCTCCCCCTGGCCTGAGTGAGCCAGAGCCTCCTAATCAGCTGCTCCTTTAACCCCGTCCTCTCTGGGCAGGGAACAGACACCCTCAGGTGACCTACACGCAGAGGAGGGTCCAAATCCAAAGCTGAACCCCAGGAGCTGTGCAAACAAAAAAGAGAAAGGGAAATCTCCCCCAGAAGCCTCAGGAGCAGCGGATTAAATCTCCACAGTCAAGTTGATGTACCCTGCAACTGTGGAATACAGGAATAGACAACGAATCATCCCAAAATTGAGGTGGTAGACTTTGGGAGCAACTGTAGACTTGGGGTTTGCTTCCTGCATCTAATTTGTTTCTGGCTTTATGCTTATCTTACTTTAGTATTTAGAGCTTATTATCATTGGTAGATTTCTTTATTGATTCGGTTGCTCTCTTCCTTTTTTTTCATATATATTTTTCCTTTTTCTCTTTTTGTGAGTGTGTATGTTTATGTTTCTTTGTGTGATTTTGTCTGTGTAGCTTTGCTTTTGCCATTTGTCCTAGGGTTCTGACTGTCCATTTTTGTTTTTTGGGTTTTTTATAGATTAGTTTTTAGCTCTTGTTATCATTGGTGGATTTGGTTTTTGGTTTGGTTGCTCTCTTCTTTCTTTCTCTTTTTTTTATATCATTTTTTAATAATTTTTTCTATTTTAATAATTTTTATTTATTTATTTATTTCATTTTTTCTTTCTTTTTCTTTTCTCCCTTTTCTTCTCAGTCAAGTGGCTGACAGAGTCTTGGTGCTCTGGCCAGGTGTCAGGGCTGAGCCTATGAGGAGGTAGAGCCAAGTTCAGAATATTGGTCCACTAGAGACCTCCTGGCCCCATGCAATATCAAGTGGCAAAAGCTCTCCCAGAGATCTCCAGCTCAATGCTAAGACCCAGCTCCACTCAACGACCAGCAAGCTACAGTGCTGGACACCCTATGGCAAACAACAAGCAAGACAGGAACACAACCCCACCCATTAGCAGAGAGGTTGCCTAAAATCATAATAAGTTCACAGACACCCGAAAACACACCACCAGACGTGGACCTGCCCACCAGAAAGACAAGATCTAGCCTCATCCACCAGAACACAGGCACTAGTCCCCTCCACCAGGAAGCCTACACAACCCACTGAAACAACCTTAGCCACTGGGGACAGACACCAAAAACAACGGGAACTACGAGCCTGCAGCCTGCAAAAAGGAGACCCCAAACACAGTAAGATAAGCAAAATGAGAAGACAAAAAAACACACAGCAGATGAAGCAGCAAGATAAAAACCCACCAGACCTAACAAATGAAAAGGAAATAGGCAGTCTACCTGAAAAAGAATTCAGGGTAATGATAGTAAAGATGATCCAAAATCTTGGAAATAGAATGGAGAAAATAAAAGAAACATTTAACAAGGACCAAGAACTAAAGAGCAAACAAACAATGGTGAACAACACAATAAGTGAAATTAAAAATTCTCTAGAAGGAACTAATAGCAGAATCACTGAGTCAGAAGAAAGGGTAAGTGACCTGGAAGATAAAATAGTGGAAATAACTACCACAGAGCAGAATAAAGGGAAAAGAATGAAAAGAATTGAGGACAATCACAGAGACCTCTGGGACAACATTAAATGCACCAACATTCAAATTACAGGTGTCCCAGAAGAGGAAGAGAAAAAAAAAGGGACTGAAAAAATATTTGAAGAGATTATAGTTGAAAACTTCCCTAATATGGGAAAGGAAATAGTCAATCAAGTCCAGGAAGTGCAGAGAGTTGCATACATGATAAATCCAAGGAGAAACAAAGCAAGACACATATTAATCAAACTATCAAAAATTAAATACAAAGAAAAAACATTAAAAGAAGCAAGGGAAAAGCAACAATTAACATACAAGGGAATCCCCATAAGGTTAACAGCTGATCTTTCAGCAGAAACTCTGCAAGCCAGAAGGGAGTGGCAGGACATATATAAAGTGATGAAAGGGAAAAAACTACAACCAAGTTTACTCTACCCAGCAAGGATCTCATTCAGAGTCCATGGAGAAATTAAAACTTTTACAGACAGCAAAACCTAAGAGAATTCAGCACCACCAAACCAGCTCTACAACAAATGCTAAAGGAATTTCTCTAGGCAGGAAACACGAGGGAAGGAAAAGACTTCCAATAACAAACACAAAACAATTAAGAAAATGGTAATAGGAACATATATATCGATGACTACCATAAATGTAAATGGATTAAATGCTCCAACCAAAAGACACAGACTGGCTGAATGGATACAAAAACAGGACCTTTATATATGCTGTCTACACAAGACCCACTTAAGACGTAGGGACACAAACAGACTGAAAGTGAGGGGATAGAAAAAGATATTCCATGAAAATGGAAATCAAAAGATAGGTGGAGTAGCAATTCTCATATCAGACAAAATAGATTTAAAATAAAGACTATTACAAGAGACAAAGAAGGACACTACATAATGATCAAGGGATCAATCCAAGAACAAGATACAACTATTGTAAATATTTATGCACCCAATATAGGAGCACCTCAATACATAAGGCAAATGCTAACAGACATAAAAGGGGAAATCGACAGTAACACAATAATAGTAGGGGACTTAACACCTCACTTTCACCAATGGACAGATGATCCAAAATGAAAATAAACAAGGAAACACAAGCTTTAAATGATACATTAAACAAGATGGACTTAACTTATATTTATAGGACATTCCATCCAAAAACAGTAACTTACACTTTCTTCTCAAGTGCTCATGGAACATTCTCCAGGATAGACCATATCTTGGGTCAAAAATCAAGCCTTGGGCTTCCCTGGTGGCGCAGTGGTTGGGAGTCCGCCTGCCGATGCAGGGGACACGGGTTCGTGCCCTGGTCCGGGAAGATCCCACATGCCGCGGAGCGGCTGGGCCCGTGAGCCATGGCCGCCGAGCCTGCGCGTCCGGAGCCTGTGCTCCGCAACGGGAGAGGCCACAACAGTGAGAGGCCCGCATACCACAAAAAAAAAAAAAAAAAAAAAAAAAAAAATCAAGCCTTGGTAAATATAAGAAAATTGAAATCATATCAAGTACTTTTTCCACCACAACACTATGATATTAGATATCAATTACAGGAAAAAAATTGGTAAAAAATACAAACACATGTAGGCTAACAATACACTACTAAATAACCAAGAGATAGATCACTGCAGAAATCAAAGAGGAAATCAAAAATTACCTAGAAACAAATGACAATGAAGACACGATGACCCAAAACCTATGGGATACAACAAAACAGTTCTAAGATGGAAGTTTATAGCAATACAATCGTACCTCAAGAAACAAGAAACATCTCAAATAAAAAACATAAATTTACACTTAAAGCAATTAGAGAAAGAAGAACAAAAAACCCCCAAAGTTAGCAGAAGGAAAGAAATCATAAAGATCAGATCAGAAATAAATGAAAAAGAAATGAAGGAAATGATAGCAAAGATCAATAAAACTAAAAGCTGGTTCCTTGAGAAGATAAACAAAATTGAAAAACCATTAGCCAGACTCATCAAGAAAAAAAGGGAGAACACTCAAATCAATAGAATTTGAAATGGAAAAGGAGAAGTAACAACTGATGCTGCATAAATACAAAGGATCATGAGAGATTACTACAAGCAACTATATGCCAATAAAATGGACAACCTGGAAGAAATGGACAAGTTCTTAGAAAAGCACAACCTTCCGAGACTGAATCAGGAAGAAATAGAAAATATAAACAGACCAATCACATGCACTGAAATTGAAACTGTGATTACAAATTTTCCAACAAACAAAAGCCCAGGAATTTCACAGGTGAAATTCTGCCTTCATAGGTGAATTCACCTGGCTTCACAGGTGAATTCTATCAAACATTTAGAGAAGAGCTAACATCTATCCTTCTCATACTCTTCCAAAAAACTGCGGAGGAAGGAACACCCGCAAACTCAATCTATGAGGCCACCATCACCCTGATACCAAAACCAGACAAAGATGCCACAAAGAAAGAAATCTACAGGCCAATATCACTGATGAACATAGATGCAAAAATCCTCAACAAAATACTAGCAAACAGAATCCAACAGCACATTAAAAGGGTCATACATCATGATTAAGTGGGGCTTATCCAGGGATGCAAGAATTCTTCAATATATGCAAATCAATCAATGTGTTAAAGCATATTAACAAATTGAAGGAGAAAAAACATATGATCACCTTAATAGATGCAGGAAAAGCTTTCAAAAAAATTCAACACCAATTTATGATAAAAAAACCTCCGGAAAGTAGTCATGGAGGGAACTTACCTCAAAGCATAATAAAGGCCATTTTGGACAAACCCACAGCCAACGTCGTTCTCAATGGTGAAAAACTGAAACCATTTCCACTAAGATCAGGAAAAAGACAAGATTGTTCACTCTCACCACTATTATTCAACATAGTTTTGGAAGTCTTAGCCACAGGAATCAGAGAAGAAAAAGAAATAAAAGGAATCCAAATTGGAAAAGAAGAAGTAAATCTCACTGTTTGCAGATGACATGACACTATACACAGAGAATCCTAAAGATGCTACCAGAAAACTACTAGAACTAATCAATGAATCTGGTAAAGTAGCAGGATACAAAATTAATGCACAGAAATCTCTTGTGTTCCTATACACTAATGATGAAAAATCTGAAAGAGAAATTAAGGAAACACTCCCGTTTACGATTGCAACAAAAAGTGTAAAATACCTAGGAGTAAACTTACCTAAGGAGACAAAAGACCTGTACTCAGAAAACTTTAAGACACTGATGAAGGAAATTAGAGATGATACCAACGGATGGAGAGATATGCCATGTTCTTGGATTGGAAGAATCAATATTGTGAAAATGACTATACTACCCAAAGCAATCTACAGATTCAATGCAATCACTATCAAAGCACCAATGGCACTTTTCACAGAACTAGAACAAAAAAATTTCACAATTTGTATGGAAACACAAAAGACCTCGAATAGCCAAAGCAGTCTTGAGAATGAAAAACGAAGCTGGACGAATCAGGCTCCTGGACATCAGACTCTACTACAAAGCTACAGTAATCAAGACAGTATGGTATTGGCACAGAAACAGAAATACAGATCAATGGCACAGGACAGAATGCCCAGAGATAAACCCATGCACCTATGGGCACCTAATTTACGACAAAGGAGGCAAGAACATACAATGGAGAAAAGACAGCCTCTTTAATAAGTGGTACTGGGAAAACTGGACAGCTACATGTCAAAGAATGAAATTAGAACACTCCTTAACAACATATACAAAAATAAACTCAAAATTGATTAAAGACCTAAATGTAAGTCCAGACACTATCAAACTATTAGAGGAAATCATAGGCAGAACACTCCATGACATAAATCATAGCAAGATCCTTTCTGACCCACCTCCTAGAGAAATGGAAATAAAAAGAAAAATAAACAAATGGGACCTAATGAAACTTAAAAACTTCTGCACAGCAAAGGAAAGCATAATCAAGAGGAAAAGGCAACCCTCGGAATGAGAGAAAATATTTGCAAACGAAGCAACTGACAAAGGATTAATCTCCAAAATATACAAGCAGCTCATGCAGCTCAGTATCAAAAAAACAGAGAACCCAATCCAAAAATGGGCAGAAGACCTAAATAGACATTTCTCCAAAGAAGATATACAGACTGCCAACAAACACATGAAAGAATGCTCAACATCACTAATCATCAGAGAAATGCAAATCAAAACTACAATGAGGTATCACCTCACACCGGTCAGAATGGCCATCATCAAAAAATCTACAAAGAATAAGTGCTGGAGGGGGTGTGGAGAAAAGGGAACCCTCTTGCAGTGTTGGTGGGAATGTAAATTGATACAGCCACTATAGAGAGCAGTATGGAGGTTCCTCAAAAATCTAAAAATAGAACTACCATAGGACCCAGCAATCCCACTACTGGGCATATACCCTGAGAAAACCATGATTCAAAAAGAGTCATGTACCAAAATGTTCATTGTAGCTCTATCTACAATAGCTAGGACATGGAAGCAACCTAAGTGTCCATCAGCAGATGAATGGATAAAGAAGATGTGGCACATATATACAAAGGAATATTACTCAGCCATAAAAAAAACTAAATTGAGGGCTTCCCTGGTGGCGCAGTGGTTGAGAGTCCGCCTGCCGATTCAGGGGACGTGGGCTCGTGCCCCGGTCCGGGAAGATCCCGCATGCCGCGGAGCGGCTGGGCCCGTGAGCCATGGCCGCCGAGCCTGTGCGTCCGGAGCCTGTGCTCCGCAACGGGAGAGGCCAAAACAGTGAGAGGCCCACGTACCGCAAAAGAAAAACCCCAAAAAACTAAATTGAGTTATTTGTAGTGAGGTGTATGTACTTAGAGACTGTCATACGGAGTGAAGTCAGAAAGAGAAAAACAAATACTGTATACTAACACATACATATGAAATCTAAAAAAAAAAGAAGGTTCTGAAGAACCTAGAGGTGGGACAGATATAAAGACGCAGACGTAGAGAATGGACTTGAGGACATGGGGAAGGGGAGGGGTAATCTGGGACGAAGTGAGAGAGTGGCATGGACATATATACACTACCAAATGTAAAATAGGTAGCTAGTGGGAAGCAGCTGCTAGTACAGGTAGATCAGCTTGGTGCTTTGTGTCCACCTAGGGGGTGGGATAGGGAGGGTGGGAGGGAGACGCAAGAAGGAGGAGATATGGGGATATATGTATATGTATAGCTTGTTCACTTTGTTATAAAGCAGAAACTAACACACCATTGTGAAGCAATTATACTCCAATAAAGATGTTAAAATAAATAAATAAATAAATAAATGAAAATAGAATTACCAATGATCCAGCAATTCTGCTGCTGGGTATGTACCCAGAAGAGCTGAAAGGATGGTGTTGAAGATATATTTGCACAACCATATTCACAGCAGCATTATTCACAATAAGCTAAAATGTGGAAGCAACCTAAGTGTCCACTGATGGATGAATTGGATAAGAAAAGTAGGTATACATAAATAGAATATTTTTCAGCCTTAGAAAGGAATGTATTTCTAAAAAAAGAAAAAAAAGGAATGTATTTCTAACACATGCTACAACATGGCTGAACCTTGAGAGTATTATGCTAAGTGCAATAATCCAGTCACCAGAAGCCAAATGCTGTATGATCCCACTTATTCGAGTGCCTATAGTAGTCTAATATAAAGAGACAAAAAGTAGAATAGTGATTGCCAGGGGTTGGTGGGAGGAGGAAATGAGGACTTACTGTTTAATGGGTACAGAGTTTCAATTTTGCTAAATGAAAAGAGTTCTGAAGATGTATCATGGTGGTGATGGTGGCACAAAAATATGAATGCAGTTAATACTGCAAAACTGTACAGTTACAAAATGGTTAAATTTTATCTTTTGTGTATTTTACCACTATAGAAAAGTTTCATTAAAAAATCTTATTAAAAAATATTGAGACAAATATGATCAAGCCTTTAGAAGCCTGAGAGGTTTTCCGAGTAAACACAGAATTCATCACTGCCAAGAATTTTTCCAAACACAAAGTATAGACAGAATAAAGAAGGAATAGTTAGATAATGGCATAATTATTTAACAAGATTTTTTTGTATTGCACAAACATAATTATGAGAAAATACTAAAGGCTTCAAAGGCACTGTGTTAGGTACTGCGATAATCCTACAACAAATATACCTGTATTTTTATGAAGGGAAATTCTGAAGCATAAATAAATAACTGGCTCAAGGTCATTTGCCCAGTACTCCAAAGTAGAGCTTCTCAACTTCAGCATTATTCACATTTTAGGCTGGGTGATTCTTTGCTGTGGAGGGCTGTGCGGTGCATTGTAGGATGTTTATCAGCATCTCTGGTATCTACCCTCTAGATGGAAGCAGCTCCCCTTTCCTCTCAGGTTGTGATAACAGATATTGCCATATGCCAAAGTCACTCCCCCTTCTTGAGAACCACTGCCAGTACCAAGAAGTTACTAAGGTCAGGGAGGTCCGGCAGAGCCCCTGCCTTAGAACTGGACTTTCAGAAAACAACTGGTCAGGGCAAGGTAGGAACAATTTAGGAAGATCTCACATACCAAATTATCAAACCAAGGACAGAGATAGGAGTTTGGTCATAGAAACCAGCTGAACTCTGACTGCACTAGCTCCCATCAGAGTAGAGCTGGGAGATTGAACTAGGGCTTCTCCAGTTTCCCCAGATAGTTAAACATGATCTATCCTAGGGCTTAGAATGGGCGTGAAGCCTTGAGGGGTGTGTGTGAAGCGACTAGAAGGCAGTGACAATAGAGAAGCAGGCTTTTCATGACAAGGCAGCGTAGCAGGGCAAGAATCGTTTCAGTCGGGACAGTTCAAAAAAGTACCATAGAAGAGTGGTCATCTAAGCACAGGTATTTTTTAAAGGCAAAACTCAATGGTTGTAAGGGATGGAAGCGCACTCAGATTAATTCCCATTCAGAGGAAGGTTTATTTTTGGGAAAAGGAGGTCTCACATAAATGAGATACAGCTGGGAATGGAGCTGCACCCTGGGGAGCTGCCAAGGACCATAGTTGCTTTTACTTTCAGCAGCTGCGTAATTCTTCTCCTGTACATAATTTTGCAAGCATGATCTCTTCTGTTTGGCCAACCAACTTTCTTTGCTTACGCTTGGTCTCTGATCCTCCATAACTTTGCCTTGTGTACGACTTTGGGTTGACATGGGCTTGACTCAAGAATAGATGAGTTTTGCATAGCTTTTTATGTTGAACTGACTCTGTGTTAATGCTAGATTCCCTGGAGAAGAATCTGATTGACCAGTTTGGGTCAGCTATGCACCCCACATGATTCACTCAGCTGAGAGTCAAGTAGCAGGTTAATTTAGTTTTACAGTGTGTCGAGAGGGAAATCAAGCTGTGAAATGACAATCTAGACGTGTGGCAACTGGAATCCAAGTCTGCTTTGTAAGCCCTTGAGAAAGATAGACTATTTCATACCTCACCTCTTGTAAAATAAAGTTAGTAGATCACTAGAAACAACTTAATTAAAAAATCAGCCAAGAAACCAAGAGTCATTCTACTGCAACTACAAACAACAACTAACATTTTTCAAGCTTCATCTATGGGTCCCACTTTGTGTTAACTGTTTGTATAAATGGAGCAGGGTAAGTGGATGAGGGTTTTATTTACCATCTAGTAAACATACATAACCTTTCTCTTTCAGGGCCTAGAAACACTGAATTTTGAGGCCTTTGGCATCCATGCCTGGGGCATTCTCCTCTAGCACTTACCTGGTGTCCTCCAACCATTATCAGACTCTCCCTTGTAACTGGCTAACCAGCTAGATCCTAACTGGGTCAGAACCTAACTGAGCCCAGATTATACAACTCCGAGTCTGAGGACCAAACGGGCAGTTCCATGCACAAACGTGAAGTTGGCTTGGATCCTATATTTTTGAAGTTAGAGTCCACATTAGAATATCAAAAGTGTCTTGTAAACTACATGTCTCTATAGGGAATAAAAATCTACTCTAGGATTTAATCAGTCTGCTTCTTGCTTCACATTTAATGCTAATGGTAAACTGAAAAAGATTTCGAGTGACAGATAATTAGTGATAATGGTGATTACTGGCCTTTATATGGTCTTTCACCCAAACAGATGGTAAAGAGCATGAAAAAATGAATGCTCTAAGGCATAATTTCTTCCCCTTCTTAAATACAAGTTCCTCTAGGGTCAACAGTAGGTTGTATTTAACACACTGCATTATGCTACCCATACTAAATAACAATTTTTAGGCAATTCAGTTAGTCTGTTAATTTGCTTAGCAATTAGCTTTGAAAGGATTTCTATCCTGAATACATTACCAATGTAGGAATGCATGTATGCCTTATTTATTTTCTTACTCATTTATTTAACTTTTATAAAAAGCCTCTGTGATTACCTTCACGTGGATGGACTTCCAGGTGACAGGAGGCTTGGGTCACTTAGCAGGCCTCTCTGGGTGGCCCACACAGCCCAGCCTCCCCGACAGAAGCCAGCCTCTTGTGATGTACAGGGACAGAGCCAGGTTTGAGATGTGTAGGTGTTTCTGGATACCTAGGACCCAATATCAGGCTGCATTTTCTCAGTGTCTCTTTTCCCCTTTTGTGTAGAGTTTTAAAGACATCATGTTAAAAAGGCATCAATGTTTAATCAAAATTCATCATATATTAAACTGTTAAAGGAACACTGAGACTCTTCCCTACTTCTTTCTTCCCTTCCCCCACCTCCTCTCTTGGGAAAGGTGATGTGGTCCTTGTATTATTCACTGTCTTGTTCACATGGACGCTTCATGTGATCGGAGGAAAAGTGAGGGCGATTGCTTTCTAGATCTAAAAAGATAAGGATATTAATTTGCATAAATAAAGTCAAAGTTATGTTAATGGAGAGAATATGAATTTCTATTCTAGATCCCCCAGACCAAGTTTCAGAAGGAAATGAGTCTTTGTCTTGGTGGACACGTCTGGTTTTGCTTCTCCGCAGAGGAGTGTCAGAGAGGGTAGGTGTGGGATTGCGGACTGGAAGAAAGACTCCCACTTAACCCTCTCTTCTGCTCACCCCCTCCCTTGCCTTCCCTTTTCTGGGGCAGACTTTCATAGCATGAGTCAAAGCCCAGCTCTCTCCTCTTTAGAGCAGAAGGTACTGGATGGCTGGGTGAGGAAGCAGAAGAGGTATTGTGGTGGAGGGCTCAGTACAGGCAATTTAGATTGGAATCCCATAGCCTGTGGCATTGAGAAGGTCATTCTGTGCCTGGAGCCTCAACGTCTTCATAGGTAAAATATGGTTAATAATTTTCTTAGCATTATACACATAGTGTAAACTCTATCCATGTTAACTATCATTATTGTCATTGACACTCAGTGCCTGAGGATATGGGATTTACCTGGTTATTTCTTTAGGGAGGGGTGAAAAGTACCCTGCAAAGACAGGGAAATGGGATGTTAGAGGGGAAGACAGGGTTGAAGGGAGAGATTGAAGATGGGGAACAGGGGAGACCCAGGTGGGGCACCCTCTGAAAGCTTTAGATGCTTCCGCATGGCGTGAACACCCTCACCGGGGAAAGTGAGACATGAACTCTTAGCCATAATGAGGTTTAAAAGAACTGGACATCTAGACAAGGGCTACAGTATTTGATCCCACCTCTCCTCCTACCTTCCCTATTCATTGCAGCTTTGGAATAAACATCAGCAATGGAGAGAAAGACCTGCTTCAGGGTCCTTCAGGGGCCACAGATGTATCACAGAGGTCAGAGGCAGCCAAGTGCAAGATAGTTGGGGCTATGGTGAGCTGGTGTCTCACCTAAAGGCTTTTTTTTTTGTGTGTGTTACGCGGGCCTCTCACTGCTGTGGCCTCTCCCGTTGCGGAGCACAGGCTCCGGACGCGCAGGCTCAGCGGCCATGGCTCACGGGCCCAGCCGCTCCACGGCATGCGGGATCTTCCCGGACCGGGGCACGAACCTGCGTCCCCTGCATCGGCAGGCGGACTCTCAACCACTGCGCCACCAGGGAAGCCCACACCTGAAGGCTTTTAGATTCAAATTTTCAAAAAAAAAAAAATTGGCCTTCTGCACCAAATGGTTCTGGGGTCTTTGGTTTTGTTTGCCAGCTTTGGCTTAACTCTTCAAGGAGTCAGCCTCAAGGTCGCTTCAGCCAAAGGCACTTGAGGCAGAGTCCCAGATAGGGAGGGGCATGGCTCTCTTTCCTGTCTCTAGTTACTCCCTCATCACACAGAACCGTCATCATGGGCTTCTCAGGTCCAGAAGAATCATCCTGCAGGTAGTGAATGCCTCCCAGAGAAAGAAAAAAAGTCTACCCCATGGGTTACATAATAATGCACTTTAACTGGGAAGTACAGAGTTAGTGCTGCCTTGGAACTACAGAGAAAATAATGAACGCAGTGAAATAAACAGCCAGCAAAAGCAGAACATTAATGAGAGATGGATGAAAGGTGGTGTGTTGCCCTGATTCGGAGTCTCGGATTCGAAAATAACCAAATCCTCCAAGCCGTATGTTTCTTATTTGTAAAACAGGATCATTACTATTCTGTCATGGAGATGTAAGTGTCAAAGAAAGCCATGCATAGAGGAAAGTACTGCTATGTTAAAATCCCCACTGTCCATTTATTTGCATATGTACTCACTGTCTGCATGTTTTCATTAGACTCTATTACCAAATTGTTCCTTTTCTGAAAGTGTAAGTTCAGCTCTTAATCTCCGTCTCCAAAAATTGCACATTTCCCAGATATTTTCATACGTCTTTGGCTTCCCTCATGAGTGATAAAATAAACTCCTTTTGATAATATCCTTATGTTCCTCTAGTCCAATATCAAGAGTGTCTCTACATTCAGAGATTTTATTAAAAACCTTCCTTTGTCAATTGCAACTGAATTGAGCAAAGACAATTCCCAGTCCTGGCACATCTATCCCAAAGGCTGCTTGCCTGGTATTTTTATCTTCAACTCACCTGCAAAAAGGCATGTTTCGTTTGTTGTGGTTGCAGTTATATGTCACGGCTGGAAGGATATGTGTTATGAATCAGCCTCTTCCCATGGTCTAGCAAATTGGTTTACTTATCAGCAAATCTTTATGCACAATTCATAATATGCCCATATATACCAGATGGAAGGAAAGAGTAAACTCTAGCTGCTATGTTATATGACAAAATTCAGCTTCATTTAAGAATATGTAAAACAAATAAGAAAAAAAAGGGCCAGCACAAACAGATTTCTCAGTACTGTTTCTAGTGAAAGTGTTAGAGTGCATGTCTAAACCACTTTTTTTGGCCCTTGTACACTAGTCTTTATCAGGTAGATTTCTTTCTTTCTTTTTTTTAAATGAAAGTTATTTTATTTCTATATCATCTTAATGAATAATTGTCTACGGCTAGGCAAAGTTGAATTCTTTATTTTTTAAAATTTTTATTGGAGTCTAGTTGAGTTCTAGTTGAGTTTTATTGGAGTCTAGTTGAGTTTTAAAATTTTTATTGGAGTCTAGTCTAGTTCACAATGTTGTGTTAGTTTCAGGTGTACAGCATAGTGAATCAGTTATCCATATACATATATCCACTCTTTTTTAAAAAATTTATTTATTTTATTTATTCATTTTTTTTTGGCTGTATTGGATCTTCGTTGCTGCACACGGGCTTTCTCTAGTTGCAGCAAGCAGGGGCTACTCTTCGTTGTGGTGCGCAGGCTTCTCCCTGCAGTGGCTTCTCTCGTTGCGGAGCACGGGCTCTAGGCGCACAGGCTTCAGTAGTTGTAGCACACAGGCTCAATAGTTGTGGCTCGTGGGCTCTAGAGCACAGGCTCTGTAGTTGTGGCGCACGGGCTTAGTTTCTCCACGGCATGGGGGATCTTCCCAGACCAGGGCTCAAACCTGTGTCCCCTGCATTGGCAGGTGGATTCTTAACCACTGTGCCACCAGGGAAGCCCTCCACTCTACTTTTTAAGATTCTTTTCCTCTATAGGCCATTACAGAGTATTGAGTAGCATTCCCTGTGTTATGCAGCAGGTTCTTATATCTATTTTATATATAGCAGTGTGTATATGTCAATCCCAATCTCCCAATCTATCCCATATCAGGTAGATTTCTCATGTCCTCTTCGTTTAGTTCTTTTTCTGAGGTTTTTGTCTTGTTCTTTCATTAGGGACGTATTCTGTCATCTCATTTTGCCCAGTTGTCTGTGTTTATATCTGTGTGTTAGGTAGGTTGGTTACATTTGCCTATCTTGGAGAACTGGCCCTATATAGGAGTCATCCTATGGGGTCCAGCAGCACACTCCCTTCTGGTCACCCGAGCTCTATGCTCTAGGGGTGCCCTCTATGTAGGCTGGATGCACTCTTCTGTTGTGCTAGGGCTGACTACTGTGGGCAGCTGGTGGGCAGGGCTGGACCCCCGGGCCTAGGCGGTTGTCAGGCCGTGCCTCTTCTGCAAGGTGGGCTAGGCCTCCTGAGCAGTTGGCTGTGAGGCCTTGGGGGCTTGGGCCTGCTGCTAGCCAGCTGGTGGGTGGGTCCAGGTCTCTGGGTGTCCATCTGTGTGACCTGGGGGTCTGGAGGCCAGGGCTGGGTCCCCAGTGCTAATAAGCTACAGAGAGTGCTCCAAAATGGGGTTTGCCAGTGCTGGTATAGTTGTGCTAGAACAAGCTCCCCAAACGGCTGCCTCAAGGGTCTCCTTCTCCAGGGAGATCCCAGTTGCCTTCTGTCTCTCCAGGAGGCTCTCCAAGCTCAGCAAGTGGGTCTGACTCAGGCTCCTCTCAAATGACTGCCTCTGTGCTTCGATTGTGAGGTTTTGTGTGCTCATTTAAGAGTAGAGTCCCTGATTCCTGTAGCCCTCAGCTCTCTCATACACAAGCCCTGCTGGTTGTCAAAGCCAGACATCTGGGGACTCATCTTCCCAGTACAGGACCTCCGGGCTGCGGAGCCCGAGGTGGAGCCTGGACCCCTTGTGCCTTGGGGAGGACTCCTACAATTGTGATATTCCTCCTGTTTGTGAGTCATTGGCCCGGGGGTGTGGGTCCTGACTATATCATGTCTGCTTCTCCTACCTATCCTGTTGTGATTCCTTCTTTCTGTCTTTAGTTGTGGAAATTCTTTTCTGCTAGTCTTCGGGGTTTTCTCAAACATAGTTGCTCTGTAAATAGTGGTAATGTTGGTGTGTCTTTGGGAGGAGGTGAGTCCAGGGTCTTTCTACTCTGCCATTTTGGCCACAACCTCTTTTATGACATCTTTATTACAGAAAAGCCAGATGAGCACAAAGACATTAAAACCACCCAGCATCCACCTACTCAGAGACAGCCACCATTACAGCTCTTCACTTCCTCTTCTCCTCATGTTTACACACTGAAAACAATGAAACTGACAGCCTTTTTTGTACGTTGCTTTTTAGTTTGTTTTCACTTCTGCAACCCTACTTAGAGTCTTAAAGAAATTATTTTTAAAGATTCTTTTTGCATTTACTGCTCCATGCTATCCATTTGGGTGGTAAAAAGTAATTAGCATAACAACAAATTAATTCTCTATGAAATTCATGTTGTGATTTTACTGAATACATTTTTTGGTGGGATGTAAATTCCTTAGTTGCTCGTAAGAAAAATGACCAAATTAAATAAAATTATACTCCCTTTGCTTTGAAAATAGTTTATGAGTAGGAAATTAATATAATGCCACATTTGGATAATGATATTTTTAATATTATATTTTTGATCATACATCTTCTACTGACAGATTTTTTAAAAAACTGATTATTCAGAATTTCTAGAAATTAAGAAAAAAGTCTTCAAACGTATGGTAAATTGTAAGAATTTGGTAAACTTTAGTGGCTGAAAGACAAGAGCCCTGGTCAAATTGTGTTGTATCTCACATTTTTTCCTTACACATGCAGACATACCCATTTTTACCCAAGTGAAGTTATTGGCTCAAAATAAGCACTAAGTGCAACTTTGAGTAAAAAGTGATGTCACAACACATTTAGGCTCTGGGGGTACTTCACATATGTGATCATGCTTATGAACTCCAACCCTTTCCCCCAGTCCTGCTTTCTTTTAAATATCAATTACTTTCTCTGTTATTTTCCAGGAGCCTCGGAAGGCAGCTGTAAGTACTTTAGAGAGAGATTTTGAGCGGGGGGACAAAAGGAACTATAGCATATTCTCAGGGAAGGACCCTTAATGGAAATAGACTCCTAAATAATGACATTAATAATTAAATATTTATATATTATATGTGCACTATGTAATTTATAAAATTGAGATATAATGCGTTGTCCGTAAATTCACCCTTTTAAAGTGTACAGTTCAGTGGTTTCTAGTCTATTCATAGAGTTGGGAAGCCATCACCACCACCTAATGTCAAAACATTCTCCTTCCCCCCCCACCCCCCGTCCCCATTTGCAGTGACTCCCTAGTCCTCTTTCTCCCCAACCCTGCAACCATTAATCTACATTCTGTCTTTGTGGATTTGCCTACTTTAGAAATTTCATATAAATGGAATCATATAAATACGGCGTTTTGTGTCTGGCTTCTGTCACTTAGTATAACATTTTCCAGGTCCATCCATGTTGTAACATGTATCTGTACAGGTGGTCCCTGACTTATGATGGTTCCACTGATGTTTTTTTCAACTTTATGGTGGTGCAAAAGTGATACACTTTCAGTAGAAACCATATTTTGATTTTTGATCTTTTCCTGGGTTAGTGATACGTGGTGTGACATACTCTTCTTTTGCTGGGTTGTGGCAGTGACCACAGCCCCCAGTCAGCCACACAATCGTGAGGGTAAACAACTGATAAACTTACAGCTGTCTGTTTTTCACTTTCAGTACAGTGTTCAATAAATTACATGAGGTATTTGACATTTTATTTATAAAACAGCCTTTGTGTTAAGTGATTTTGCCCAACTGTAGGCGAATGTAAATGTTCCGAGCATGTTTAAAGTGGGCTAGGCTAAGCTATAATGTTCGGTAGGTTAAGTGTATTAAATGCATATTTTCAATTCACGATGGGTTTATCGGGACGTAACCCCATCATAAGTCGAGGAAAATCTGTACTTCATTCCTTTTTATAGCTGAATAATATTCCATTGTATGGCTATGCTACATTTTGTTTACCCATTCATCAATGTTGGACATTTGAGTTATTTCCATGTTTTGACTATTATGTATAATGCTGCTATGAACAGTCATATATGTTTTTGTTTGTATATGATGTTTTAGCATTTATGATATACTTTCAGATGTGATTTGGGCCTTACAAACACTATGTGAGATACGGTAAGTTTTGCTATTTCCATTTTCCAGGTAGGGAAACAGAGGCTCTCAGAGATGACTGCCTAGTATGTGCTGATGTTAGCCCTCAAATCCAGTTCTATTTTTAAGAATAGCTTAAGGAATGCCACAAGAAGCACACTGTTTTCAAAGAAAGATGAAATTTATTGCTTATTTTTAGTTTTGTGAAGCCGTGAATATATTTACCCATACTTATTGGAAAAGCAAGGACTTAATTTACAGATTCCAGAAGAAAATGTTTCCACCGCGAGTGGTCAACGTTTCTTAAAATGGAATTAAAGCAGGATTATACTCAGACTGTTGTATAGGTACAGGCAGTTTTGTTCTTTGCTGTTTCTCGATTTTACTTTCAAGGAAAATGCAAAGACAGATTGTAGCTGTGTACGGTTCTGCTGGTTCCCAGAAAGAAACAGCTCCGGATTATTCTTTTCTCCTAATTATCATGCATCTTATCTTGGAGACATGTTTATAACTAGATTTAAATCTTAACACAGTCAATGTTTCAGTCTTGGCATCAGACACGTAAAATACTATTATTCATGCAAACCTTGCCAAAAGCATTCTATGAGTCAAAACTTGAATAAATTAATATAGTCCTTTTTTGATCGTTTGAGTCATTATATATAAAGGTTTTACAAGGGACTTTACAAGGAAACAGTTTAATTCAAACTCCTTACCTAATGCACGTGTTCTCTTCCATGAATTGAATCCATCTTCCACATCTGGCCTGTTATGGCCAAAAGCAGCATCCCTAATAATAAAAAACAAAAGCTTTACAACAAACAAAAAAGTTCTGTTCAATTTTTCCTTGCTTGGGATGTTTTTTCCCACACTGTATTTCTGATAAGTTCTGACATGCCTTTGCCTTTCCCTGGTTTTCCAGGATTAATTCCTTTCACCTTGTACCAATGCTCATATTTCATTTATCACATTGATTTGAACTTATTTGTTTAAATGACTGTGTTCTCTATCAGGTGATGTGTATCTTGAGAGTTATGTATTTTGATCTTTTCAGCATCCAGTAGAATTCCTAGTATAGTCATGCACTGAAGATTTGTTGAATTGGATTGACTTTTTAATAGGATCTCGAAAACTCCATGTATTACTTTGCAGATTGTGAAATTACTATTTGCCTTACCATCAAGTAATGCTTACTGGGATTTCATAGCTAGAAGGACTAAACTGGACCTAGAAGATTTATAAAGTATCTTGCACATGGTTCCTGCACTTAGGCAGTTAATGAAGTCTATACAAGGTAGATGTCAAGCCAGACAAAATTAGATTAAAAAATAATATTTAGAAGGACCACCCATACACATGCATGTAATTAGTAGAATGTCAATGTGTGGGATATGTAAAAGGATTAGATATATTTGGATTAGGTCATGGTATTGGGTCATATTATTAGCCAATTTCACAAGGATAAATCAGTCCTTCTTTCAACATGAAATTATCAAGCAATTATTTTGAACGCGGAGCACAAAAGACTTCCTGACTGATCAGACGTTGGTGTAAGAGATAAAAGAGTCAAGGATGCCCTCAATATTTTTGACCTGGAAAGATGGAGTTGCCATTAACTGAGATGGGTGTGTGTGTGTCCTTTGTGAAGCAGGTTTGTGGGAGATGATCAGGAGTCAGTCCTATGCTCTAAGTAGGCACCTGGGACACCTCAGTGAACAAAACAAGCAAAGGTTCTAGCTCTCGCCATTGCATTCTCATGGGGCCGGGGGGAGAGGAGCGGATAGAAATGTGATACGTAAGAAAATTACATAGATGTTGGAAGGCATGAGAGCTAGAAGAAAGCACAGGGCAGGGTATGGGGATCAGGAATGCTGGGGTGGGGCTGGGGCATATCTGGAGAAAGAGTGTTTCAAGCAGAGGAAACAAAGTCCTAAGAGAGACAGTACGTGTTAGTTCCTCCCGGGAGCATTGGGGAGTGAAGAATGTGTAGAACAGAGTAATTTAGGGAAAGTGGAAGAGATCTGATGGTCCAAGGGGCCAGATCCTGTAAGGCCTAGTAGGCCGCTGTAAGGACTTTGGCTTGTACTACTCCAGTTTAAACAGGGAACCTTTGGTAGGTTTCCAGCCGAGTGGTGGCATGATCTGACATGTATTTAAGGGATTGCTCTGTCTGCTGGCTTGAGAATAGACTCTAGGAATGTGGAATACTGTCAGGTGAAAGCAGGGAGACTTTCAAAGATGCTATTTTAGTAATCTAGGTGAGGGATGGTAATGCATCACCAGGGGTAGGGAGAAGAATTTGGATTCTGGATGTAGTATTTTGAAAGTAGAGCCAACAGATTTTCCTACACATTGAATGTGGAGTGTGGCAGAAAAGGGAATCAAGGATGTCTCCAAGGCTTTTGACCAGAATAACTGGAAGGGTGGAGATGCCATCAATCCGATAGGGAAGTCTGTAGTGGAGTTTTGTGGAGGAAGATCAGGAGTTGTTTTGTGCATCTTAGCCTTGAGATGCCTATTCGACCTCCAGGTAGTACAAGGACTGTGGGAGAAAAGAGGTCGATCAGCTGAGAGGCTGCAGGGGAAATGGTATCCTCAGGGGAGAGATAGGTTATAGTTGGAGCAAGAAAAAGAAGGGAACATTTAGAGACAGTTTGTGGTTATAGGTATTACAAAGGACGGACTGGGATTTGAAGAGGGTCGTGTGGGAAGGGTTCCACGAGATCTGGGGGGTTGAAGCTGGGACTCAACAGGGGCCATGCAGATCTTTGTGGGAGTTAGAGTGAGGAAGATTCCAGACGCCCTGAGAATTGGCCTTATTAGGGTGATTGACGTGTATATATGGGGCATAATGAGATTTATCTTGGGGCATTCAAGGCAGGGGTGGTTAGGCTTTGAATGTTAGGGGCTGGGCAAAGTAGAATATCTGAGGCTCTCTTTTGACCCTGTTAGAGGTGAGGAAGTCAGAGAAAGATGCTTCCCTGTGACCTCTGTTGATGCTGAAGAACCTCTGGGGATGATGGAACTTGCTCCAAGCTACTGCCCTCTATTGACTGCTGAGTTACTTCCAACCCTATTACACTAGGCTAAGGAATGCAGGGCAGGGAGAAGTCATGTGGGTGTTGCCCTTAAACTATTTGTGATTATTGTGTTAAAATAGAAATAATAGTTTCATCATAGGCTAAAATAATGATAACCTAAGTTAATCAATAATAGAATGTCACTTTGATATTTGTCAGGGGAATCCCTCGTAGAGGGCCCTTTGTCACTGATGTTCCTCAGGATGGCCAGTGTTACAGGAACATTGTTTTTAAAGGCACTAAACTGGCAGTCAGAAAACTTGAGTTCAAATTCCACTTTTTAATTTACTATTTCTGAGTTTTTGTGTTCTTTGTGTATTCATTTTTCATATATTTTAATTGGGATAATGAAACCTACCTCACAGACAAGTGAAAAATGAAATGTCATAAGGCATGCTAACAAGTATTAAAAACAAACAAAAATTATCATAGAAATACAAAGTGGCATGATTATCATGAGAAATGTTGAATATTTTTCTGTATGCTTCACCTGTAAACCCTATGGGAGCCTCAAAAGCACACTTTGAAATACTCAGTAAACCATCTAGCAGTAGCTAGAGGAAACAGCCATGGTACTTTGAAAATGGCAAGCTCTTTTTGGATTTAGAAATAAATAGAGAAAAAGAAACAAATAATATTCTAATTAGAATTGTCATCATTTGCTTTATTTAGCAACATAGACTACAAAAAATGAGTAAAATCTTAATATTTTTACCTGCATTAAAGTTGATATTGAAGTATTTTCATCTCAAATGAAAATCTTAAACATTACAGGATTTTATCCTTAATGCATTTTAATTAAACACTTCAGAAAAAGTTTTTAAAGTTTTAAAAATGTTGACATTTTGTTGCTCCCTTTTATACACTGGTTCAACTCTCCTAATGTTACATGATAGAATTTGGTCATTAAATAAAAGATCAATTGCAGTCACTATTCCAAATGGTTGGTAGGTGTGGTATTGAGAAGCCCAGGGCTTCTATTTTTTTCTTCAGTATAGGAACTTATTTGGCTGCAAGGCAAAGCAAGGTTAGAGATGGTGGGTAGGATGGAATCCTATACTATTATCCCCAATAAATCCCTGTGTGGGACAGGAATCAAACATAATCTTTCTAAAGTTAGTTCCAGAATATTCTCCCTGTTACACCCCCATCCCCCAAATTTTGAATTTATGAGGTCTATGAACAGAATGACATCCTTTATAGTTGAGATACAAATACTGACGGGTAAAAAGCCAAAGCCACAGCTAGTTCAAGTCTAGCACATACTCAGAGTTAGATTTAGCCATATAGGTGATGGATTCCCATCCCTCAATGGAACCACCCTAAATGTCCATTTTTTTTCACTTTCAGCCCTTTTCTACTGAGGATAGCAATGAGTAGAGTTCAGCTAAACTTTCTGCTATTTTTGCTACACATAGAGCCATGATTCACAGGCTCCCAGGGCTGGAACAACTCTTGAGAGACTGTCTACTCTGTCTGCATCTCTGGCCTTATTTCAGCCAAATGATCCTTAAGACATGTCAGGTGAATGCAACTGAGCTCTAATTTTAAATATATTTTCCTGAAAATTATTTTTATAACAAAAAATATACCTACAAAAGCAATTGTAGTTTGAGAAACTTTTCTCTGCCTACTTTGCATTTCTCATGTTGTAGTTTAGGTTAAATTAGCTGGGAATAAGTGAAGGAACACTGTAAATACAAGGGCAAAGAGAGAGGAGAAAGTGTCCAGTAACCTTAAGTGTCTTAACTGAGAAGCAGAAGCACAGTTAGAAGAAGCACATGCCACGATAGTTCATAACATTACATGTCGCTATCATTGTTGAGAAAAGAATGGTGTAAACTGTGAATCTCCTCATGGGAAGTGATCTTGGTAAAAACATATCAAACAATTTTGTTTGCAAGTATAAGGAAACCCAACTCAAATTGGCTTAAATGACAAAGAAATTCACTGGTTCCCATAAGTGGAAGCCCAGACATAGGACACATTTTAAATTATCTTAATCTATCTACGGGCTTCCATTTCCCTGAGTGACTGTCTAAGCTCTGCACCTCTCCATGGATCAGCTCCATCCTCAGGCTGTTACTGAATTGGGTGCAGCAGTTCCAGACACATAACCGATGAACAATAACATCAGAGGAAGACAAAATAAGCTTCCAAAATTTCCTTCTGAAGAGCATGGGGGAAGCCCCCAGCACACGTCTTCCCATAACTCATTGGCAAGAGTTTTATAGAGAAATAAGAGAAATGGATTTACCCTTCAGCCAGGGTTCTATTTGGAAGGTCTAAGAGGGAAAAGTATGCTAGATAGATAATTGTCAACGTCCACCTACTCTATTTCTTTCTGCAAGATTTTGCTGAGGATAAGTACCATATATTACTCATTCGTTTATTTCTGGCAATTATCATGGTGGCTAGTACATCGAAACTGTTCAGTAAACACCACGGAATAAAAAAATTAATAAAGGAGTACCCAGAAGGGTGGCAAATCTGATCTATATTTTTCCGGTAGTTAAAAAAGTCCAAATAATCCCTGATTTCCTGAAATTAAAAATGAAGGCATTTGCAAGAGCATCCTATCCAAAGGGGACAGAGGAAGATACAATAACATAATCAGGACTCAAATTACATAGGATTTGATAACAGACCAGATGTCAGCCATTTGAATAACATTTAGCAGTAAACAGGCATCAGTGCTATATATATTTTATTTTTATTTTTTTACATCTTTATTGGAGTATAATTGCTTTACAATGGTGTGTTAGTTTCTGCTTTATAACAAAGTGAATCAGTTATACATATACTTATGTTCCCATATCTCTTCCCTCTTACATCTCCCTCCCTCCCACCCTCCCTATCCCACCCCTCCAGGCGGTCACAAAGCACCGAGCTAATATCCCTGTGCCTTGTGGCTGCTTCCCACTAGCTATCTACCTTACGTTTGGTAGTGTATATATGTCCATGCCTCTCTCTTGCTTTGTCACAGCTTACCCTTCCCCCTCCCATATCCTCAAGTCCATTCTCTAGTAGGTCTGTGTCTTTATTCCTGTCTTACCCCTAGGTTCTTCATGACATTTTTTTCCTTAAATTTCATATATATGTGTTAGCATATGGTATTTGTCTATTTCTGACTTATTTCACTCTGTATGACAGACTCTAGGTCTATCCACCTCATTACAAATAGCTCAATTTCATTTCTTTTTATGCCTGAGTAATATTCCATTGTATATATGTGCCACATCTTCTTTATCCATTCATCTGTTGATGGACACGTAGGTTGCTTCCATGTCCTGGCTATTGTAAATAGAGCTGCAATGAACATTTTGGTACATGACTCTTTTTGAATTATGGTTTTCTCAGGGTATACGCCCAGTAGTGGGATTGCTGGGTCATATGG
Source organism: Phocoena sinus (assembly GCF_008692025.1). Lineage (NCBI taxonomy): Eukaryota > Metazoa > Chordata > Mammalia > Artiodactyla > Phocoenidae > Phocoena > Phocoena sinus. Next base: position 13,771,416 of record NC_045769.1, on the reverse strand, counting down.
TAGTTCTATTTGTAGTTTTTAAAGGAACCTCCATACTGTTCTCCACAGTGGCTGTATCAATTTACATTCCCACCAATAGTGCAAGAGAATTCGCTTTTCTCCACACCCTCTCCAGCATTTACTGTTTCTAGATTTTTTGATGATGGCCATTATGACTGGTATGAGATGATATCTCAGTGTAGTTTTGATTTGCATTTCTCTAATGATTAATGAAGTTGAGCATTCTTTCATGTGTTTATTGGCAGTCTCTATATCTTCTTTGGAGAAATGTCTATTTAGGTCTGCTGCCATTTTTTGATTGGGTTATTTGTTTTTTTGTTATTGAGCTGCATGTGCTGCCTATAAATTTTGGAGATTAATCCTTTGTCAGTTGCTTCATTTGCAAATGTTTTCTCCCATTCTGAGGGTTGTCTTTTGGTCTTGGTTATGGTTTCCTTTGCTGTGCAAAAGCTTTGAAGTTTCATTTGGTCTCATTTGTTTATTTTTTTTTTATTTCCATTTCTCTGGGAGGTGGGTCAGAAAGGATCTTGCTGAGATTTATGTCATAGAGTGTTCTGCCTATGTCTTCCTCTAAGAGTTTGATAGTTTCTGGCCTTACATTTAGGTCTTTAATCCATTTTGAGCTTATTTTAGTGTATGGTGTTAGGGAGTGATCTAATCTCATACTTTTACATGTAGCTGTCCAGTTTTCCCAGCACCACTTATTAAAGAGGCTGTCCTTTCTCCACTGTATATTCCTGCTTCCTTTATCAAAGATAAGGTGACCATATGTGCGTGGGTTTATTTCTGGGCTTTGTATCCTGTTCCATTGATCTATATTTCTGTTTTTGTGCCAGTACCATACAGTCTTGATGACTGTAGCTTTGTAGTATAGTTTGAAGTCAGGAAGCCTGAATTCCAGCTCCGTTTTTCATTCCCACGATTGCTTTGGCTATTCGGGGTCTTTTGTGTTTCCATACAAATTGTGAAATTTTTTGTTCTAGTTCTGTGAAAAATACCAGTGGTAGTTTGATAGGGATTGCATTGAATCTGTAGATTGCTTTGGGTAGTAGAGTCATTGTCACAATGTTGATTCTTCCAATCCAAGAACATGGTATATCTCTCCATCTATTTGTATCATCTTTAACTTCTTTCATCAGTGTCTTATAATTTTCTGCATACAGGTCTTTTGTCTCCTTAGGTAGGTTTATTCCTAGATATTTTATTCTTTTGGTTGCAGTGGTTAATAGGAGTGTTTTCTTGATTTCACTTTCAGATTTTTCATCATTACTGTATAGGAATGCAAGAGATTTCTGTGCATTAATTTTGTATCCTGCTACTTTACCAAAATCATTGATTAGCTCTAGTAGTTTTCTGGTAGCATGTTTAGGATTCTCTATGTATAGTATCATGTCATCTGCAAACAGTGACAGCTTTACTTCTTCGTTTCCGATTTGGATTCCTTTTATTTCCCTTTCTTCTCTGATTGCTGTGGCTAAAACGTCCAAAACTATGTTGAATAAGAGTGGTGAGTGTGGGCAACCTTGTCTTGTTCCTGATCTTAGTGGAAATGCTTTCAGTTTTTCACCCCTGAGCACAATGTTGGCTGTGGGTTTGTCATATATGGCCTTTATTATGTTGAGGTAGGTTCCCTCTATGCCTACTTTCTGCAGGGTTTTTATCATAAATGGGTGTTGAATTCTGTCAAAAACTTTCTCTGCATCTATTGAGATGATCATATGTTTTTTCTCTTTCAATTTGTTAATATGTTTATCACATTGATTGTTTTGCATATATTGAAGAATCCTTGCATTCCTGGAATAAACCCCACTTGATCATGGTGTATGATCATTTTAATGTGCTGTTGGATTCTGTTTGCTAATATTTTGTCGAGGATTTTTGCATCTATGTTCATCAGTGATATTGCCCTGTAGTTTTCTTTCTTTGTGACATCCTTGTCTGGTTTTGGTATCAAGGTGATGGTGGCCTTGTAGAATGAGTTTGGGAGTGCTCCTCCCTCTGCTATATTTTGGAAGAGTTTGAGAAGGATAGGTGTTAGTCCTCCTCTAAATGTTTGATAGAATTTGCCTGTGAAGCCATGTGGTCCTGGGCTTTTGTTTGTTGGAAGACTTTTAATCACAGTTTCAATTTCAGTGCTTGTGATTGGTCTGTTCATATTTTCTATTTCTTCCTGATTCAGTCTTGGCAGGTTGTGCATTTCTAAGAATTTGCCCATTTCTTCCAGGTTGTCCATTTTATTGGCATAGAGTTGCTTGTAGTAATCTCTCATGATCTTTTGCATTTCTGCAGTGTCCATTGTTACTTCTCCTTTTTCATTTCTAATTCTATTGATTTGAGTCTTCTCCCTTTTTTTCTTGATGAGTCTGGCTAATGATTTATTAATTTTTTTATCTTCTTAAAGAACCAGCTTTTAGTTTTATTGATCTTTGCTATCATTTCCTTCATTTCTTTTTCATTTATTTCTGATATGATTTTTATGATTTCTTTCCTTCTGCTAACTTTGGGGTTTTTTTGTTCTCCTTTCTCTAATTGCTTTAGGTGCAAGGTTAGGTTGTTTATTAGAGATGTCTCCTGTTTCTTAAGGTACGATTGTATTGCTATAAACTTCCCTCTTAGAACTGATTTTGCTGCATCCCATAGGTTTTGGGTCACCGTGTCTCCATTGTCATTTGTTTCTAGGTATTTTTTTATTTCCTCTTTGATTTCTTCAGTGATCACTTCGTTATTAAGTAGTGTATTGGTTAGCTTTCATGTGTTTGTATTTTTTACAGATCTTTTCCTGTAATTGATATGTAGTCTCATAGCGTTGTGGTTGGAAAAAATACTTGAAACAATTTCAATTTTCTTAAATTTACCAAGGCTTGATTTGTGACCCTAGATATGATCTATCCTAGAGAATGTTCCATGAGCACTTGAATAATATGTGTATTCTGTTGTTTTTGGATGGATTGTCCTATAAATATCAATTAAGTCCATCTTGTTTAATGTATCATTTAAAGCTTGTGTTTCCTTATTTATTTTCATTTTGGATGATCTGTCCATTGGTGAAAGTGGGGTGTTAAAGTCCCCTACTGTGAATGTGTTACTGTCGATTTCCCCTTTTATGGCTGTTAGTATTTGCCTTATGTATTGAGGTGCTCCTATGTTGGGTGCATAAATATTTACAATTGTTATATCTTCTTCTTGGATCAATCCCTCGATCATTATGTAGTGTCCTTCTTTGTCTCTTGTAACAGTCTTTATTTTAAAGTCTATTTTGTCTGATATGAGAATCGCTACTCCAGCTTTCTTTTGGTTTCCATTTGCATGAAATATTTTTTTTCATCCCCCTACTTTCAGTCTGTATGTGTCTCTAGGTCTGAAGTGGGTCTCTTGTAGACAGCAAATATGTGGGTCTTGTTTTTGCATCCATTCAGCCAATCTGTGTCTTTTGGTGGGAGCATTTAGTCCATTTACATTTAAGGTAATTATCGATATGTATGTTCCTATTCCCATTTTCTTAATTGTTTTGTGTTCGTTATTGTAGGTCTTTTCCTTCTCTTGCATTTCTTGCCTAGAGAAGTTCCTTTAGCAGTTGTTGTAAAGCTGGTTTGGTGGTGCTGAACTCTCTCAGCTTTTGCTTGTCTGTAAAAGTTTTAATTTCTCCATCAAATCCGAATGAGATCCTTGCTGGGTAGAGTAATCTTGGTTGCAGGTTTTTCTTCTTCATCACTTTAAATATGTCCTGCCAATCCCTTCTGGCTTGCAGAGTTTCTGCTGAAAGATCAGCTGTTAACCTTATGGGGATTCCCTTGTGTGTTATTTGTTGTTTTTCCCTTGCTGCTTTTAACATGTTTTCTTTGTATTTAATTTTTGACAGTTTGATTAATATGTGTCTTGGTGTATTTCTCCTTGGATTTATCCTGTATGGGACTCTCTGTGCTTCCTGGACTTGATTAACTATTTCCTTTCCCATATTAGGGAAGTTTTCAACCATAATCTCTTCAAATATTTTCTCACTCCCTTTCTTTTTCTCTTCTTCTTCTGGAACCCCTATAATTCGAATGTTGGTGCATTTAATGTTGTCCCAGAGGTCTCTGAGACTGTCCTCAGTTCCTTTCATTTTTTTTTTTTTCTTTATTCTGCTCTGCAGTAGTTATTTCCACTATTTTATCTTCCAGGTCACTTATCTGTTCTTCTGCCTCAGTTATTCTGCTATTGATCCCATCTAGAGTATTTTTAATTTCATTTATTGTGTTGTTCATCATTGTTTGTTTCATCTTTAGTTCTTCTAGGTCCTTGTTAACTGTTTCTTGCATTTAGTCCATTCTATTTCCAAGATTTTGGATCATCTTTACTGTCATTATTCTGAATTCTTTTTCAGGTAGATTGCCTATTTCCTCTTCATTTGTTAGGTCTGGTGGGTTTTTATCTTGCTCCTTCATCTGCTGTGTGTTTTTCTGTCTTCTCATTTTGCTTATCTTACTGTGTTTGGGGTCTCCTTTTTGCAGGCTGCAGGCTCGTAGTTCCCGTTGTTTTTGGTGTCTGTCTCCAGTGGCTAAGGTTGGTTCAGTGGGTTGTGTAGGCTTCCTGGTGGAGGGGACTAGTGCCTGTGTTGTGGTGGATGAAGCTGGATCTTGTCTTTCTGGTGGGCAGGTCCACGTCTGGTGGTGTGTTTTGGGGTGTCTGTGGACTTATTATGATTTTAGGCAGCCTCTCTGCTAATGGGTGGGGTTGTGTTCCTGTCTTGCTAGTTGTTTGGCATAGAATGTCCAGCACTGTAGCCTACTGGTCGTTAAATGAAGCTGGGTGCTGGTGTTGAGATGGAGATCTCTGGGAGATTTTCGCCATTTGATATTACGTGGAGCTGGGAGGTCTCTTGTGGACCAGTGTCCTGAAGTTGGCTCTCCCACCTCAGAGGCACAGCACTGACTCCTGACTGCAGCACCAAGAGCCTTTCATCCACACGTCTCAGAATAAAAGGGAGAAAAAGTAGAAAGAAAGAATTAGTAGAAGTAGAAAGAAAGAATGAATGAAAGAAAGAAAGGAGGGAGGGAGGGAGGGAGGAAGGAAGGAGGGAAGGAAGGAAAAAAAGAAAGACGATAAAGTAAAATAAAGTAAGATAAAATGTAATAAAGTTATTAAAATAAAAAAATAATTATTAAGAAAAAAAAACATACGATAGAACCGTAAGACAAATGGTGGAAGCAAAGCTATACAGACATAATCTCACACAGACGCATACACATACACACTCACAAAAAGAGGAAAAGTGGAAAAAATCATAAATCTTGCTCTCAAAGTCCTCCTGAATTTGGGATGATTCATTGTCTATTCATGTATTCCACAGATGCAGGTACATCAAGTTGATTGTGGAGCTTTAATCCGCTGCCCCTGAGGCTGCTGGGAGAGATTTCCCGTTCTCTTCTTTGTTCTCACAGCTCTCGGGACTCAGCTTTGGATTTGGCCCCGCCTCTGCGTGTAGGTCGCCGGAGGGCGTCTGTTCTTCGCTCAGACAGGACGGGGTTAAAGGAGCCGCTGATTCGGGGGCTCTGGCTCACTCAGGCCGGGGGGAGGGAGGGGCGCGGAGTGCGGGGCGGGCCTGCGGCGGCAGAGGCCGGCGAGACGTTGCACCAGCGTGAAGCGCGCCGTGTGTTCTCCCGGGGGAGTTGTCCCTCGATCCTGGGACCCTGGCAGTGGCGGGCTGCACAGGCTCCCCGGAAGGGGGGTGTGGAGAGTGACCTGTGCTCACACACAGGCTTCTTGGTGGCGGCAGCAGCGGCCTTAGCGTCTCATGCCCGTCTCTGGGGTCCGCGCTTTTAGCCGCGGCTCGCGCCCGTCTCTGGAGCTCCTTTAAGCAGCGCTCTTAATCCCCTCCCCTCGCGCACCAGGAAACAAAGAGGGAAGAAAAAGTCTCTTGCCTCTTCGGCAGGTCCAGACTTTTCCCGGACTCCCTCCCGGCCAGCCGTGGCGCACTAACCCCCTGCAGGCTGTGTTCACGCCGCCAACCCCAGTCCTCTCCCGGCGCTCCGACCGAAGCCCGAGCCTCAGCTCGCAGCCCCGCCCGCTCCGGCGGGTGAGCAGACAAGCCTCTCGGGCTGGTGAGTGCTGGTCGGCCCTGATCCTCTGTGCGGGAATCTCTCCGCTTTGCCCCCTGCACCCCTGTTGCTGTGCTCTCTTCCGCGGCTCCGAATCTTTCCCCCTGTGCCACCCGCAGTCTTCGCCCTTGAAGGGGCTCCTAGTGTGTGAAAACCTTTCCTCCTTCACAGCTCCCTCCCACTGGTGCACGTCCCGTCCCTATCCTTTTGTCTCTGTTTATTCTTTTTTCTTTTGCCCTACCCGGGTAAGTGGGGGGTTTCTTGCCTTTTAGGAGGTCTGAGGTCTTCTGCCAGCGTTCAGTAGGTGTTCTGTAGGAGTTGTTCCACGTGTAGATGTATTTCTGGTGTATCTGTGGGGCGGAAGGTGATCTCCGCGTCTTGCTCTTCCGCCATCTTCCCGGAAGCCCCCCCTCTTCTGAATAACTAGGCTTTAAAATGGTTAGGCCCTGGATTCTACCTCAGCAGGTTTCTGCCTAAAACTGAATGGGTTTAGGCCCTAACCGGCTTCTGAATAGCTAGGCTTTAAATGCTTGGGCCCTGCATTGTACCTCAGCCAGTTTCTGACTAAAACTGAAGTCTACATTTATTTTTTTCGTGAACAATTTGGATCCTGAATCAGATGAGCTTCTGAATTTCACACAGTGGCAGCTTCCAGATTTCCAGCCTGCATTTGCAGATTTAGAATGATTTTGCTTGAAGGTGGGGGAATGGGCTCGTGGGATGGGTATTTGCAGGTATGTCTAACAGATTTTGGGATTATTGGGACTTAGAACGACAGTGCTCTGCAGAAACTTGACAGAAAGCAATTGGCACCGGTTTTTAGGAACTACTCCCTGTTGATTCAAGTTTTTTTCTACTTTCCACACCATTTATCCAGAACAATATAAATGTTACAAATAACTGGCTTTGGATTACCATGAGTGGGAGGGAACAGAATATTCATGAATGCTTTGTAGCAGCCTTTTGCACCCTAATGTGCCCAACCTACTACTGCTGGTTTTTAGAGTTGTAGCCTAATTCATTGCATCAGTGATAGCTTGACTGATCTCTTTATAAAGTAAACAATTTCAACAGGTGGGTGTCTTTGGGAGGCACCCTCAGTATTTCGTGGCAGCAAATTCAGCACTTCCTCATTATGGCTGCCTCCTCATCCTGATTCAGAAGGAAACAAACAAGCCTGGCCTCCACTGCAGTGACTGTACACCTGGAGGATTGTTTACTGAGGGCAGCCGTAACTGTTGCTCTGGGCCCTGATGGCCTAACCAGAGGTTGCAAATTTGTTGGGCTGGCGCAATGGGTGTGGTTTTTCTTTCTTTTTATAATATTTGGATTTGAATGACTTGAGGTGAGGCATGCTCTTTTGTTCACTGTAAGTCTCACTATGTCTTATGTGACTCATACATTTATATTACCTGCTGGGCCCCTTGCCATGGCAGAAGAAACCACAGAAGCAAACAGACATGGAGGCTGAACTTATTTCGTTTAAGAAGGGAAAATACAGAGGAAAACAGCATCCTAGAACAAGTGTATTTTCAATCGTTACTTCCAGAACAGTTGAAACCAGTATTGAAGGTTTTGGAAGAAGTTGAGAGGATGTGACCACTGCTTGAACTGCAAGTTGGACCCGGGCAAGTAGAAGTTCTTCACCTCCTCCTTTGTCCTTGGAATGTACATTTTGCCCACTGTTCCTGCAGGAGGAGCCATTTTCAAGGTCACAGCCTTGAGAGAATAAGGTGCTGGGACCATCTGGACTGAATATGTGACTGAGCCCAGGTAAGGTATCTATATAAACTCCAGATCCTGGTGGGCAGGTGAGGAGATCTACTCATCTTGCAGCCACCCAAGACAAGCCTTGTGTACAAGTTCCTTGCTTATTTCACTGCCACCTACCAGCCTGCAGTACTGGGCCTCTTTCTTTTGTCTCTCCTTGCTCTCCTTTTCTGGGGTCCAGTTTCAGATTTCACCAGGGAAGCTCCTGAGGTGTCAAACTATCAGAAGGATCCTCAAAACTTGGTTATCTTTACATCTATCTATACAAAACTGTCATTTGGATTGACTTGGAACTCAGAAGAGTTTTTTGGGACTATCCTAAGAACATTGTTTATCTCAATTGTTTCTATTAGAATGTCTGATTTTGGAGAGACGTGTTTTCTGTATGTGCACAAAGCACTATGGCATCAAGTGAGAAATACCCTCTAGGAAACAGACATTGGTACAATGTGTGTGCATAGTTCCATGTGATTTGAAGACATGTAGATTTGTGTAACCGCCACCTCAATCCAGATACAGAACTATTCCAAAACCCCAGAGATTTTCCTCTTGCTACTTGACCCTCCCCTACCATAAATGAAACCCTTGCAACGCTGATCTGTTTTCCATTTCTATAATTTTGTCATTTTTGAGGTAGTTATATAAGTGGAATCTTATAGTCTGTGACCTTTTGAGATTGGCTTTCTGCGTTCAACATAATACCCTTGAGATCCATCCAAGTTGTGTGTATCAGCAGTTCATTCCTTTATATCACTAAGCACTATTCCCTGGCATGAATGTACCACAATCTGCTGACTATTTCTGTTACAGTTGCTACGAACAATTGTGTACCGGTTTGTGTGCACATATATTTTCACTTCTCTGGGATAAATGCAATTGCTGAGTCATACATGAAGTATATATTTCGTTTTTTAAAGAAAGTGTGCAACTGTTTTCCAGGGTGGCTGTACCATTTCCCATTCCCAGCATACTATTTTTATTTTTAAAAAATTGAGCATAAAATCCTTAGGAAACTGATATTGATAAAGGTTCTTCAAAGGGGAAAAGTCAGTTTATGAATAGGTTTATAATCATTCTGTCTGACCACATTACGTTCCTTTTGCAAGGTAAGACATCATAATTGATGGGGAAAACTCGGATCCTAGTATATCCTTACTAGAGACCACAGACACAGAGGCTAAGCTGGGTGGATAGGAGCAGGAATGGATACATCAGACTTTCGATTGTTGCCCTCACTTTATCAATGTGGACCCAATTTGTTCTGGCATTACAGATAGTCAGGAGGCCCTTTGCCGTCAAAGGGTGATGCACTTCTTCCAAGACGTTGAAACAATTTTTGAGTATTATCTTCTTGCCTTAGCCATATTCAGGACTTAGGATTTAGGAGGCAAGTTCTTTTCAGCCCATTTTTTAAAGGAGAAAGTGTAAGGACATAAGGTCATAGCAGTAACTCTCAGAGACAGCGGTCAAAGTCATAGAGTGGTGGGAGGGAAATGATCTCTGGCACTTTCCAGCTGTTTTGACTCGCCCGTGTTACTTAACACCTCTCAGCCTCAGCTTCCTTTTCTGTAAAATGGGGACACTAACGTCTGCCTCATAGGATCCATGAAAGCCTGAAGTTCAATTGAGTGTGGAAATCAATATCAGATCAACAAACACAGCTACCATTTGTTGGGGACTCAGTACATTTGAGGCACTGTGCTCGGCCCCTTGTAGGCATTTGAAAATATGACTATGTTCCCTTTCCTTTTTCTAATTTCTCTTTGTCTTCTTACTCTCTTTGTATTTCTCCAAAGCTAGAAATATGAAGGTGAGTTTATAACTTTGTTCTTTCATTCAACAAATATTTATTGAGCGACTCCTGTGTGCCAGGCATGGTTCTTTGTTCTGAAGACACAGCCCCAAACAAGACAAACCAGGTCTATGGGCTCAGAGATTATATTTTAGTGAAAAGAGACCGAAAAGAAACAGGGAAACAAATACATATATTAGATAATTTTGGACAGTGCTAAGTACTAAACAACAACAACATCAACAGCAAAGCTAGGTACCATGAGGAGACAGAGACAGCTGGGATGGGTGGGGAGACAATGAATGAAGGCTATTTTAGAAATGGTGGTCAAGAAAGCAATCTCTAAGGGTGAGACATCAGAAGAGAAACTTGAAGGAAATGAGGCAATGGCAACGGAAAAATGGAGGCAAAGTGAGCTGTGGGCAAAGTGTACCCAAGTGAAATGAACTTGATGTGTTTGAGGAGCAAAGGTCAGGATTCCCCATGGTGAGCAAATGAGAGGATGTAGGAGGTGAAGTTGGAGAGACTGGGTATTCTAGGACGCAGGAAGTTTGACTTTATTCTAAACATGACGGAGGGTTTTGCACGTTGGAATGATGTGATCTGATTTATGTTTTATTGGGACTAACTATTCTGTTTGGAAGATGGAGGGGTGAAAATGACAAGGGAGCATGAAAAGGAAAGAGTGAGGAAGCCTAGGCAGTAACCCAGGTGAGAGGTGACTGGGGTTTGGCCAAGGGTTTTAACAGTGGAGATGGAAAGAAGATGGATTTGGGATAAGTTTTGGAGAAGAGCTGATTGGACCTACATGGATAGAACATGGGAAGTGAAAGAAAGGGAGGGATCAAGGATGATTCCTAGGCTTTGGTTGAATACTTGTTTGCTGGGAAATCTAGGACTGTCTCCACTGCTCCACTGTGTCTTTTAAAAGGGAACAATTTCTTGTGTTTTATGAGATGAGCTCATTTAAGTCTGTATGTGCGATATTCAACGAGGACTGAGACTGGGGTAAAGAAGACGTGTTGATACTTCCTGAATCCTCTAAGTTTCGTTCTTTCTGTACAGCGGTGGTGGGTTACTTTGTAACTTTTACTTCAATTTCCCTCCAACTGTCCCAGTTTCCACCCCTACTCTTTGCTCCCACTTCTGCAGCTTCCTTTTCACCTCAGTGGAACAGGAACCGCTCTGCAGGGCACGGCAAGTTCAACAGACTTGGTGTGGACCCTGGTGGATGAGTCCTGCCCTTTATTAGGTGGTGTGGGCTCCCAGCTTGGCAAATCTGGACCAGCTTCCTGTGCCTGTGCTGATCCCACGCAGGGCTTGGGGGCTGGTGCAGAGCAGAGCAGACCCCTACTCACACCTCCTTTGGTTAGGGTCTGAGGGGGAAGGGCCTGCAGCCTGGGTGCTTCACCATACTGAAACCCCAGCAATGCTGTATGGGGCTGACTCTGGAAGCTGGTGTAGACAGTAGACAGTCTCTTCTCTGAAGTGTTTTGACAATGATTTTCAGGAGAGTTCTTTAACTTCTCTGAACTCCAATTCCCTCCTCTGTAAAGACTGGATAGTAATAACCATTGCTTCTGAGTTATTGTGAGAATTGACAATTTGAGAGGCAGTAAATTGTCAAGGCAAACTTGACTCTAGAGTCAGACCACCCAAGTCGTTCCCATGTGGATCCTGTTGGAACAATTTTTTTTTTAAACTTTTAATTTTATATTGGAGAATAGTTGATTAACAACGTTGTAATAGTTTCAGGTGTACAGCAAAGTGATCCAGTTATATGTATACATGTATCTATTCTTTTTCAAATTTTTTCCCCAATTATTTCGTTACATAATATTGAGCTGAATTCCCTATGCAATATAGTAGGTCCTTGTTGGTTATCTATTTTATTTTATTTTTTATAAATTTATTTATTTTTGGCTGCGTTGGATCTTCGTTGCTGTGCGTGGACTTTCTCTAGGTGCGGCGAACGGGGGCTACTCTTCGTTGCAATGCGTGGGCTTCTCACTGCGGTGGCTTCTCTTGTTGCGGAGAACGGGGTCTAGGTGCGCAGGCTTCAGTAGTTGTGGCCCGTGGGCTTAGTTGCTTCGTGGCATGTGGGATCTTCCCAGAACAGGGCTCGAACCCACGTCCCCTGCATTAGCAGGCGGATTCTTAACCACTGTGCCACCAGGGAAGTCCCTGGTTATCTATTTTAAATATAGCAGTGTGTACATGTCAATACCAAACTCCCTAACTATTCCTCCCCCCAACCCTTCCCCTCTGGTAACTGTAAGTTAGTTTTCTAATTTTGTGAGTCTGTTTCTGTTTTGTAAGTTCATTTGTATTATTTCTTTTAAGATTCCACTTATAAGTGATATCATACAATATTTCTCTTTCTCTGTCTGACTTACTTCACTCAGTATGACAATATCTAGGTTCATCCATGTTGCTGCAAATGGCATTATTTCATTCTTTTTAATGACTGAGTAATATCCCATTGTATATATGTCCCACATCTTCTTTATCCATTCATCTGTCGATGGACACTTAGGTTGCTTCCATGTCCTGGCTATTGTAAATAGTGCTGCAATGAACATTGTGATACATGACTCTTTTTGAATTATGGTTTTCTCAGGGTATATGCCCAGTAGTGGGATTGCTGGGTCATATGGTAGTTCTGCTTTTAGTTTTTTAAGGAACCTCCATACTGTTCTCCATAGTGGCTGTATCAATTTACATTCCCACCAACAGTGTAGGAGGGTTCCCTTCTCTCCACACCCTCTCCAGCATTTACTGTTTGTGGATTTTTTTGATGATGGCCATTTTGACTGGTGTGAGGTGACATCTCATTGTGGTTTTGATCTGCATTTCTCTAATACTTAGTGACGTTGAACGTCTTTTCATGTGCCTCTTGGACATACGTATGTCTTTTTTGGAGAAATGTCTATTTTAGGTCTTCTGCCTGCAACACATTTCTTAACCAATCCGTGCCTCAGTTTCCGTATCTCCCCTAAGAGGACGATAATGGTATCTCCTTCAATGGCTGTTATGAGAATTAGATGAACTATTTCTTGTGAAGTGCTTCAAACTGTGACTGGCATTTGACTACAGCACCTAAAAATAGTGCTTGATAAGAGGCACCCGATGCTTGTCTGTTAGGAAAAAATGATGTCTAGGAAAAGCGCATGAATGGCATTGAAGTTATTGTTTTAAATTTTATTACATCTTCCATTCGTCTTGTTGATTGTTTTCCAGAAATAATTACAATTTCAGCATGTGAATCTCTGGAATTCACATGAGAGGATGACATACTCAGATGCTGTTTGGGGTGAGGCAGGTAACAAATAAATAAGGGGAGCAGGCTCAGGGGTGGACCAGGGAGCACATGATCTGACCTGTCTAAGCAGGTTGTATGGCTCAGCTACAGCTGACTGTTTCAGTGCCAGTGGTATCACATGCAAGTCCTTTAAGAGAAGCTGGAAATCTGGAATTTTGAGATAAAATTTCTGGGTTTATAAATGTTGGGAGTTAGCAAAGAATTGAAAAGAAAAAAAAGAAAAAGAAAAGGAAAACACCTTGCTGACTAAAGAGGTACATGTTCCATGCAGTTGACCTGGCTCATGGGCCATCAGTTTAGTACCTTGGATCTATATAACTGCAGATCAGTTTGGGAGGTCAGCTGCAAGTGGGATCCAGGAAAGTGCTTTTAAATGAAAGGATGTTTTAGTACAGGAAGCTCAAGTGGGGGCTGCCCCAGAAGCTCCTCTGGGTTAGGAGACAGGTTGGACCTGTGATGAGGGAGCATGCTGGAAGTTGAAACATGTGACTCAGGTGACCTGGGCATACGTCAGATCCTGATGTAGGGCTGGCCCCAATGCCACAGATGTCTATGCTTTGAACATACAGGTGGATTTTACCTCCTTGGCAGTCAGAAGACACAGAGGCAGTATTGTTCAATTCACTGCTTCCTGGGACCCGGATTGCACCTGCTGTGCACAGCTATGGCATCATTCATAGTCTTGAGGATCCTGTGGGTCCTACCTGATGCAGGTATTTTGGAGGAGCACACACAAGAGGATTGCTGGGATCGGATCATATAAGCCAGTACACTAAACTGAACTGTAGAGCAGGTGCCTAGACCATGCTGGAGTTTGCTTTCACTATCAATAGCCTGGAATGTCACATAGCTATTTGGTTATGGTTTTCATAACTCAACAATGCCATATGAAGGCTTTATGATATTTATATAATGCTCTTGTATCCACTGGCAGAGAAAAGTTCAAAACTGAGGTAAAAATAAAGCCTTAATAATTACTATTAATATTCAAAATGAAACTCAAACACCTAACGCTATTTAAAAGTTATAGGATAATACTAGTCGATCAATGGTTCTTAACGGGGGCAATTTTGCCCCCCAGGGGATGTTTCGAAATGTCTGGAGGCATTTTTGGTTGTCAGACTGAAAGAGAGGTTTGCTGCTGGCATCTAGCAAGTAAAGGCCAGGAATACTTCAAAACATCCTGCAGTAGGATTATTCAATATATGCAAATCAATCATTGTGATACACCATATCAACAAATTGAAGGAGAAAAACCTTATGATCATCTCAACAGATGCAGAGAAAGCTTTCAAAAAATTCAACACCCATTTATGATAAAAACCCTCTGGAAGGTAGGCATAGAGGGAACTTTCCTCAACATAATAAAGGCCATATATGACAAACCCACAGCCAACATCGTCCTCAATGGTGAAAAACTGAAACCATTTCCACTAAGATCAGGAACAAGACAAGGCTGCCCACTCTCACTACTATTATTTAACATAGTTTGTTTTAGCCACAGCCATCAGAGAATAAAAAGAAATAAAAGGAATCCCAATTGGAAAAGAAGAAGTAAAGCTGTCACTGTTTGCAGATGACATGATACTATACATAGAGAATCCTAAAGATGCTACCAGAAAACTACTAGAGCTAACCAATGAATTTGGTAAAGTAGCAGGATACAAAATTAATGCGCAGCAATCTCTTGTGTTCCTATACAGTAATGATGAAAAATCTGAAAGAGAAATTAAGGAAACACTCCAATTTACCACTGCAAGAAAAAGAATAAAATATCTAGGAATAAACCTACCTAAGGAGACAAAAGACCTGTATGCAGAAAATTATAAGACACTGATGAAAGAAATTAAAGATGGTACAAATAGATGGAGAGATATACCATGTTCTTGGATTGGAAGAATCAACATTGTGACAATGACTCTACTACCCAAAGCAATCTACAGATTCAATGCAATCCCTATCAAACTACCACTGGCATTTTTCACAGAACTAGAACAAAAAATTTCACAATTTGTATGGAAACACAAAAGACCCTGAATAGCCAAAGCAATCTTGAGAAAGAAAAATGGAGCTGGAGGAATCAGGCTCCCGGACTTCAGACTATACTCCAAAGCTACAGTAATCAAGACAGTACGTTACTGGCACAAAAACAGAAATATAGATCAATGGAACAGGATAGAAAGCCCAGAGATAAGCCCACACACATATGGTTTCCTTACCTTTGATAAAGGAGGCAAGAATATACAGTGGAGAAAAGACAGCCTCTTCAATAAGTGGTGCTGGGGAAACTGGACAGCTACATGTAAAAGTATTAAATTAGAACACTCCCTAACACCATACACAAAAATAAGCTCAAAATGGATTAAAGACCTAAATGTAAGGCCAGACACTATCAAACTCTTAGAGGAAAACATAGGCAGAACACTCAGTGACATAAATCACAGCAAGATCCTTTTTGACCCAGGTCCTAGAGAAATGGAAATAAAAACAAAAATAAACAAATGGGACCTAATGAAACTTCAAAGCTTTTGCACAGCAAAGGAAACCATAAACAAGATGAAAAGACATCCCTCAGAATGGGAGAAAATATTTGCAAATGAAGCAACTGACAAAGGATTAATCTCCAAAATTTACAAGCAGCTCATGTAGCTCAATATCAAAAAAACAAAGAACCCAATCCAAAAATGGGCAGAAGACCTAAATAGACATTTCTCCAAAGAAGATATACAGATTGCCAACAAACACATGAAAGAATGCTCAACATCATTAATCATTAGAGAAATGCAAATCAAAACTACAATGAGATATCATCTCATACCAGTCAGAATGGCCATCATCAAAAAATCTACAAAGAATAAATGCTGGAGAGGGTGTGGAGAAAAGGGAACCCTCTTGCAGTGTTGGTGGGAATGTAAATTGATACAGCCACTGCGGAGAACAGTATGGAGGTTCCTTAAAAAACTAAAAATAGAACTGCCATACGACCCAGCAATCCCACTACTGGGCATATACCCTGAGAAAACCGTAATTCAAAGAGAGTCATGTACCAAAATGTTCATTGCAGCTCTATTTACAATAGCCAGGACATGGAAGCAACCTAAGTGTCCATCAACAGATGAATGGATAAAGAAGATGTAGGACATATATACAATGGAATATTACTCAGCCATAAAAAGAAACGAAATTGAGTTATTTGTAGTGAGCTGGATGGACCTAGGGTTTGTCATACAGAGTGAAGTAAGTCAGAAAGAGAAAAACAAATACTGTATGCTAACACATATATATGGAATCTAAGAAAAAAAAAAGGGTCATGAAGAACTTAGGGGCAAGACGGGAATAAAGATACAGACCTACTAGAGAATGGACTTGAGGATATGGGGAGGGGGAAGGGTAAGCTGTGACAAAGTGAGAGAGTGGCATGGACATATATACACTACCAAATGTAAAATAGATAGCTAGTGGGAAGCAGCTGCATAGCACAGGGAGATCAGCTCGGTGCTTTGTGACCACCTAGAGGGGTGGGATAGGGAGGGTGGGAGGGAGGGAGATGCAAGAGGGAGGGGATATGGGGATATATGTATATGTATAACTGATTCACTTTGTTATAAAGCAGAAACTAACACACCATTGTAAAGCAATTATACTCCAATAAAGATGTTAAAAAAGAATAAAAAATAAAAACATCCTGCAGTGCTCAGGACAGTTCCGCACAACAAAGAGCTATTGGGACCAGCATGTCAATAGTGACAAGGCTGAGAAACCTGTAATAAGTTGAAAAAAATTCATTTGAGTATTAATGTGAGAAGTAACTTTAGAAATAAAATTAGGGGCATAAATTAAAGGCTGCCATGCACTGGGTTAAATGTGTGTAGATGTGTGATTATAGCAAATTGGTCTCTTCATGGAGTCATAGATGGATTAATCAAACCAATTATATATAAAGCAACCTACCTCCTCCTATCATAAGAAACTGTTTTCACTGTAAAGGAGGTTAGAGTTGCACATAGAAACCCCCTCCCAAAAGTGGAATGTGCTGATATCCAGAGCAATAATCATACAAGCAGGTAGAACCCAAAGAGCAAAACCTAGGGTCCTTGATTCTTCCAAGTGGACTCACCAATTGGTTCTTCGCCACCAAGTGCTCCCAGTAGGTGGTAGAGTGTATCACCTTTGACATCTTGCTTTGCTGACAGATGCTTTCAATATAAAGGAAATTCAAAGACAAGTAAATAGAGGCTGAGGATTTCATGCAATAGATGTGCTGTGGATTCATCACCCACGTCCAGTAAAATATTTACTAAGAGGTACCCCTGAATTGAAGATGCAGGTCATTATTTCCAAAGGACAGGCTCTCCCCTGAAGTTCAGACTGAGTTGTTGACAGAGGGCAACATAAAGTGGCTGTCAGGGTTGGGAAATTGAGATGGAATACTGAATTTTGTGAAACATTTAATAGAAGGGAAGTGAGATTTGTATAGTCAGTTTCTTACTTTTTGTGCACAGACGGCTTTGGCATCTGAAGCATTCTTAAAGAAATAAGGCATTTCAGTTTTGCTGCAAAGGGACAGGGGTGGGGTTTGGCATTTAGTGTGAAATATGCACATAACCTGTTAAACTTGGTAGACATTTTTCCTTGTCTAGAAAAACCTTATGCACCCAAGGAAGCCATATCACCCAAACGAACCAAACCAAAACCAAAACCAAAACCAAACTGGCATATTAACATGGGACTTTAAAAAAATCTACTGTTGGGGCGACTTTTAAAAAATCTATTGTTAGGCTTAAATGATGTACCTATCCTTTTATTTATTTCTTTCAGGTTGGCGAGCCTCTTTCATAGTTCCCACTGTTAAATCTTTCTCTCCTTTGACCTCAAACAAAAATAATTAGAATTGGCACTTACTGACTATTGACTAGATATAGTTATGAGCCCGTCACGTAGAGCTATTTTTTTTAAGCCTCACTTGTGCAGTATATATTATTATCCAGGTTCCAAATGAGGAAACTAAGGCCCAGGGAGGTTAAATCATTTGTTAAAAGTAATTCAGCTAGTAAGTGAAGAGTTGAAATTTCAATCCAATCTGTCTGGCTAGATTAAACGCAAACACCACCCAGTATCATACGAAATCAGGATTTAGAATTTTTCTAAGCCATATGAGTCAGTTTTTCCAGGCGGAATATTGAGGAAATTGATTCCTTGTTTTTCCGAGACTTAGTTCTCTTTACTGTCCTTGAAAGAAAGGAGCGCTTAAAAACTTATGGATTCGGGGGCTTCCCTGGTGGCGCAGTGGTTAAGAATCCGCCTGCCAATGCAGGGGACACAGATTCGATCCCTGGTCCGGGAAGATCCCACATGCCATGGAGCAACTAAGCCCGTGCGCCACAACTACTGAGCCCATGTGCTGCAACTACTGAAGCCCGTGCACCTAGGGCCCGTGCTCGGCAACAAGAGAAGCCACTGCACTGCAAGGAAGAGTAGCCTCCTGTCACCATAACTAAAGAAAGCCCGCGCAGCAATGAAGACCAAACGTAGCCAAAAAAAAAAAAAAAAAGGATTTATAAAAAAAGTTTACAGATTCGGAGATAGTCTTCCCAGGTTGAAAAGGTAGCAGGAGATGAGAAAATAGACCCTGTGGTAGACAGCAGTGTTTTGAATTCTAGTGAAACCTACTAACTGAGTGATGTTGGGAAAGTTGCTTATTGTCTCTGAGCTTTGAGTTCCTCATTTGTAAAGTGGGTAATATCACATCATTGAGTTGTTCTAAGGATTAAATGATAAAATTCAGGTAAAGTGCTTAATGCAGTGCCTGGCACTTAGAAAGTGCTCAATAAAAATCTTGGTTCTTGTTTTTGCAGGGACCCTAGTGGTGGAATGACAGAATGCAGGTGGATTAGCAAGGAAATCTCAGATAAACATTTTAAAACTGAGAATAAATTCTGGCTCTGCCACTGAGAAATAAGATGACCCTTGGATAATTATTTGACTTTTTGGAAACTTGACTTTAAAGACAAGTATTATGTATTGTATGAATCCACAATCTAAGGCTATCTTTATCACTTACCAGGTGTCATGCTTCTGTTCTTAAAAACAGTACCAGGCAAAAGAAATAAAGCCCAGGAAGAGGAAACAAGGGATGGGATACCTAATGTGTCAATATTCTGACCTACAGAAAACAGTTTTTTACTATTTAAGTGCAAAGAAACAAAACTATACAATAAAGATTTATAGAGCTGAGAGGGGTTTTTAGGGGATTACATATTTTTTTCTTTACACCAAGATAGTTACAGTGGTTCAGCATTTCATGGATGAGGGAATGAAAAAAGAAGGCATCATGTGAAAAATGGAGACTCAGGTGGTTGGTGTGTCACAGGGAACGTGAACGCAGTGAGTTTTCTTCCATCACAGTCTTGTTTTTTAAATTAATTTTTATTGGAGTATAGTTGATTTACAGTGTTGTGTTAGTTTCTGCTGTACAGCAAAGTGAATCGGTTATACATATAAATATATCTACTCTTTTTTAGATTCTACTCCCATATAGGTCATTACAGAGTATTGAGTAGAGTTCTCTGTGCTATACAGTAGGTCCTTATTAGTTATCTATTTTATATATAGTAGTGTGTATATGTCAATCCAATCTCCCAATTCATCCTACCTCTCCCCCCTTTCCCCCTTCGTAACTATATGTTTTTTTTCTACATCTGTGACTCTATTTCTGTTTTATAAATAGGTTCATTTGGACGATTTTTTTAGATTCCACATATAAGTGATATCGTATGGTATATGTCTTTCTCCGTCTGATTTACTTCACTCAGTATTCCCATCATAGTCTTTACAAGAGATTACTCTCCAGTTCCGGATTTGGTTAGCATCTCAGCTCTTTCCCAGTGGAATCAGATGGTTTTAAAATTAGGAAGGATCGCCCTCTAGAGGTCAACCTGGAGAGAGAATAACTGCAAAATGGACTGGTTTCCTGCAGATGAGATTCCCTTTCACTAGGATTGGGAGTGGGGAGAAACTCCTATTTGAGAGGAGGTAACTTTCAGTTTTGCCTAGGGGAAGGAACTTTACCACGTGGGGCTAATTAGTATAATTCAAGTAATTGGGCAATTCAGGTTACATCCCTTCGGAGGCTTACCCATTACACTAATTAAATAAAGCAGCAGATTTTAATGACAAATCACTTTCAAAAGCAGGAAGTTCAAAACAGTAAATAAAAGACACGACAGTTAGTAAGAAACTGATGGCCCATTTCTATTTACTTGCTGCCATCACTGCCACAAGAGTGATTGCTTTAACTTTTTATTCATAATTTGGTTAATTTGTTGAGACTGGACAGAATGTATTAAAATGCCAGGTCCATGACATTTAACTTGTGATCCTCTTACATTGTCTGTTTATGAATGTGCTGAAGTCAGTTGAGGAAGTGTATGGACTTACGGGTGAGAAAGGCGTGGTCCCAGTGGTGGGTACCTGTATGGAGTGTAGGAGAAATCCTTTTGAAAGTACAATCACGGTGGTAATTAATAAAACATATTTATGAAAGCTTGAACAGAGTTAAAGCTGGCATCTAAATTTAAGTGGAGTACTGTTATTTAAAATTTACTTCACTATGAAAATGGCAATCACTGAAGATATTTGTATCGGTCCACTTTGATCACTGAAGATTCAGTGCATTTGTTTCAATATTAATAACTTTTCAGCACTGGGGAGTCATTTTCAGAACAATATAATTTATGTCTAATAGCAAGCTGGTAATCAAATGTCAAAGTCATTTAATCTTTTAATGTATGTGAACCCTTAATAAATTGGCCATAGAAAAATAATGGGGCTTTGTAGTCAGTGTCACTTAGTTCTATGAGATTTGCCATCAGCATGTTTAGAAAATTACATTCAAGGAAAGGAAAAAAATTACCTTTCTTTTACAGTGTTATATTTCTGAATGATTTTTTGGTTCCTCATTGAAAGTGAGCCAAAAGCTGATTGGATCTTAAGTGGCAGCTCTTTCAAGACCATAAATTCTAGGAGTCAGACATAAAATCAGTAAACAACAGTTATAGTGTCAGTGAAATACAACTCTGAGAGCCTAAAGGCAGGATGTGAAAATGACTTGAAAGACACAGCACTTAAAACTCAGGATACAGAGGTAGATAACCAGGAGGAAAAGAAAGTCTAAGCTAAGCACAGAAATATTGGACCACTGACTTATATTTAACAAGACACACAAAGAAGTACTTTTTGTATCAAGGATCTGACTTACTTAGTTTTAGGGGACTAAATATTATTCCAACTTAAATAGCATATTGACAAATAGTTTTCCCCATTACATTCCTTATAAGACCATGGAAATAAAGGAAAGTATTACTGAAGAAGAACCTGCAATTGTCTCTATTGATCTTAAAGAATATTGGATGGAATGATTATTAACCTGAAATTAGTATTCACTAACTTTTGGTGATGAAATCACTTAGCATTTGTTAAGCATTTGAAATTACAAGAAGTATAATGGGTTGAGTTTTGATGTGGTTGCTTTTAGAAAAGAACAGATAATAGTTATAGATTTAGTATTTAGTACTTATAAAAGGACTGGGACATGTGATAAATTGAGCCCAAGAAGCAAATAAACACACACACACACACACACACACACACACACACACACACATGATACCTTTCATGTAACATACTGGACATTATTTTTTCTCTAAGACTAACTCAACTAACATAGGTAGCATATATGATATTCATTGGCCAACCAAACAATGATTTAAGGTAAAAATGCAGGTGGTCATAAATGTGCATCCTCCAAATTTTAAAATATCTTTAATTTTATCGTATATGCTTTACTCTTGGAAGCACCGTTAAGGTTCTGAGCTCAATAACAGCAATTAAGTATGTTCTTATGACTAAAGTACTACTCTATTACAATGGAGAGCGGCATCTGCCTCCATTCAGACCATGCATGTCACAAAGACATTTATTTCATAGGACAGACTAGGGTCTGACCCTGAAGTCTGATAGAGCTTGAGCTCCCTGCTTCTGGCCTTAAACCCAGTAGTCAACTAAATGTGTTTTTTCCTGAGGTTTTCATTCTGTCCCAGTTTGGTTGGCAAATTCTTCCTCGCAGATGTGGTTTTAGAGGATGCTCACAGAGCCATCTGACAGTTTTGGGGTGAGGAGCAGGTTGTAATGTCCCTCGAAGCTGAGGGATGAACGCTGACCCCTCCGTGATGGGTTAATCAATTCAGCACCGTGCTGAGAACAGCTCCCCAGATCCTACCCTGCAATCGCGAACTGCCAGTCACCGTGTGGGTCGCACCAATAAAGCATATGTAAATCCAGTGACATCTGTCTCTGGCCAGCAAGCAGGGAGACATATGTATATATGGCTGTATAAGTATATATACTTTTATTTTATTTAATTTATTTTTGGAAAAAACAGAGAAATGATCAAAATATTTAAAATTTCTCTTGAGTGCTTAAGAGCCTGTTGGTGGGGCTTCCCTGCTGGCGCAGTGGTTGAGAGTCCGCCTGCCGATGCAGGGGACACGGGTTCGTGCCCCGGTCCGGGAAGATCCCACATGCCGCGGAGCGGCTGGGCGCGTGAGCCATGGCCGCTGAGCCTGCGCGTCCGGAGCCTGTGCTCCGCAACGGGAGAGGCCACAACAGTGAGAGGCCCGCATACCGCAAAAAAAAAAAAAAAAAAAAAAAAAGAGCCTGTTGGTGTTTGCTCCATGGTACTGGGCTGGGGTAGGGGGCTAAGAAGGAGCAATATAAAACCTTTTCTCTTTTGGTCTCAGTAAAGGAGGGATGCCCACTGATTAATCTGAAGCTGAAGTGTTGTGACAGCAGATTTGGTTTTTTTAATAATATCATGAGACCGACTTAAAGAACTGTGAGCGTGTATGCAAGAGGGAAAGTAAGGAAGAGAAAAATGGTGTTAGTATTTGGGGAATAACACGATTTTCTTTTTTCTGGAAGGGGATCCCCTCAAAAATCTTCTGTAAGTTTTGCAACAGATGGCCAGCTGATTATGAGTTGTTCTCGAATAAAGAGTTTATTCCTGTTGGCAACGTGAGGCTCCTCAGACCTCAACTTCAGTATTCCATGAGTACCAATGCTTAACCACTCAGCAAAAGAATAATAAATGATAAATGAGACTAATTTGATAGCTACTCCCCACCCCTGCAAATGTCTTTCTTTCTCCACTTTCAGGAATCAGAGATCAACAATGTCTACTTGCCCCCTTTCATTCAAGCAAGATTTACCAAGAGAAAAGCTTTTCAAAAGAAGACCTATGAATTTCTCTCTTTTCTCTCTCCTTATTCCAACCCCCGTGGTTGTACCCAGCTCTTTCTGCAGTAGAGCATAATGATCGAAACCTGACTCAACTAAAGTGCAAAGAATGTGTTCTTGGGCAAAAGAGAGGAAAACGGTCACTTGTATGGTCAGAGATGCTCTGAGGAATCTTAGCATTTTCATCAGCTCCCTCATATTTTCAGAGTTTTATAACTTGGTAGTAAAATGATTCATAGATTCTGTAACATATTTAAAGAAGGTGGAAAATCTCTTAGGCATTCAGTGGCTGGAATATATGTTGATATTAGAAAAATTTTTGGTAAATCAGGATACAGCCAATCTTTAACATTTTATGCTTTGAGAGAGCTGAGAAAAAAGAGAAAAATAACAAAAAAACTCACTGAATGTGGATTTTTTAAAACACTGATAAATAGACATTATGGGCATAGATACAGACAGATGTAACATGGTGATTACGTGACTTTAGTTTTTATCTGACGTTCCTAGAAAATGAGTTTGTGTGTGTATAAATATACATATATATTTTATGCATTCTACCTGTATTATCAGGCATGGACTATAGATTTAAAATATGCTCATTTTTTTGAAACATAATGACTGCACAATGTACTATGATCTAAAATAGGTGCTTTTTCAAATCTACAAAAGGATTGAAGGCTGAGGGAGAACAGAGGGTAAAAAGATTCTTTGTTCATAGATTAGGTGTGAATCTTCTAAGGCCACCAGAGCATTTGTGAACCGAAGACAAGGAATCTGAAGGACTTCAAACTTTTCAAATTTCCTGACTTAAATAGCCAGAGGAGCTAGGAATGGAAGAATCCGCCTTTATGCTGTAATAATTCTACTGAATTTTTGAAGGCTGACCAAGAGTTGTAATTTTAGTAAGTTTGGAATATAGTCTTTGTAGTAGTGATGAAGATTAGATATTAAACCGATTGCAGAAAAGTAAGAACAGTGATTGAAAGCCTGGGTAATATTCTTTCTCTATATTCTTTCAAGAATGAGTTTAGTAAAAAAAAACCTGCCTGAGGTCACTGGCAGTGGAAAAGTGGGGTGAATGTGGTAGATTATACTGGGGCTCTGCCCAGACATTTCTGTATCCTTTTTACCAGTCTTGAATCTGCTCCTCTGTCATTGTGCTTTTTTCTCAACAGTCCATGACTCTTTCAGAGCTCTGCCCTTGGGCTATTGGATGCCTTTACCTGTGTGTAGAATTTATACTCCTTGGGGGCTGTACCAGCAAATGACAGGTGCAGGAGTAGGAAAGCCCCAATTGCTTGTCTCAAATGGGGACCACTCTGAGCTGTGACTCACCCTTTAGAGCTCTCCAGCAGGATCAGGCTGATGCCACCCTCTCTGGACTCTGCCGGATTGCTCCTGGCTGGGCTTCCTCCTTTCTCTTACCAGGTTTCCCACATCCTAAATCAACCCCTTGCACATGAATCCTTATCTCAACGTGAGCTTCTGGAAACCAGACCTGAGACTGTGAAGGAACAAACGGAAAGACATGAACTGATGTACAAGGTCACACGATTTCTTCGAGCATGTTTGTTTTGCACTTTCACCTACATTAAATCATCATGTGCCCACACGAGTGGAGATCATTTCTAAAGGAGATCACAATTCAGTGGCTCTGCTTCCTATCCATGGATGTCCCCAGGAATGTTACATCTCATTGTTAATCAATGTAGTGGAGACTTTGGACTGTTTTAGTAACAAAAAACAGAAATATTGCTTAAAAAAAGAATACTTACATATATCTGCCCACGTATCTGAAAACTCAAGCAGTAGTGTTTCAGGCACAGTGAAATCCAGGTACCAAACATCATCAATAAAGTCTTTCTCAATTCCTGGTTCTGTTTCTCTTCATGTTGGCTTAATTCTTAGGAAGGTTCTCCCTTATGGTGACAAGGATGGCATCAGGCAAGCTTAGCACCTTCTGAAGAAACAGCTCATCTTTCCCAACTGTTCTAACAAAGGGACCAGAGCCAATTCTCTTTGAAACTTATGTCATTGGTCCATTCCTGAGTCAGTAATTGTGGCCTGGAAAATGGAATGCTCCAGTTGGTTAATTTGAATCACATGCTCATTTCTAGAGCCTGGAGGTTGGTAGGGAATGAGGTCAGCTCATCCAATCACATGGCAGAGGAGCTGGGAAAGGGATAGTTCCCTGAAAGAAGGCCAGGGGCTGACTTACAGGGGGTGCTGGATGTTGGCCTGGCTAAAACAAATAGATGTCTCCTACAAGACTGCAGGATATGATGGGCTTTAGAGTCTGTTTTTTAAAAAAGACGTCAATGAAATGTGCCTTACCTTACATCACAGGATCAAATTCAATCCCTTGAACGCACTTTAAAAACTATAAATGATCTTATAAAGGTGAGGTAAGATTATAAGTTATTATCAGGTCTATGACTGAGGGACTATGTAAGGAGACATTATAAAGAGCAAATCATACCCAATTTTCTTTATATTACTAGATATTGACTCCAATATACTTTTTTTTTTTTTTTGCGGTACGCGGGCCTCTCACTGTTGTGGCTTCTCCCGTTGCTGAGCACAGGCTCCGGACGCGCAGACTCAGTGGCCATGGCTCACGGGCCCAGCCGCTCCGCGGCACGTGGGATCTTCCCGGACCGGGGCACGAACCCGTGTCCCCTGCATCGGCAGGCGGACTCTCAACCACTGTGCCACTAGGGAAGCCCCCAATAGACTTTTGAAGTAGTTTGGTGAATATTTCTTTGAGGCTTGCAAAAGGTTGGACTTTGACCATATGCTGATCACCTTAGCTGGGAATTTTTATAACTTCATAGAAACTTGGTTGTATTACATAGTTACCTGTCCCTGCCATCCCAGCCAAGAAATGACATATTTTGAGAACTTTCAGACTTTACAAAAAGTCACTAAAGGGTTAATGGCAGAGCCAGTACCTTAACTCTCACCTACTCTCTTTGATAAGATTTTAACTTTTCAGCAGATTATCTACGAAGTGGATAATTTCCTGGGAGATAATGAGAGTAGACACAGTTACTCTGAGAACTGCTCTTACCCACGTCTACTTACACTTCAATGGTGGGTCTTCTCTTTGTAAGGAGCACCACTTTATCAGAGAACATGGGGGATTTAATTATCAGGTTAAACAATAAACTCTTTAGATTACTTTGATTTCCAAGGGATTTAACAATTCTATTAGTCGAGGTATAAATAAGAAAGTAAAACCTCTAAACGACTGGAAAACCCTTATACAAAAGGAAAAAGATTAGAAAAGACTCAGTATCCTGGGGCCTAAGTAATATAATTAAAAGCAGCATTAAAAAAATAAGTTTTTCTTTAAAGCAGAAGAAAGCACCAAGGCAGTTTCCCCATTTCCCGGAAGCTTTCAGATCCTGAGTGCATTAATAGGGTTTGCGTAATTGTTATACGTTTTTATATTTTCTAGAATCTAGAAAACATACAAGATCATTTATTCTTCTAGTATATAAAAAGCATTTTGAAAGGGCCAATGCTCTTGTTTACATTATATTTATATGTCAATCTGTAGTAAAGGTAGAAAGGATACACACACTCTCAGTGTTGTGGAAGACAATGGAGTATAATAGTTAACAGCTCTCATTTATTGAGGCTTATAAATGCTAGATACTGTGCTAAATGTGCTATGCACATTTATCTCAGTGCAACTTTGAGAGGTGGATACTTTATGGGTTGAATCATGTCACTCAAAAATTCAAATGTTGAAGTCCTAACCTGTAGGACCTCAGAATGTGACCTTATTTGGAAATAGGGTCTTTGCAGATGTAATTAGTTAATATGAGGTCACATTGGATCAGGGAAGGCCCTTAATCTGATATGACTGGTATCCTTATGAAAGGGGGAATTTGGGCACAGACATGCATATAGGGGGAACACCGTGTGAAAATGAAGGCAGAGATCTATAAGCCAAGGAATGCCAAAGCTTATCAGCAAACCAGCAGAAACTAGGAGAGGGGCCTGGAACTGATTCTCCCTCACAACCCGCAGAAGGAACCAACCCTGCCAACACCTGGATTTCAAATTTGTAGCCTGAATTGTGAGACAATAAATTTCTGTTGTTAAGCCGTCTAGTTTGTGGTATGTTGTTATAGCAGTCGTAGCAAACTAATACAGTACTATTATGGTCCCCATTTTATAGATGAAGATTCTGAGATAAGTTATCAGAGAGAAAAACTTGCCCAACGTCAAACAGCCAGTGACGGGGGAGGGCTGGAGCTGGATTCAGGTCACTCCAACACTGTGTTTTCAAACTCCTGCAGTGTTTTCCAAAAACTGACCCGAGGACCACTTGCGTAAGAATCATTTGGGATACTTGCTAAAAGCGCAGATTCAGGGTCTTACCTCAGACCCACTGAGTATGAAACTGGGGAAATGGGACAAGAAACTGAGCTATGAATGACTTAATACTTATTTTCCTTCTGAAATCAGAGGCCCTCAACCTCCTCACTATGATCTATTGGACTTGGAGTAATTCAAGTACTAAATAACTAAAGGATATTCATTTGTTTATCAAATAGATGTTGGGGAAATTTTACTCTGGACTTAAGATTCAACTTTTTTTTTTATTAAATAAGGACTATATGATGTTTCCTGTCTTACTAGGTTCAAAGTAAATCCCTTGAGAATGAAAGTTAAAAAATTATAAAGGGTTGTAGAAAGGCAAGGTAGTATTGTAAGGTATTCAGGGCTTTTGATTGAGGGACTAGGGAGAAAGATATTACTTCAAGGCAAATGCTACCCATTTCCCTTGAAAAAGTAAACGCTATGTTATGAGTGGTTATACTCTGTAAAGATTTGCTTCTTTTCTGCCACAACCAGTGCTCTGCCTCACGGTGTGGTGGGGAATTCCCCTTCTCTGTTGTGCACTATCAGGTACTGTGCTTCTAAGCAAGCTTTGCTCATACCTTCTAAGCTTAAGGTGAAACTGGAAAAGCAGAGGGTCTTTTTCTTTCCTATGTTTTGCTTTTTTTACTCCCTCAGACACAGAATAATTAATGATGACTTTTTTTTGTTTTTTGTTTTTGGAGATACGTGCACCTCCTCTTTGGGCAGAGAAGAATGAGTATGACCAATGCATTGCATCACTACTCCTTGATGTGGACTCTGCCTTTAAAAGTTTTTTAAAAAAAATGTATACAATTTTTAAAGGTTACTTGCCATTTACAGTTATTACAAAATGTTGGCTGCATTCCCCGTGTTGTATAATGTGTCCATGAGCCTACCTTACACCCAGTAGTTTGTACCTCCCCCGCCCCCCATGTTGCTCCTCCCCGCTTCCCACTGGTAACCACTAGTCTGTTCTCTGTATCTGTGGGAGTCTGCCTTATCACTGCAGGCATTGCCAACTGTCAGGTGCAGTTACATTATTGTTCTAGTTACAGAGCCTCAGGATCTTTTTTTTTACCCAAATTCACTGAAATATGCAGGATAGCTGTACCAGTCACTTACAGCTTAACAAAATATCCCAAAATTTAGTGACTTAAAGCAATGATTTGTTATTTCTCCCGTTTCTAAGGGTTGACTGGGCAGGTCCTCCACTGGTCTGATGTGGGCTCGTTCATGCAGGAGCATTCAGCTGGAGGTCCGTGGGGCTCCAAGTCCAGGATGGCCTGTTTTACACAGCTGGCAGCTGCTGGCTGTTGACTGGGGTACCTCGGTTCTCCTCCATGGGCTCTCATTCTCCGCTAGGCTCGCTTCCTCATTTGGCAATTTCAACGCAGTTTTCCAAAAAGGCAAATGCAGAAACTGCAAGGCTTTTTGAGTTTTAGGGGCTTGTGCAATGTCTTTCAGCACATTCTATTGGTTAAAGCAAGTCACGAGGCCAGTTCAAGTTCAGGAGGTTGAAAAATAGAATGCAATTTTGGATGGGAGAACAGCAGAGTCACACTGCAAAGGGTGCAATGTAAGATGGGAGGAATTTCTGACCTTTAAACAATCTACCTCAATGGCAATCTGATACATTGTCATTATTCTTTAGGTAATTTGGGTCTTTTTTAACACCAAAGGCCATTCTAGAACTGTGTGAAAAATTTACTTGTAACAACAACAACAAAAATAGCAAAATACAGATCTCAAAAGAATCTACTTTTAGCAGTAACTAGTGAAGTTCTTCATAGCAAGTAAAAAGGATTCACAGGTTTTTGTATTGTATTGTATTGGAGGGATATGTTGCATAGTGCTTGATAGCGTCTTTGAGCAAAGGTTAAAAATAAGTGTATTGTCTTTTGTGACTCTTTTCACACCTGACGTACATTAGGACAGTCTTATTCAAGGTGTGGTCCATGGACCAGAAGCATCAGCGTCATCTGAAAAATTGGTAGAAATGCAAATCTTCAGGCTCCGCCAAGACCCACTGAATTAGAATCTCTAGGGTGGTGCCTGGGAATCTGTGTTTTAACAATGTTCCCGGGTTACTCTATGCAGGCTAAACTTTGAGAAATACCGATTTAAAATAAGACTCCTCTTAGATAAAAGCCCTAGATTAGAGATACTTTTCTCAAATCTCCCTGCTTCTTTGTATATTTAGGGTTAATCCCATGATCTATAAGGTTGGATTCATTCAACAAAGTCATCTAGTTGGCTTCTCAAGAGGTTTGAATCAAGTGACTTATTGGGACTTATTAGTATTTTCCTGTTTTTACTATATTTAAGAAATCAATAATCAGAGATGTTATATTGTCTGTTCTGATTTGGGATTAGAGGCATCGCACAGGATTGTTCCAAGAGGGCACCTTACAAACAACTGGGTGTACTGAATTTTGTGAGCATATGTAGAGCTTATCTTGCTCGAAGGCAAAACAAATATAACCTGGCAAAACCCCACAAAACAGCATTATGCTTTTGAAGGGAACTTCACAGCAGACAGCTGTGTGTATCCATTTTCTAAAGGGAGGGATTTAGGCTTACTCACAAAAATAAACATAGTATTATTATCCGGAGTCTGTGTTTTTTCTCTTAAGTAATGAAGAATTCGCTTATTAAAGTAAGAGAGACTCATCACAGCCAATAATGTAAAAAGAGATGATTATAAAAAGCATTAATGGTAATAGCTAATTTTATCAGAAAGTTCTTGAAAGGATTTTTGTTCATCAGTGACGAGTGTTCCTATTTTAGATGAAGCAATTTTCTAAGATTTATACTTAGTT
Organism: Phocoena sinus; assembly: GCF_008692025.1. Taxonomy (NCBI): domain Eukaryota; kingdom Metazoa; phylum Chordata; class Mammalia; order Artiodactyla; family Phocoenidae; genus Phocoena; species Phocoena sinus. The sequence continues at coordinate 13,740,963 of NC_045769.1, read as the reverse complement.
TCCCCCAAATCATTACAAGTTCCTGTGATGTTCATTATGAATTTCAGCCCCAACCCTACCATGAGCTCATTATTTTTCACTGATCATCCAACCATTGCAGGCTGCCTCTACTCAAACTTGGAATCATTGAGAATTCCATCAGGTAGCTCTCATTCAGCAACCTAGTAGAGTGTAAAGATAATTTCTGATTGTGACAAAGCAGAGGGCTGAAATGATAAATTCTGTGGTAAACTGAAAAATCTTGCCTCAAGATTCTGCAGCTTCTCTTATCAAGAGGTGAAGTGGATTTCCCCTCCCCTTCATCCTGGGCTGGCTTTGTGACTTGCTTTGACCAATAGAACATGGCAGAAGTGACACTGTGAGAGTTCTGAGGCCTAAATCTCAAGGGATCTTGCAGCTGCCTCCTTGTTCTCTCAGAATATGGCCCTGAGACCACCAGATAGGGAAGCAGTTCTATCTGGTTGGAGGATGAGGGACCACAGGGTGGAGAAGTAACACACCCTAGCAGATAGCCACGCTAACTGCCAGACATCTGAATGAGTCATCTTGAGCCTTCTAACCCAGCCAGACTTTCAGCTGAGTACAGATCATGAAAGAGGCAAAACATCAGAAGAACCTTCAGTATGAAAATACTGTGAGATGCACTGCGAAAAATAATACATTATTACTACTTTAAGGCACACAGTTTTGGGATGGTTTGTTATGCAGCAGTAGGTGACTGAGACATAATCTTTGCTGCTCCTATCACCTTTCTACCCAAACATATCTAGGAGCAGGCAAAAATATTTGCTTTTTCTTCTCTGTTAGATACCTTGGGAAACTGACATTTCTTCATCTTTCACAGAGTTCTGATTTTCTTTTCATTTCTCACCCACTTTTCCCAGGAGCATTGCCCCAGTCTTCCCTGAATGGTTTATCCCGGAGACTCTTCTCAAGTCCCACTGCCACTGTATGTCTTACCATTAGATTCTCTTTGGATTTCAGTTTCAACAGGAATCTGGACAAGAATTGCAATGGCCCTGGTTGAACTGATTTATGGTGAATTGTTCTCTCTGTGGACAACTATTTCTCCCTCATCCAGTTCTGTTGAGTTTTTCCCTTGTCACTCTATGCTGATGCTGGTGAGATCTAGCCCCCTTCCTGGAAGCTAATGGAGGAAAGACTGACTGTAAAATTTTCAAATACCTTTGTCCCTGAATGATTTCATTTCAAATGACCAAATGGTAAAGAAGACTCATGCTATTAAGAAAATGTATGCTATACAGCCCAGGGGAGAGACACCGACACAGTGTAGACATCAATGCATTTTTCAAACCTGCCTGTAAAAATTTGTTTTAAATGTGGAGAATTTCACTTTTCTACTCATATTTTTCTCTCTCACCAGGCATTAGAGCACTGATCTTGTGTTTACGTTTTCAACACTAAAATTTCTGTGGAAATTACAAGCAGGCAAAAAAGAAGAAAGAACAGGACAAAAGGAACATGTTTTTTTTTTTTTTTTTTTTTTTTTTTTTTTTAAAACATCTTTATTGGGGTATAATTGCTTTACAATGGTGTGTTAGTTTCTGCTTTACAACAAAGTGAATCAGCTATACATATACATATGTTCCCATATGTCTTCCCTCTTGCGTCTCCCTCCCTCCCACTCTCCCCATCCCACCCTTCCAGGCTGTCACAAAGCACCGAGCTAATATCCCTGTGCCTTGCGGCTGCTTCCCCCCAGCTATCTACCTTACTACGTTTGTTAGTGTGTATATGTCCATGACTCTCTCTCGCCCTGTCAAAACTCACCCTTCCCCCTCCCCATATCCTTAAGTCCGTTCTCCAGTAGGTCTGCGTCTTTATTCCTATCTTACCCCTAGGTTCTTCATGACATTTTTTTCCCTTAAATTCCATATATATGTGTTAGCATACGGTATTTGTCTTTTTCTTTCTGACTTACTTCACTCTGTATGACAGACTCTAGGTCTATCCATCTCATTACAAATAGCTCAATTTCATTTCTTTTTAAGGCTGAGTAATATTCCATTGTGTATATGTGCCACATCTTCTTTATCCATTCATCCGATGATGGGCGCTTAGGTTGTTTCCATGTCCTGGCTATTGCAAATAGAGCTGCAATGAACATTTTGGTACATGACTCTCTTT